>NC_136910.1:39259696-39674642 GCF_949606895.1 Notothenia rossii
CCTTCATTATGTAAAGTTCACAGTATGGTTATGGTTGAAAAACTACATTTATGTTATAAGAACTACTGCAGTTCTGACTATTTTGAAGATTTTAAAACGCCTTAATGTGCATATCCAATGTGTAGGCAGACATATGCTTCAATGCTTTTTCTTCTGCTGTGATTGTCAGAGCTCCACCTACACTGCCACCTGCGTTGTGTCTGTGTGCACCCTGGAGGGCCTTTCTAAATACAGCCCTGTGATTCTGGAAGTATTTCAACCTGCATGTTATGTATCGTGTGGTGGTGTATACGCACCACATCAGCAGGGAGCATCATGAAGAGAAGAAACGTTATTGCCCTCTCTGTTTGCAGTAATGTTTAAAGCAGTGATGCGAGTGACTCCTGACAGTGGGAAACCTCTGCAGTATGTAACCTCGTCGCTGTAGCTAAAAGGAAAATGTGCATTCAATAATTGTACCCTGTTTCTAAGGCTCTGACGGAGAACAGTCTCAAACGTTCTGCTGCGTCATCCAGCAAGATGCTGCAGCGGCCAATCAAAAACATGCAAGAGCACATTCCTGGAAAACTACCTTGCAACGTGAATGCTTTATCTTGTCTATTTTATGAGTATTGCCCATCGTTACAGTACATTACGTTATATGTCACTTGTTAGCTTTTATCCAAAGCGACTTACATACATTCAATACTGTGGGCAGTCCCCACAGGAGCAATTTAGGGTGCAGTGTCTTGCCTAGGGACACAACGACATGCTGACTGCAGTGGGGATTGAACCAGCACTGGTTCCCCTGATCGGAAGATCAACGCACTATCCCACTGAGCCACAGCCTCCCCCATACAGTGTTTTGGCATTGGAGCGTTTTAAAAGGCATTTAAGGGCATATATTACGCTCATTTTCATGTTCATATTTGTTTTTTGTGCCTCTACGGTGACATGTTTACATGCTTCCATTTTAAATAGCTATTTATTTTTCTCATACTGCCTGTGCTGCAGCACCTCTTTTCCCCCTCTGTCTGAAACCAGAGCCCAGTCTGCTCTGATTGGTTAGCTGGCTGGCTCTGTTGAGATTGAACCGCTTAGAGATGTCCCGTCCCTTAGCAAATCACATACAATGTGTTGGAGCGCTAGCCAATATAAGAGTGTTACATAGTGATGTCACTATGTTTCAAAAGTAACCAAAGGAGTTTAGACTTTGCAGACCATTTACGTGCACTAAAACCTACAGTATATAAAACACTACAGAAAAGGGAAACCCCCCCAAAAAGAATAATTGGGCCTCTTTAATAGAAGTTCTTATGATTGACAACATTCTGTCTCTAAACTTTAGGAACATTTGATGAGATGATGAGATGATCGCTGTAATGCTAATGAGGAGAAAAGTCACTCATGACTCCAAGTGCTGTTTGACACTCTCGTCAGTGTGAAATCTTTATGACTGGTGCATTAGGTCGGCGTGGTCACTCACCATAGTGTGGGATGATGGCCCAGGCCATGGCTGAGGCGTAGATTCCTCCGATCATCCAGAACATGCACAGCCAGCTCAGATGCTCTCCTCTCTTCTCCCGAGCCAACACCTCCGCAAAGTAGGAGAACACGATGGGCACCGCTCCACCAATCCTGCAAATACAGTTTGTTGTAATTAACCATGTTGGCTGCACGCGCCAACCGTCATTGTGATGATATGAATGTGTGTGATGACAAACATTTATAACTGATTTATGTTACTGGAAACAATTAGAGCTTGCAGCTGCATTTCTTCATTTGCCATTTTGAAAAATGTGAACATGATCTGTGAATGTGAAACAAATCTACACAACTCATTATCTCAAGTGATGAAGAACAACTTGTGACTATGCAATTAGATTTTCAAGAATATAGATTTTTAATCATCAAGGAAAAGCGTGATTTTGCCAGCGTGTCTTGTCACTTAATTTTTTT
This sequence comes from Notothenia rossii, assembly GCF_949606895.1. Taxonomy (NCBI): domain Eukaryota; kingdom Metazoa; phylum Chordata; class Actinopteri; order Perciformes; family Nototheniidae; genus Notothenia; species Notothenia rossii. The sequence goes on from NC_136910.1 coordinate 39,261,635, forward strand.
ATAACTTTAAAAATAAGCTAGGCTCGAGCTGCTCATGTGTAAACTAATAAACAGGACAAATGACATCATGTCACCAGAAAGCTCCCAAATAAAGCACCTTGTTTTCGAGTATTCTCATATAATTATGTAACAGCAATACTTTAGCTCAAAGGCACAATGAGTTGGACTTCAAAGGTCACCTATAATGCGAAATCCACTTTTTCATGTCTTTTATACATAAATGTGTCCCCTCTGTGTAAAGAGATGCTAAAAGTTTCAGGAACAAAGACCCCTCTCTTTTTGTCCCGATCCATCTATATAGAAACCTGTCTGAAAAAGAGCTGATCACATTTTGGCCACTTTGTGATGTCACAATGTTTGTATGGGTTGTGCAACCATTAGCCAATAACCAACCAAGGTAACACCCCCACCTTATCACCTGAATCTCCTCCTAGAGCCCCATTGTGTGTTTTATTTATTTAAACCAATCATCTCGCAGAGGGGTGTGGCCAGCAGCAGCTCATTAGCATTTAAAGCTACAGACACAGAATCAGCACTTCTGAAACAGAGCTGAAACAGAGGGGTTTACGGCATGCTACAATGATCGGTTTGGTGTTTCAGCCAAACTCTACAGAGAAATGTTTCTATATATCTGAGACCTATAATATATTGTTGAAAAATAATATAATAGGGGACCTTTAACAAACTGTTGAGCTCACAACCTCTGTTTGAGTTGTATCCAAATAAATGCTCCTTGTGCCTTTCAAAATATGTGTGTATGAAAATATAGTTTTTCTGTTTTGGATGAAGAAAATGAGAAAGCCCCATATTAGCACACAGGATATTACAGTGTGTAATTAAATCCCTGATGCATCATCCCTTTTACTTTTCCTCAAACTTCCGTGTTACATTATTTCACAGGATGTTGGATACATTTTGTTTTTCAGTCAATCGACCCGTATTAATACAGTTAGATGGTGGTCAAGCCACTCATGTGTTAATGTGACTGAACTGTGGAGCAGCGTCAGCAGGAGCCCATCTGTGTCTGCAGTTTGATTCACAGCTTCAGAGTTTTTAGAATAAATTAGAAAGTGATGCAGTTAGACAACAATAAGTTATAAATGTTAAGAGAGAAAGTTGTACTGCCACATAAGGTGAAAGGTATACTCTATTTATGATTCATTGTTGTTTATCGTTGGACTCTCATGCCCAGTTAGCATTAGAAAACAATACAATATATGTTTAGCTTGTTTTACTATACATCTTTAGACTAACGCTCAGCTATTTTTCAACTGTATCCCAATGTTTTTCTTTCTCTTTGATTTTAGGATGAAAAAATATAGATTTGGAAATGTATGTTTTTGAATAATTAAAATGTTTACATTAGGGCCGGGACTTTAACGCGTTAATTAAGATTAATTAATTACAAAAAAATTAACGCGTAAAAAAAATTAACGCATTTTAATCGCACTTATTTTTGCACCGCGGAACGTTTCTCACTGGATGAGTTTCAGGGGTACCGATTATACTGGAGCACCAACTAACGTTCATGACTTCAGACAACAACAAACCACAGTGAACAATAGTCAAAAATGAACGAAGAAGCTGATGAGACCGCTTTGGTTGGCCCCGTGGATGGGACATTTTGTTTTAAAAAACGGACGGATGGAAGCGTCAGTAAGAGCACGGTTGTTTGCAAATTATGCAAAAAGGAATTTGCATATCACCGCAGCACATCAAGCCTCAAGTATCACCTCAATGCAAAACCTATAGCAGCTAGCATGGAAGCTAGCGTGGACGTTAGCCCGTCTCGGAGTACAAGGACCCACACCCAATTCGCGTTGATCAAACAGTGGCCTATGCAACAGAGAGATTTTATTTTTCATCAGGATATTGGAAGAATAGGAGGGATTGAGGTCAATCACTGGCACTTTTTTATTTTATTTTAAATGGTACAGTACACTTTACGTTGAACTATTTATTATGTTGTTGGTGCAACTGGCACTTTATGTTGAACTGTTTATTGTTTTGGCCAAGGTTATTGAGAGAGTTGGACTGAAATGTATTAGATTTGTTAAATCAACTGTTGGTAAATCAAAAAAGTCTGTTATGGTCTCTGAAGCAACAGAGAGATGTTTTCTAATAGTCAGGGTTTCCAATGTTCTGAATGTACTTGAAAGTATTGTGTTTTACTTAAAAAACAAAGTGTTATAGTTTACAGAAGGTTTACCTACCTATAGGCTACCTGCATCTCTGAAATGTACTATATTCCTAAATATGCTATTACTACACTTTATGGCAAAAATTGCACTTTTCTGTTGGTCTTGGTTAAGTACCACCTTGAAAAAAATAAACAATATTTTGTTGCTTAAGCTTATGTATTCAGTCATTATTCAATGGTATACTAAAATCCATGTGAAAAAAATTGCTTCTCACTGTTCTCAGGTCAAATATTTATATGTGATTAAAAATGCGATTAATTGCGATTAATTAATTACAAAGCCTGTAATTAATTAGATTAATTTTTTTAATCGAGTCCCAGCCCTAGTTTACATATTATTATCTTCTCAGTATAAATGTTTTTTCTTTGTATTAAACATGTATTTACATTAAATTAGTTTTACAGGTGACTTATGGCGCATTTCCATTGCAGGGCCTCGCTCGGCTTAGTACGGTATAGTTAGGTCTTGTTAGGCCTTGTTAGGATTGGCTCACTTTATGCTGCGTTTCCATTACAGTTTAGTAGCTGGGGCAGTAACTATAGTAACGCAGTGTAGGTGGAGCCGTGACGTCTAGCCAATGAGAACCCCAGTAAAACAACATCAGCCGTTAGCTGTTAGCCCTCAGAGCTCACAGCTCCTCATATCTGTTCAGAAACTAAACAAAAGTTAAACAAGTACAAACCACATACTGTCTGAGTCATACGTCATACGTCTGTATAGGCCGTTGTTGTGAGTGTGGACGGTCGGAGCATATACTGCGTTAGCTTAGTCGATCTCCATTTAGAAACACGCATTTTAAAAGGTGTAAATGTTGAAGTGAAATGCATCAATCTGGTGCACTTTGAGCACAACATGAATTTATGGATACAGCTCTCAACACTCACATGAAAGGGAGCTGTATACTTTTCAATAATCCAAAAATCTTTAGAATATGATCACAACCAATAACAAATCCTCTAAACTTGTTTACTCTTATCTTAGCCAAGAAATCATTTAATCATAAACTTTTTTCTTTTTTTTTCTTTTTCAGGGGGGCCACAGGGGGGTCCAAGGGCTGCCCCCCCCTGCCCCCCCCCCCCTAGAACCGCCCCTGGTTGTGGCTCCTGTCCAGGGACAACAGATAAGAGAAATAGCCTCATGGTTAACTCAGTTGCATTTACAGAAATGCTTTCCTATGTATTTATATCTTAAGTCATCTCTGTATGGACGCCACGCCAAAGACATTCCGTGTTTGGCAAGTTCAAAAAGTCTGAATGAACTTATCCTCCTTATCAAGTAAGCTTATGTTATTGAGGTAAGGAAAATCCTACTGAAACAACCAGAATATAAAGAAACAACAACAACAATCAATACTGGATTGTGTTTCTCCCAATTGAGGTTGTAAATAAAATAATAAGAACAAATACTGCTCACCTAGAAATCTGTTCAGGCAGATAAACCAGGAAAAAATGTAACATCCTAAAAGTAAATATATAAATCTCTTTTACTTGCAGACAGATGAGAATTAAGTGATGAAATAAAAGCTGCAAATCAGGTACCGCTGTCAGCACAGGGTGATTAAACGTGTGTGCTGGCGACAAGCTGGACTTATCGGCTGTAATGGATTAAATGGAGATATGTTGACACTAGGCTTGGGCGGTATGACGGTATTACGGTATACCAGGGTATTTCGAAATACCGTCGGTATGAGTTTCAATACCGTGACGTCACAGACTGTGCGCCAAATCATAGATGCGTTTCATTCTATTACACTGACACGGAGTTTTGACAGGGACGACATTGGTTGTAATGCACAGCACGCGCCAGCAGAGGGCAGGGGAGGGCAGTCCGTCTTTCCCGCTCTCAGAGCTCAGCACAGAGCTGAGCTGAGCAAGATGGCGGCAGCATTTGCCGGCCCCGAACTCGGACAACTAGTAAAAAAGAAAAATGCCTCTGCGCCTGTTTGGGACTATTTTGGGTTTACTCGTCGCCAGTGACTTCATCCAGCACAACGAGAGACGGAGGCACTTCTTTGGGAATGTTTAAGACGGGGTGAGTGAGTGTTGACATTTTTTAATCCTATGCAACTGGTTGATGGTTTTGTAGTCGAGGTCGGACGGTTTTAAAAACGAAAGCATTTACGTGCTAAACATTCACCCGAGTAATCAATGAATCAAATGGAAATAAGGTTTTTAACACATGCACGGAATAATATTGCCAAACTAGTTAGTGAATATAGCAAACTTTATTCAATAAGTGTTAGAAATTAAAATCAATGTTTTAATGGGGAAATGTAGTTTAAACATGCCGTCAGTTTTAATGCTCTTTTATACTGAAAAACCAGAAATTCTTGTGCACAAGCAGTTAAGCTTTTATTTTGAAAATCCTTCATCTACGCATGTAGCATGTGGCTAATATACGATTTCCTAAAGAGGTGAATTTAGTAGCAAAATGATATGGAGTGGTGCAAACCGAAGCCTACTGATTTAACACTACAACTATAGATGTCGAGATACTACCATGCTGAATATTAAATGAAGGTACAGTTTATTTGAATACATTATTGTTTACAGACGAGAGTAGCATGTGACAACATCCGGAATGACCGGAAACCAAACGAGCCGAGAAGTATTTTTTAGAGTATTGATTACAGCGTTTAGAATGTGTTAAATGAAAAGTGATGAAAGAGAATATGAGGAGAAAAGGCGTGTTGAGCATATATTGGATGTGAAAGGAGCCAATCCTCTGTTTAAATGCAACAACGGACATTGGAGACGAGGCGAGCCAGCAGGCGGGGAGGAGCCAGCAGAGGATATATAACAGCACCGGAGGAGAGATCCAACTCTTGGCTTCCCTAACGAGGAGCGGATCACAGCTGTTTGTCTGACTGAACAATATCATGCTTGTGACCAACCTGCGCCTTTTTTAATTAAAGTACCCAATTGAACTTTCACAGAGACTCCATTTAGTCTCCTTTTAAAGCTTCTCTCCTGGACGGGAGAATAACGAAAACAGTTTACATAAGTCAAGTATTTACTCCCGGAAAATGTTTATGTATGATGATATATTATTAACTTAGCTCACTATGGAAACAACGTCGGACATCTACAAACGCGTCCTGTATCCGATCTCAAAATGTGCCATTTGCACAATGTGTCATGTATGCAGCCCTTGTTTTGCACTTGCGCGCACGTCACGGCACTTTGCGAGCGTCTACCGGCTCGGGCTGCATTTTAGACCGAACATATAATATACCGTTCGAAACATCTATTTGCCGCCGAACGCCACCTCACTCAAGTCGACCCAAGTCATACCGTCAGTGGCAGCTGATGGAAAATATTTTTGGTGGGGCTGGCTGTTGATATAGTGAGTAAAAAAAATTTTGGGGGGAGAAATTACCCCTTAAATTGGGACTGATACCGTCATATACCGTATACCACGGTATGATGTCAGCAAGGTATGACGGTATGAAAAAAATGATACCGCCCATGCCTAGTTGACACATCATTTTCCTGTACTGTTTATTTTAGCACCATTAGAAAAAACAAAGACAGATTCTGATAAATAAACGGACTCTAAAGCAGTCTGAAAATAATCATTTCTAATTGTTCTGTTTTTGTTTTAATCAAAAATACACATAACCCTTTGTTATATAATATTATTTCATACTGTATGTTATTTGATATTTTACTTACATTTCTTTTATACAGTTTATAGATCATATTTTATCTTTCTTTCTTACTTTTCATGTTTATATAACTTCTTCTTTATTCATTTTAAAATGGAAAAAACAATTTCCCCTATGAGATTATAGACTTCCATCAGTCATTATAATTGGTCAGAATAGGTAAGAACTCTCCTATAATTAGAACTGTTTCATATATTTACTGTTTATTGGCTTGCTCAGTAGCTAGAAGTGTGATATGGACCTGTTTGAGTTACAGATGATCTGTGATGTCAGATCTCAAGATGGGAGGGTTAGTCATTTATCCGTTTACTACGATCAGCCAAGCAGACCACACCAACGCTTTAATAGACAGATGTTCATTTACTGTGCTGTGCTCTTTTTTGCTAACGTTTTTGTTTTGCTTCGTTCTGTCGCTCCCTTCACTCTCAAGGGATAAGGGCTGATAAAAGGCAGTTAAAATATCCTCTTGACATGTCCTTAGACTTTAGAGGAAAGAAGACAGCAGAGGAAGTGTTGTTAAAGCCTTCAGAGGGGATTTAGTTATAGAGGAGTACAGGGTGTAAATTAGAAAAATATTCTAGTACTTACCCGAAGCCAGACACCATGCGGCAGACGAGGAACATGCTGTATCCTTGGACAAAAGAGGAGAGGAAGGCGAAAAAGCCGTTGACGGACATGGAGATCAGCAGGCACTGTTTACGGCCCAGCTTGTCTGACAGGCCTCCCCAAAAGAAAGCTCCAAACATCATCCCCAGATAGACAACGCTGCCTGGAGACACGGAGAGAGGGGTGCAGAGAAAGATGTGAATTATCACAACCACCGAGTCAAATGTTTGTCAGTGAAACAGCAGAGCGAATAACACACTGCACTTTGGAAAAAAGGGAGACAGTTTTCATTGAAACTAATATCTAACCTTGCCTGTCTGCTATTTCATTCTTAGCAAGTCATGCACAGTTTTCATGTACAGTCATTTTTCAGCGGTGAAAAGAACTGCCTGTCTGAACACAAAGTTCAACGGTAAGAGAAATATTAAAACAGAGAAGTTGAAAGCATAAAACTAACAGTTGAAGGACGCTAAACTGGCACAAAGAGGAGAGGAAAACGGCAGGTTCAAAGCATAATAAAGCAGATTTTAGCAGCTAGATGGCCCATTTGTTTAGTGTTTTATATTGTTTTAGTGCTGAGGATCCTTCTCAAAGTGCCATTTTCTCTGCAAAATCTACATTTCTATCCAACCAATATAGTGAAGCGTAGCTGCAGCACATAATACTCTGAGCCAGTTTCAATAGTACTTGTCCATTACACAAGAAAGAAATGTTGTTGTGCTGTTGGATTGGTCTGACAAGCATTGCATTAGTTTTGGACACACACAGATAAAAGCATTGCACTTAAAACAAACACAACTGCTACACACCAGCTGTAGCATTTAGTGTTGTTTTCCAAGTGCATCCGGGGAGTACCAGAGCTCAGATGGAAGTTGTTTCGGTTATTTCCTCCTCCATCGACAGAACACTGAGAGGTTTTATAAATAGCAGGTATGGGATCGATTAGTTGAGCTTGGCTTGGAGCACAACAACATTGTAAATCTACTTTATATTGCTCTGGGTTTTGACTGTACTGAAGGCATAGTTTTTCTATTTCCTAAGTCTTAATTATGATGTTCAGGCTTTAGCCGGGTCAGTATCTGGTAGCAAGCATTGTGGCAACACAATGATAAACGTATAAAAGAATGAAGTTACAGCAGCTGCTCAATGGACATTAATGTGTTCCTGAGGCTTTATTTTGCATTGGAGGTGTGTTTGCATTTCATTTGATCTTTTGATTGGTATCAATATCTGTAAACCAAACAATAAGGTTTTGACTCCATTTAAATTCTGTATGACCTCATCCACAATTAAACAGGTATTTATTTTAATCATGTTTTTTACTCTATAGCCCATTTTTCAACTCTTTTCCTCATAACAAAAGCTCAAAACAGTGCAGACTGTTTTTATCAAGCCAAAAAAGCTCCTCGCCTACACATCAACACAGAAACCAGAGTTCACCCTGGCAGGAATACAAAAAAAGCAAGTTTTTCAGTTACCTGAAATGCAAATTTGGTTTGAAAGGAAGGCCAAATTAATAGAGAAAGCTATGTTTTGTAAAACAGTACGTGTGGACTAGCCCTGATACAATTGCTGAGTAGGTGTTAACTAATACTTCCTATAGTAACTGTGGGGTAAACGGGACTGTAGTTGACCTCTCTAGTTGGGCATTCGTCTCTCACTGCTGCTTTTTTACGCAGGAAGTTGTGGTCGTTTCTCTTTCTGTCCCTGGCAGCATAGAGAAGGCTGGTGAAGAATAGGTGGGGGTTGTCAGGAATATAAATAATACACTTTGCTCACTATGTTCTAATCAAAATGCTAATGTGTTTTGAGGAGGAGATGCCATTGTTTATGGAGGCAGCAGCAGAAAGAGCGCAGACAGAGGAGAGGACGCCTTTTCTGTTTTTTCTTGCTTTTTATTCCCCCCTCTGTGTTTGGGGTGATGGGACAGATACGGTGAAAGTAGAGAGGCTTATCGAGCAGCGCAGACATGATGTTGAGAGCTGGTGATTCATTACAGGTGACAGCCACTGGATCTATCTGTTCACCTTGCTGCAGGGAGGCTCTCCTACTGGCAGCACAATATAAAGAGCAAGCTACGCAAGCTTATAAATATCAAAGTGAATATCAAAACAGCTGCACAAACTGGAGAAATCTTTTGATGGTGTAGCTTCACACAAACAATGAATCTGAACGCATGTACTCAAAAAGATGCTATCTGGTAACTCCCACTCATTGGTTTTATGGCTCTCCATACACTGGGGTTGTATCCGTAATAAAAGGGGAGGGTAGTGGGGGTGATGGGGCATCTGAGACGCATTGTAAATCTTTCTGAGATTGGATTTGTGATTTATACAGGGTTCAGACTCAGGTCAGACCTTAAAATCTCTGCTAGCCTCAAGATATGCAGGGCTGTTATGTAAAGCAGTGGAGAACAGGGACACTATGTGTGTTTAGCAACTATCTGATGTTCACCTGCACAATTCAAACAAGAGAATCAGATCAGTTTTAAACTATCGACCTCAAACTGGTAAGTCCTCAAAAAATAAGAAAAACGTCTAACCCGTCTTTACGATGAAGGGACCGTACTTGATGGTAACACATATTGACAAGCACTCAAGAGTCCAACAAATTACTACATTTATGTGTTTAAGACAAAATAAAAATGTGTGTGTAAGACAAAGGAAAGATGCTCTGGGTCTCGGCTATTCATGTAGTGCGAGCACAGTTGGGAAGTAATTTAAAAAAGAGTAAAGATAGGGCCCAAAAAGTCATCAGGATACATTCTCTGTGAAACATAGATCTATGTTTTGCTAGTCCAGCTAGTATTTATATTTATATTACAAGGGATATGTGAACACTTTTTGTAATATAGTTTTTAGTTATTCCTGCCTTATCTGAAACAAGAGAAACAGGAATGGCAGGGGAGAAAGAGACGGGATGATTGAAAGCAAGCAGAAAAGGGCCAGATTCAAACCCAGGCAGCTGCAGCACACGCCTTTAAATGTTCTTCCCTGATGAGCCACTGGGGCGCCTTTGACCAGCTGGGGCCATTATGAAAAGGGCTGCAAAGTATATGCATCTTTTGGGACCACAAAGTCTGCATTTAGGTCCTTGAGATATTTCCATCTGGAGTGGAGGACCAACACACCAAGATTGCACTCCTAAAACATATTTTCCTACGAAGCCCTGCAGGTATAGACTTGCAGAATATGTTTGTAGCCTTTATTTAACCAGGTGAAAATCCCATTGAGATCAACGATCTCTTTTTCAAGGGAGACCTGCAGCACATTGGTTACACATAAAAACAACAGAAAACAAAAAGGACATCATACAACATAATTACAGGGGTATAAATTAGCAACCTATTCACAATGACAGATATCTAATAACATGTAATCTATCCGAGCTTTAAAATGATGCAAGGGAACCAAAAAGCTCAGTTTCAATTTGTTTTGCATAGTGTTCGAAGCTAGAGGAGCAGCACACATAAAAGCTTTAGTACCTAAAACAGTCCTAGCATTTGGCACATGTAAGAAAAACACATCCTGGAATATAAAATGATATCTACCACAAGAGGCTAGTTTGAATATAAACAGAGTTTTCCCTTTAAACACATGTGTGAAATTGCCCAGCAGGAACACTGTGGTTTGCACTAACATAATAACTCTCACTAAAGTTTTACTGAGCGCACCTGAACAGCAGTGCTATCTTTTCTTTAAGCAATAGGTCCCAGCAGACAGAGTCTCCGGTCTTTCTAACGCAGGGGTGTCAAACTCAAGGCCTGGGGGCCAAATCCGGCCCGTGACTTCATTTTCTGTGGCCCCACAAGAGCTTGCAAAGAATATTATATGTTTACTATATGGTTACATGATGATTTTCAGAAGCACGTTGCCCATAAACTACATGTCCCGCAATGCATCTCAAATGAGACTTTTTTCTCAGAATTTGACTTTATTTCTTGTAAATATGCCTTTTTTCTCAGAATTAGACTTTTTTTCTTCTAAATATGACTTTTTTCTTAGAATGTGCCCTTTTCTCAGAATTTGACTCTTTTTTCAAAATGTCACTTTTTTAATGTTGTTTTTTTTGGACTTTTGGACTTTTTTTTAAAAATTTGGCTCTTCTTTTAAAATCATTTTGTGACATTCTCACTGAAGAGACTTGCAATTATTTGCTCCAGACTTCTGCTTTCAGACGTAGTTAATTATGAAGTTATTACCCTATCTCAGAGGTTCCCAAAAGTGGGGGGTCGCGACAGGCGATAGGGCCTATCTGATAATAATCCAATGCAGAGGCAATAATGTAATATAATACATTATTTTATATATTTATATATTTTTTTTTATATAGTCTTAAAGTTAAACCGGCCCTTTGAGTGCAGCCATAATGCTGATGTGGCCCGCGATTAAATTGAGTTTGACACCCCTGTTCTAACGGAACATTCACTGTAGTTTATCTCTGCAACAGAGGGATTATTATATACTTCTCTCTTGACACCATTCTGCTGTGTTTTCTCTCCACACCACCATGCAGTGTTCATGGATGAGAGGAGACAGACAGCAGTCAGTAGCATCAAGCGCTAGTTTCCTCAGAGGGAACATCCAGCACATTGTGTGAGAGAGATTCCCAGAGGATTGTCGTGATTGACAGGTGGGTTACAGCAGGGAATGAGAGCAGAGGAGGGGGAAGTAAGAGGGGTGGGGGGGGCACAAGGGAGCGCGACATATTCCTTGGGTATTAATTACTTCGAAACCTGCTGATTTGTTTTCGTAATGCTGCAGTTCACTTCAGACTTCTGTCCTATTCAAGTTAATTTACTGTTATTATTTGTTTACAGTACAAGAACAAATAATAACATCCAAACATGATCTACACACACTCACATACAATGCAATCCGCTATCATAGAGGGAATATTATTAATTATAATTATTAATACATTTTGTGGTCAGAAAGAAGACTAGAAACAATTACTTATTATTTGTTGCCTAAAGCTAAAAACGAATTGTTTTGAAGGTGCTATTATGCTCATATTCACATGAATCTCCCGCACCGGACACACAAGCACACGGTTTTATTGTCTCGCGCTTGTACTGTCATATGATGATTTGATTGGCTGGCGCTTTTCTCAACTGTCAGCGCGAGCAACGGAGGCAAAGCGACGGAACCACAATGCAGTTCGGCAAAGCTTGACGTCACCCCATTCAAAGTGAATGGGAAGCGTCTCTGTTGAAGCATGCAACGGAACCGTGTGGACATTACGTTGCATAGTGATGTCACTATCTTACAGGAGTAAACAAAGTTTAAATGGCCCCGAAGTGACGTTTCACTTTAGCTGTGAGTGCACCAGATGGATAACAGTTAACAAATAACCCGAGGATTTTTTTTATCAGGTGAGTTCATGAGTCAATCATTTTCAAAAAGATTTCATATATTCCTTAAAGGTTTTCACCCACACCTTATTTTTCTACACTTCAAATGATGAATTCTTGTTGCACACTCTAATATATACTTCAAAAAAGTAGTGTCTTTGCCTGGACAGTGAATGGGAGAATAGAGCCTGTGGTGGTGTTGAGAGGAAACACAGAGTGCAGGGACTGAAGAGATGGCAGTGCATGTTGTTGTCCCTGGATCTTTTAATTAGCTAACCTCAGGCGGCAGCAGAGCCTTTTTATTACAGCATTAGCTTCTGATAGTATTTGTGATTGGATTACACATGTGAATCAAGTGCAACACACAATGCAAAAAGGATTGCCATTTATTACAGAAAACTCCTTCCTCTTATGCAGATATACTCCTTGAGCTCTTCACTCTGGGCTACACCTGCAGCTTGGCTTCATGCAAGTAGGATGGAGTTTTAAGCAAACATCCTCAAAATGCTAGTGCAGGAAAACACCAGCAGATAAATGAAAGCCATATGTTAAAGGGAAAAAGAGGGGAAAGCGTTGATGTAAAGCTGCGCTCCCCCTCTCTTTCTCGGGGGAGTTACATGAGCCAGTCTACCATAGCTAAACTGCAGTGGAGCACAATGCTGCAGAGATTAAACTCCAGCCCATATCTTCAGATCGCCTGCTACGAGACACGCAGAGAGTGTAAGAGAGGGATTACAGCAGGGTGGCAGAGAGGACAGACGAGAGCACGCAGAGAAAAGAAACCCTGGAGCGTCTCATATCTGAACAGCATCTCACCTTTTTATATAATGCCGAAGAGATATCTGTCTTTTGAAAAAGGCACAGTATTTATTTATCGGAGGCACGATGCCTGTGATGCATGCTAATGAAGGAATGCCTTTAAGAGGGAATTCAGAAAAATAATGTGTTATCAAAATGTTAATGTAAAGGGACTTTATTGCAGCTTTTTAGTACCTTTTTGAAAGAAATAAAAACACTTTCATTTTGATTCTTGGTCATGGGTATAGTAAACACTATGTTTCAGGAATGAACTAGGGAATCTGAAGTTCGGGTTTGTTTAACTTAAAGTTAAGGTTAATTTCTCTTCTATTATTTGCATGTTTCTTTTTGCTTTTCAAAAAGGTATTAATGTTGTTCAATGTTGATTCATTATCAAATATCCACAAATGTGTCCAAATAAATTCGCACACCTTTCCTGGCAGAAGTCCTGACCTCAAAATGACTCAGCTGCACATGGCTGGAAAACCCCTTCATGCTTAATCAATATCTATCTGTGTGTGAGTTGTTGATGTAACACAGAACATGATCCAGCCAACAAAATGAAAAATTCTACCAGCCTGCAAAACTCAATACTCCTGTAATTACTTCTGCTGGTAGTATTACATGTGCTTTATACTGTATTATTTCATTTTCTCTAAGGAATTATTTATTGTGCACTCATTATAATAAACGCCCAATACGTAATGTGAGCTAAAGATTGTGCTGTAACCAGATGTGTCTGTGTTTGAAGCTCATTTCCTCAATTTCATTATTCCTCTCATGAGTCTTTTCCCCAATACATATCCACTGAGGAGCCTCTAATTGACCACTTATAGAGTCAATTACCTTCATGCAGAAAAACACCAATGTGTACTGTGCAATGGTTAATCCTCATATCAAACTGAGTATATACACACATCATTTATTAATGCAGTGTGTGAGTGAGTTGTTAAAATGAGTCATTCCTTCTATTTTTCTCCCTCCTGTCTCCCACTGAGAGATGAGTCAGAATATGGGTGAAATCTTGGTGAAAAATAAGCCTTTCTACTCCCAAGAGACAAAAACAGTAGCCATTCTCTTTTAGTTTATAAAACTACAACCAAAAATAAAATATGTTTTATCTTTATTTTACCTTTAAATGAGAATGATAGGCGACAAGAATACTTAATTATGTAAATGATAGGAATGGTCTTTGCCGTGCATCTATTTTTGGTATGATGGAGACAAATTATGAAGCCAAATCGCGCACAAATATACAAACACATTAGTGGCATTCATAACTTTTCCAGAGTGTGGGAGAGATCCATTTACAGTAGCTAAACACACCTCCTACTCATGAATCAAAATACCTGGTGCCATGACAACCCACTGGTAAGCTCCTGAAGCAATTCGATTAAGTTGAAAGTGTCACCCACTACTCTTCATGCATTTCATAAACACACACACCATAAGCAGGGTGCTAGCAGGGAAACTGATTCCTCTAGTTTGCACGCCAAGTATTCCTACCAATCTGTCACTTCATGGTATCAGTATCCAACTCCATGCCTGCAGAGTTTACTTTACAAGGCGTCTGCTAGGAGATGAAATTCAGATGGTTCAGTATACATAAAAGTCTGGACTTCTCACTGTCACTCACCAATAAGATATTCAGGATCTTGACTGTGTGACAGACACACTAGTGTTGGCAATATATCTGGATATCAGCCAGTTCACATTCAAATTCACAGCAAAACTGATAAAGTGAAGTGCTTTCAATCAATATATAGATACTGGCTGCAACCTGTTTCCCCTTTATCATCACTCAAGACTGGCAATACTGCCACCAGGTTCAATTTGGTTGTCACTGTTACCCAATTAAAGAGGCCCTGTTATGCTTTTTAGGGGTGTCCCTTTCCTGTAGTGTGTTGTATAGGTTTTTGAGCATGTAAAAGATCTGCAAAGGCTAAAATCCCAAGGTTCCCTAGGGATTTTATCTCCTACACACTCCCCCCCAGCTTCAAACGCCTCCATTGGACTCCTTAGTTTACTTCCGTAAAATAATTATATCACTAAGTAACCCTCGCCCCTCTATTGGCTAGCGATCCAACACACTGTACATGATAGGCTAAGGGGTCGGACATCTTTAAGCGATTGACCAATCTCAACAGAGCCGGCCAGCTCACCAATCAGAGCAGACTGGGCTCTGGTTTCAGACAGAGGGTGAAAAGAGGTGCTGCAGCACAGGCAGTGTGAGAAAAATAAAGAGCTTTTTGAACATTAAAGCATGGAGACATGTCACAGTAGAGACACTAAATACACATATGAACCTTAAAATGTCATCTTTAATCCACACACATGCTTACCCAGCCATCCAGCACCAGAGTTTTTTACACACATGTCTGTCTCAGCACTGGGGAGGACGAAGCCAACCACGAACACCTCCACGCCATCAGACATGAGTGCCAGTCCGAGGACGAAGAACAGCTGCCACTGGAACCTCCCGTGGCCACACTCCTGCATGATGAGCTCGTACTGCTGGGCCAGCTCCTCCTCGTCCGTCTGCCTCTCGCTCTCCAGCTCCTTGTGACTCTTCAGGCTGTCAGAGACCGGCTGACCCAGAGCCACCTGACCGTCCCGCAGCTTCCCTTCATTGTGGGCCGGGACGCCTTGGTACTCCCCCTCGTAGATCTCATCCTCATCGTCGTGGCCCTCTGTGTCATCACTGGAGGCCCCTTCCTCATCGTTGGCGTGCTGACCGTTAGCATTGTAGTTGTTCTCGTCTTCTTCCTCGTTCTGGAAACGGTTGTAGCTGCGATGAGTCGAGTATTCATCTGAGGCTCGATCAACTGCTTTGCCTACATTTTTGGCAGCTTGCCTCTTTGCTTCCTTAGCGATGTCCTTGGCACCTTTTGCCAAGGAAACCCTGTCGTTGTGCGTTTCATCCATCTTGGCACGAGGAAGTGTGGCACTAAAAGTTTTTTTAATGAAACTTAAGTTATTTTTTCCTTTCTTTCTTGTGTTCTATTCCCTGACAGAGTAAGGTAAGTCAGCTGCCAGGACACCAACGATTAAGTAATGACCCGAGATCTCAAATTGGAAAGATCCTCCTGCCTGTCAGAGCTCAGCAAAAGAGATCACCAGCCTGTAGGGACAGAAAAAGAAAAGAAAAGTTAAGCCTGATAAGCCGCATAACTGCAGATACATAACTGGAGTATTTCTTGGCACACTGAAACACAAAAAGAAACACTTCAAACGAGCATTCAAACGCAATGACAGCCAAATTGATACAAGGTGAAATGTACTAATGCAATGGAAAGGCTTCACTAAGAGGGACTTAGCAAAAGATACATTTACACACTTAAGACACTCAATCAAAATATAAAATACAACTCTTCATCTTATGAGAACCATAAATGCTTGCATCATCCGACAAAATAAATGTTGCCCTATTTTTGCTCTACAAATACAGTACTACAGACCCCTATAAATATAATGCAATGCAATTCACAAGAACCATAACAAGATTTCAATGAACACATTTTTTGCAATTGCAGACAAAAATAGCTTCTCAAAGGTTAGACCTTTTGCAGAGATCTTATATATAGATATGAACCGCTAGGTGTACCTAATAAACAGCGGGTTTTGTGGACGTGTAGACAAATCTTCTAAACCTTTGGTAGAAATTGGATACAGCGCTATTTGTGGACAAAACAACAACTTTACTCAAAGTGTTGCTGAACTACAGTATGTCTTTTTTTGTATTCTACAGAGGAAAACGTCTACTTCTAAGAGGGCCATCAATGATCCCATTTAATTGAAAATCAATCCAAACTAATGCGATTAATTGCAAAAAAAAAAGCTAAAACATGTTGTTCCAGTAATAGGTCCGTCAGCAAAGATCGCAAACTAATGAACCCCATTTAATTACAACTCGTGTCCTTGAAGTATGTCTGGAGTCTCACAGGACTGTGTCTCTCACAGTATAACAAACCCACTGAGAACTGTAGTCCTTTAGTGATTTATCCTAGTTTACTGAGGACATGACAGCGGTAGGTCTTACTATTAAAGAAGAAACCCCCTGAAGTCTAACAGCTTGTGGTCATCACTGTACTCATTAACAGGACCACAGTCAAGTCTCTGTGACCTCTCTGGGTCTGCTACCTCTCGCGATGTGTACAAAAACAAAGCAGCCATCTGAAAAGTCACGGTGACCCCCTCAAATCAACAGCACTGCTTTGTGGCTTCACTTTCACACAGACAGAACATTAACTGTAAAACATCATCAGACCCTCAGCATCAGACCCTCAGTATCAGACCCTCAGCATCAGACCCTCAGCATCAGACCCTCAGTATCAGACCCTCAGCATCAGACCCTCAGCATCAGACCCTCAGCATCAGACCCTCAGTATCAGACCCTCAGCATCAGACCCTCAGCATCAGACCCTCAGTATCAGACCCTCAGCATCAGACCCTCAGTATCAGACCCTCAGCATCAGACCCTCAGTATCAGACCCTCAGCATCAGACCCTCAGTATCAGACCCTCAGTATCAGACCCTCAGCATCAGACCCTCAGTATCAGACCCTCAGCATCAGACCCTCAGTATCAGACCCTCAGCATCAGACCCACAGCATCAGAACCTCATTCTCAGACCCTCAGCATCAGACCCTCAGCATCAGACCCTCAGCATCAGACCCTCAGTATCAGACCCTCAGCATCAGACCCTCAGCATCAGACCCTCAGTATCAGACCCTCAGCATCAGACCCTCATTCTCAGACCCCCAGTATCAGACCCTCAGTATCAGACCCTCAGTATCAGACCGAACACATCCAGCTTCTGAATTCAGGAACTAAACTATGATCTGAACACACTCAACAAAACTCCCACACACTTTCTGTTAAGCAAAAATCACAACAAAATGTACAGTGTTATCATATCAATGGTTTTACCAACTTGTATTCTGAAATGTCCAAATACTTTTAGGAATATTGTGAGAAAAGCAGTTTTTGGCTTTTAGTGCAGCAACAGGCTTGGGGAATAATGGATTACAGTACATCTATCAGGATCTTTTGGGTTTTTTAAGATTCAATCATATTACTGATACATTCCAAATGGGAATTTCACTTTCTTTGGTTCATTTGTACTTTTTTAAAATTCAGTAGGTGTTCCTATAATACACTTACATAGAAAACATCTTATTGAAATGTCTTTATCATATATTTATCAACATTGCATTTGATATTGACGTTATTCAGAAGTAACAGAAAGCACTAAGGTTACATTACTTTTATGTTTTGATACTTATTGTAACGGAAATAAATTGCTGCCACTCTAGTGTCTGTGCGATAAAGCTGCAATACTGAAAAGCAGTGTATTAGCGTGGTTCATATGAGGTAACAAACACACAGATATTACCCAAATGTGCAGATTCCATCGGCTTGTTGTGACACAAATACTCATAATTTTTAATTCAGTGCACATTTGTGTCAAGTCAAACAGAATTGGACTAGGTTTGATTTCATAAATATCCCTCATACCCTGCTTCATTTATTCATTTGGGTTACACATTCAGAAATATTAGATTTTTGAAATGTGGCTTTTGTGAACATGTTTTCTGTCACAGCTTGTTCACATCTGAATCGTGTTCCAGGGCTGGGAATGTCATCCTGTATGACTGAGACCCCTTAAGGCTCTCTAATGCGGCCCTGGCATGGCCCCTCAGAAGACCTGTCAACACACGGGGCCCGAGCTGTCTGTCTGCCACACAGCGAGCGTCAGGCCCACAGACGGCCGCAGGAGAAACACCAGCAGGCTGCGGCCCACACATCACACTCAGAGACCCTCAGCAGTACGGTTACTGACAGAAGCAATACACACTACAGACAGAACAAAAGGAAAACCCCAGAAGATGCAAAAGACGTGTACAGGAGCGTTTCATGGCTATCTGACTGGAAAACACTCAAATGTACCAGGCATCTTCTCTTGCTAATGTCTGGCATTAATATGCTTAAACCTAACATTAAATCCTCCATGATGATGCAAATGAAAAGATACATTAAAAAGATGATATTGTTTTAAAATATAGAAGAGTTTTTCCAGCCCTTACAACTGCAACAGAGTGACAAGTGTTCTCTTTAGTGGGTCGCTTCCCGTCCGTTTCAAAAGTTCTATTCCCTCAAGAAAATATCAATTATTAAAGGACTTGGATCCAAATCAGACAAATTGATCCGGACATCCCCGGTAATAATAAAGTCAAGAAATAATGCATTACCTGTTTGCTGCCTAATCCTTCTTGTTAACTTATCTATTGATCTCAGGAATAGTAGAATTTAGAGGCATCTGCTATTTAGAAACATTAAAGTAAATACCAGACAGTCTTAAACAGGAATTATACCATGTGTGAAATGATTCATATACTGTACAGATGCAACCACATACTGTAGGTACCAACTTGTGATATGATTGTGTCTCTAAATAAAGAGAAATACAATTAAAACTTCTTACAAGAGGGTACTGTATTTGTATCTGCAGTCCCTGGAGTGGAAAGCATACACCGAGGTATAGAGACTGGGTTAAGTGCCCAAATATAGCTTGGCAGGGTGATTTATGGTGTTTCTGCTCACCTTTGCTCTGCAGGAATAGATAAAACATCATTCGGGATCTGTCATTTGCACATAGGCGCCAGGGCTCCACAGCGACGTACAGCAGCCCGGGACAATTTGGTGCAATGCAGCAATAAAATGAAGTATGAAATGTGTTTAACTAACTTTGTTCACAGTTAGATGATGAGACACTGACTCCCCCTATAAATGCTGCTGAAGGTTAATCCAATGTCTCTGTGTCACTTTGAAATGATTACTGATAATCCATCATACATTTATGTCAATAAACGTAGTTTTCTATAGAGCGTAACCCAGCTACCGGTTTTGGGCATGCTGGCTGCGCATCAATCTCATTCACCAATGGTAATGTTAAAATGGATTTAGGAACTCCCTCTCAATTCTATTGGCTCTAACGGTTCAAAAGAGGTGTCAATCACCAAAATCGACCAATGGGTTCCAGAGATATGGCAAATCCACCCAAATGACCCCAGAGGTGGGTTTTTTTTTCGAAACCTCTCTAAAAAGGTCAAATGTCACTTGTTTTGCATCAATCTTGACACAGGGTACTTATGATATGTTATAGTTTGGATTCCTAAAGCTTTTGGCCTATATCCAATCATTCAAGGGTGGTTTTCACTATAAGTAATGGGGGTTTTTTCAATCTGAATTTACTTTAAAATAAAAACATCTATATTGATTCTGACTTTTCTCCAACTCACAGGTTTATCATTGCTTTTAGAAAAAATATGATTAATTTACCCCTTTTAGAAGGAAAGATATAGTCAATTGTTCTGGGCATGTCATTTTCGAGCCTGAGACCTGAAAAACAAGCTTGGGGCTTAACAGGAACCAAACCATAAAGGTAGCATTGTTTTCACAAAGATTCAATTTGGATCTGACTGAAAATGTACATTTGTTGTCATTTGTGCATAAAGCTTTCTGTAACACAAGTCTTGTTACCTATTTCAACTTTTAGATGTTGACTTTTACGAAAAGTCTCATTTCATGTTACATGGGTTGACATGTGTTTCTACCCGAGCACAGCTCTCTTTGCAAACTTCCCTGAACTCATTTCCAGCGCAGCAGCTCCTCCAGCTGAGTGCTTGACAACTGAGACTAAAAGGTCAAACTGTGATAAACCTCATGATATGCTCTGAGAGTTCCTGCACCAAATGGTCAAGAAGAAAATAGCCAATCAGCTCACTGCACTGCAACACTGAGAGAACTTTTCTACAACAAGGGGAAATTACTAACATTGCATAACAGCAGGTCTGTGTATAATCCCTGGTTTCAGTTCACATCCTCCATGCTGACTGCTGGTGTTCTCACCATTTCTCTCCATCTCTCTTCACTTCTTTTCTTTCTTCCTGCTCACTTTCTCCATCCTCTCATCTGAGTGCGCTAAGAATTTCAAAGTCAATGCCTTGTTGGCAATATTGAATATGAAAGCTATCCCTCTTTTGTTGACATTTCATTATTCATGATAAGCTCCTCCATATGCAAATAGTCATTAATGCTGACATTTAGAAGTCTTTTCATGCACTTTGAGCTACAGAAATAATGATTTAAAGTCCAAATGTCCAGTCTTTCTTTGAAGCAACCTACAGTATATAGCCTATGGTGTTTTCACAACACAGAAAAATATACACACTTATACAAGAAGCTACCACATTTAAATGTGCTACCTTAGCCTTGCCCCCCATAAACAGAGAAGCTAATATCGTTTATCGCTTTTATTTCCTTTTCATTGGTGGCTCACATCGCTTTCTGCTGTGATGCTGTGATTGGGGTTATTGTAACAAAACCCTTATGATGTGATTTCAGCCATCAGCAAAAATGCATGCGAGCTCTGAATCAGCAGTCCACAGAGAGGGGAGAAATGATTTGCTCGCAGTCGTGCTGTCATGGCCCGCTGACGCCATCCAGCTACGTTCATTAATCACTCACGCCAACACACACACAGAAACAAACACACACACACACACACACACACACACACACATATGCTCTGCAGGTGCATACTCTGGAAAGAGCTGGGTGAAATGGAGAGTATGTTCTGCAGCAAATTACTGCATCAAAACACTTTCTCTGAACAAGTAGTTTTAAGTGGGGAAATGCAATAATCGTACAGGTTACACAGATAAGATTTCTGCATAATCATCAATATGTAAATGCAAGTGGTGTGTGCAGAGCCCTACAGGCGTTCTGCAGTGCCCACAGATGGCTGCAGTGGGCAGTTGTGAATCATTTGAATACAACTACACGCCAAGAGAAGCAGATGCTACACAAGAGAGGTTTAGGTTTTGACAGAAATAGTGTTAGACCTTCTGATATTAATACAGCTTAATATGCAATATGATTCCTGTCTTATACTTCAGCTTTAGTGATGTTGGCACAAGCCTTACTCTTGATTTAACTGTTGAAAATTATGTATTTAAAATAGCTTTTTACCCAAAAGAAGAAAGCTGGAATAAAATGGCAAAATCCCAGAGAGTGACGTCACTTTATATCCAATTGCAAACTTTGGATAATTTGATTAAAAGCTTGAAAATATACCCAAATACTATATCTTTAAATTCACGTTTCAGGAATTGGGAGACACATGATCTCAAACAACAGGCTCATGAAGGACACCTTTAGACATGTAGCCTCAGGAGACTGTTGAAATAGCATGACCGCAGGAGAGTAATGGAGCAGGGATTTAGATTAAAGTAATGAACACACACCACAGAGCATCATGCCTTAGAGCTCAGAGATCCACTTAACTCATGTACTCCATTCACAAATGCACTGTTGCATACAGTGGGGAACATTTAAACAACCCAAACTACATTGGATTCTCCTCCTGATGACACACACACACACACACACACACACACACACACACACACACACACACACACACACACACACACACACACACACACACACACACACACACACACACACACACAAACACACCCACACACAAACAGACCCACACACACACACACTGCTGCTTGATTGCTTGTATGTAATGATGGCTGTGAGGGTTTACGGACTGCTGGAATATAGCCAGCTGCTGTGGGGATCCGTGTGTGTGTGTGTGTGTGTGTGTGTGTGTGTGTGTGTGTGTGTGTGTGTGTGTGTGTGTGTGTGTGTGTGTGTGTGTGTGTGTGTGTGTGTGTGTGTGTGTGTGTGTGTGTGTGTGTGTGTGTGTGTGTGTGTGTGTGTTTTCAGTATTTTGTGTATGAACAAAATACGTCAACTTGTTGTTTACATTGTAAATAACAAGTTGACGTTTTCACCAAATGTTGAAAGAACTACCATTTTGAACCTCAAGTTTGCCATTTCAGCCATAACCATCTTGGTTTTGGCTGACTCCATCTCTTTTTCTGGAACCAAAATAGATAAGAATAGGAAGAGCAAAGTAAAACTGAACCTTAAAAAAGGCCAAAATGTTATAGTTAACTGAAAACACATGTTAACAAGAGTTAACATTTTAAGAAAAAAGTGCAACATCTCGCAAATTGGACAATGCCATCTACCGGTACCACTTTACAATAAGACTACCCTTATAAAGGATTCATAAAGGGTTTATAATTAGGTTATGAATTAGGTTTTAAACACTTTATTAATCCTTAAGAACCATTTATAAACCAGTTCGTAGTTTTCATACATCAACACATGCTCACTATTTGGCAAGGTGACTAAGCCTTATATTGGCTACTTAGCGAGCATCAACTCAGTGAACAACAGATACCAAGGATGGTGGCTGATGAAGAAGAAGAAGTAAGCTAAGTAGCCAATATAAGGCTTAGCAGTACAAATAAATGTGGGCTCACTATTTGGCAAGCAACCGGTCACAGTTGCCCTGTGTATCTCATGTATTATAAAAGCTTATTAATGATTTATAAAGTGTTCACAACCTGATTAATACATTAATTACAAACTATTCGTAAACCCTTTATAAGGGTAGTCTTATTGTAAAGTGGTACCGAAAATGTTTAGTGAGGTAACACATCAAACTGAGGGGTTATTTTCTCATAGACTTCTACACAATCTGATCCCCCTTTTTTTTCTCAATTTTGTCTTAATTCTCACCTTTTTTGGCATGTAAAAACTGAAAGCTGGACTATAAACAGCTGAAGAGCCATAAAGTGCAACTTGTGGTATACATCCATAAAAAATAAACTACGCCAAGGAGACTTTTTGAGATAATCTCCACTGTGTTTCCATTATGAATCCACTGAACTCTTTTGTCTTATTAGGGAACTTTATTTAAGGACTTAATGATGTTCCTGTATTCAATTCCAGGCAACTGATTGGCTAACTGATCTCATCCTGACTTGGCTTTCTGCCCTGGCCCTCACAATGATGTGGTGCAGACCCATGTAACAAACCAAACCTTCTTTTGTGTTTAGATGGAGCCGAGATAATAATAAATGGTCAGGTTCAGCCCAGCATTGTCAGCTGCTGGGCTAAAGCAAACACTGATGTAGACAGGCAAACATTAATTTACTGGCTTGGATGTTTGAAAAATATCTATTGATGCAGCAAACACCTGTTTATTTTACCACCCTTTTGATCCAATCTCACTTCCCATTCAGCTCACTGGGACAGCTTTATGGTAAAACTCATCTGTTACTTTCCTCCTCTTTGTTCCACTCGCAGGGTTTACTACACTGCAGCGGCTCTCCTGGCTGAGCACAGCCCACAGCACAGAGAGGAAAGAGCATCAATCCCCGGGCAGTCTTTTGACGTCGTCGTGTCCCATAATTAGATGTTGGGCTGTCCTGCTGCCTCTGGGAATCAATTCTCCCCACAGCGCTGTACAGTGAGGAGACTGTTCGCGCACACCCACGCACGCGCACACACTGCACCGACTCCCGACTTATAGATGGGTCTGTCCTCTCTCTCTGCGCATCTCAGTCACTGCAGGTTCGCTCTGCCTGCATACGGGAAAGCACGGGGGTTGCCTGCTCCGTGCGCGTGAGCCAACTCATATTTTCACGAGCATTGAGCACGACACGATCGCAACATCATTCACCACGACCACGACACACACATGTGACATCTGGGAAGTCCCATAGATCGTCTGTTATAATATTTAGTATTTTTGGAGATTGAAATGTGTGCAATTTCGAGTTTTATCTTTAATGTTTTATGCATGTCTCTTAATAATTGCAATTTATTGGCTCATACTTGTGCTGTAACAATGTTAATGTCCCCTCTGTGGGACGAATACAGGATTTATGCTTCTATAATTGTGCGCAATTTAGTTTTGCAGCATTTCATTAAACACTAAAACTTTGTTATAAGAACAAATCACGTGTGTCTAAGAATATGCTCCGATTTCAAATAGCCTACATATTTTTGATTCAGCATTTTTAATAATGCTTATGCTGGAAACTCTTAGAAAGTTCCCCAACTTTTCCATCAATCATGTGTACGTTGTGGCTGTGTTCATAATTATATTTCCATGACAGAATAAAAAGTACTTTCATAGGTGCATGCGGCATTCCCATTCTTCCATCTTGCATATTAAATGATCCAAAAAGGCCGATTAAGATACGATCTTTTACTACAGTGCAGAGGGAGGTGAAGTTAAAGTCTAGTTTATCATATTTGAAAAGCAAAGAAAATACTCACAGCCTGCAGAGGACCAGATGCATGGTATCGAGCTCGACCAGTCGCCTTTCCCTGATTTCCCTCTCTATGAAGCAGCAGAGATGGAGAGCATCGGGCCGAGATTTCTTGTTTCTTCTCTTCTCCGATGCAGCGGTTTCTCTGCTGCAGTCCGAGGAAGACGAGAGAGGCTGGGAGGTGGGAAGCGTGAGTGTGTACGGGGGGAGGGGAGGAGGGGAGTGGGGAGGAGGCAGGGAGGGAATAGGCAGACTGAATCAATAGGCAAGCGTCCTACACGGACAAACAATAGTGGGCATTCTTTCCGTATATTACAGTACAACAACATGTGGTGAAGGCTCATTGATGCAGGATGGCTGGCAGAATCACAGGCTGCTGAGTTTGAAGAGAGAATGAGAACAAAGAGGAAGGATGGAGCTGAAATATGACTCCTGTGAAGAAGTTTACTGAGGGATGACGGACTGTTGCTGAGTCTGCAACGTCAACTTAAAACCACTGGAGTGCTACACTGCCAGCATTCAAATCTAATAATACAAAAAATCTGCTTTCAATTTAAAAGCAGAGATTTTCAATTAAAATTAAGATTATGATTTCAAATTACCTCTTCAACATCATACTGTAGGCCTACATCTGACAAGTGCATGCCCATAGGTTTGTCATGTGTTTATTTCAGGCCTCTGTGTAATTGAAGATAAAACCAAAACTGAATTTCCCCTGCAAGATTTATAAAGTGATCTTAATCCAACCCGGTATCATGGCGAGACGTGAACATGTGATGATTTACCATGCTGGGAGACGTGAAGATGTCACGATTTCGTCCCTTCAAACGTGACAGTTACACGGTATTGTTAACATGGCCCAAATACCCGGAAATGCAAAGCAACTGATGTACCACGACGGTCGGTTATTATTGTCAATATTAATATAATAATGATTTATTTTGTAATAGTCACACTTGATTTCGCCGATTTTCTTGTTGCCCCAGCTGGCCGACACTTCTTTTAGCAGAAACAAAGGCTACATTAATGTATTAAATCGATGTTAATCCATGTGTGGTTGTGGAATTAACGGACGTGACGTTGTGCGATTGCGTTGTCCGGCAACAATTTGGCTTCATGTTAATTTACAAACTCTTCAACTAGAACCTATAGTTATATTTAAAAACATTTTAGAAGGCCTCACAAAATACTTTCATGTAAATTTAAATGTGAAGGACTGTGCGTATAACAAAATACATCCGTCAAAAACAATACCGGAAACAGACCGAGCAAGATCCTCAGCTCGGTGATTGGATGGTTTAGCCACAATGCACGTTGGGATATCGTGTTTATGCGATGTGAAATCCGAATTTAAAAAAAAATAAATAATAATACTTTATTCCGAGTGTGCTTGCTTTTCTCTTTCAAAGTCATCACATAACGGCATTGTAATACACGGTTCGGCAGCATTAAATATTACATATCTGCCGTAGTTCTCTATTTATAGAGCCCTGATAAGAAGACTTCAAGACAAACAGGAAGAACTGCCACCAAAACTGAAAATGTGACGTGGATCATAAATATATCAGCAATTAAACAACATCTTAGATTTATTTTCACACAATACGTCTCCTGCAGTATCAACACTAATTCGGCTGACTTTTATATTTGATCCAATTGGTAGATAGGCTGTATTTACACCATAACGGTGCACAGCTGATAGAAAGGGACACCTAGTGGTTAAAGCACGTTATTGCATTTTATTATTTGTATTTTTAGATATTAATAGGATCCCTATAAAGTATATTCATTACTTGTTATTCTCTAGTAATAGTTAATTAAAGACTGTATATAATGACTATTTTGCACATCCCTTTCAAGATTTCAAGATTTTCTAAGGTTTATTGACATATTATACACAACTATGGTGTAGTTATGCAATGAATGAAAAACTTGGGTCACAGGTTCCTCAACAGTGCATTACAAGACATCTATCAATATGTGTGTATACCTCCACCATTAAACTGTCATATTCTGCACATTTCTTATACTATCGGTAACACTTTACAATAAGGTACACAAAATGTGCTTAGTTACTGCTTAGTTACTGAGGAACGAATAGATAGTTAATGGTTAGTTAATGAGTAGTTCCTCAGTGCGATTGAATAACTAATGGTCAGTTAATGGTAAACAGACTGGGGGTACTGTATTAATGAATCATTCGTTAATGGTTAGTTAATGAGTAGTTCCTCAGTGAACTACTGGTTAGTTACTGGTAAACAGACTGGGGGGGTACTGTATTAATGAATAATTCGTTAATGGTTAGTTAATGAGGAGTTCCTGAGTGAACAAATGGTTAGTTACTGGTAAACGGACTGGGGGGTACAGTATTAATGACTCATTCGTTAATGGTTATTTAATGAGGAGTTCCTAGGAGACTTTGATTGAAGCAATGGTCCTCTGCAGCAGGGCACTTTTAAACCTGCCGTCTTCAGCTGGCTTGGGTCCCACACGGGATCAACTGGTGGAGGTGGATCCGAGTCACTTTTTACTGCTTGAGTCATCATTATTTACCTTACCATTACTAAGGCCGTTTGGGTACTGTAAACTCAAGGAACGCTAACAAAAAGAATAGTTACCCATTACCTACAGTAATGATTACCTTACCGTTACTAAAAGAGTAGTTACCCATTAACTAATGCTTACCTTACCATTAGTTAAGCAGTGTGTGTCCCCTCAAGTAAAGTAATGCTTCCAAAAGAGTAGTTAACCATTACCTAATGATTACTTTACCATTACTTAAGCAGTTTGTGTCCCCTCAAGTAAAGTAACGCATTCAAAACAGTAGTTAACCATTACCTAATGCTTACCTTACCATTACTTAAGCAGTGTGTGTCCCCTCAAGTAAAGTAATGCTTCCAAAAGAGTAGTTAACCATTACCTAATGCTTACCTCACCATTAGTTAAGCAGTTTAACAAACAAACAAACACTGTTGATGACAATGACGGATCTACAGCCACTGAAGTTTTACATTTTTATTCAAACATGAACATAAGGTAACACTTTACAATACACTGAAGTTTTACATTTTAATTCAAACATGAACATAAAAAAAAGAAATTGAAAATAAAAACGACTTTTTATAAAAATAAAAATAAAAACAAGTGCAAAAAAACATCTATTTCGCCTTTGTATGTATCGATAACACTCCTCCATTTCTCATCAAGTCCTGGACCATACCCTCTAAATTGTTGTCCTTGATGGCAGTTTTGCATTTTTCCGCTAAACGAAGAAGGGTTTCCCCCTTCTTCAGGGTTCCCTGGATTTCCTCAGATGTTCACAGCATGCAGTTCTGCACAACCTGCCGTGTCAGAAATTGTTTTGCGGTCTACTCCTACCGCTCGATAAGCTGCCGTCTTGTTTTTTCCATTGTTGACAGCCTCAAGAACCCGCTTGTAGCGGGTTATGGCCTATTCTGGGGTCAGGACCATGGTCAGGACTGAAACAGAAAAAAAAGACAATTATTTAACTATTGAACAACAGTACTTTGTTGTTGCCTATCCTAATGATGTCTGTAGTGCAGAAATCAGTTTGGATATGGGTTTATTAGTATTGATAATGTTCTTGTATTAGTGTTATATAGTGTTATTGTAATCCTTACATACAAAATTGTGTAATGAATTGGTGTAGTGTAAAGGTATTAATCACCTTCTGATAAGAAGACAGAAAGGAAAGCACAGTGTGTTAATTACAACCCTAACATCAATATGATAATTGTCTGACAATGTACTGTGGTCAAGCCAGCCTCCACTCGGGAAAACCTAGTCAAGCAAGCGTGATATTGCGGTGCGCGAATATCCTATGCATTACGGTAGAGTAAAAAAAAAATCATCCCTCTGTGTTTAGATGAGAATAAAACAAAAACTGTCCAGTATCAAAGACTCATTTCCCTTCAGGGTGATAGCAGGACATCCCATCTAGTCACGCAGAAAAAAATCAGGACATTCTGATGTAGAGTTTCAAAATAAAAGACCTTTGAAATCTCATATATGAGCTATCATCCCTCTGTGTTTAGATGAGAATAAAACAAAAACTGTCCAGTATCAAAGAATCATCTCACTCCAGGGTGATAGCAGGAGACCCCATCTAGTCACTCAGAAAAAATCAGGACATTCTGATGTACAGTTTCAAAATAAAATACCTTTGAAATCTCATATATGAGCTATCATTCCTGTTTTTATCCCGGTCTTTTATTTTTGAAACTGTACATCAGAATGTCCTGATTTCTTCTGAGTAACTAGATGGGGTGTCCTGCTATCACCCTGGAGTGAGATGGATCTTTGATACTGGAAAGTTTTAGTTTTATTCTCATCTAAAAACAGGGATGACAGCTCATATATGAGACTTCAAAGGTCTTTTATTTTGAAGTCCTGTTTCTCACTTGAGGCCAGGAAAAGGCTAGTCACTGTGACCTTTTTACCTGTGCTGGACTATGTTGATCTGTTTTATATGAATGCACCGGCCAATTACCTGATCAAGTTAGATGCCGCCTATCACAGTGCACTGAGATTTGTGACAAACTGTAAAGCATTAACCCATCATTGTACCCTGTATGCAAGGGCAGGTTTGCTTTCACTAACTGTATGGCGGCTCAATCACTGGTATCTTTTTATTTACAGAGCAATGTTAGAGAAACTTCCATCCTACATCTGCTCCCTGATCTCACGGCGTATTGTAAATGGCTACTGCCTGAGATCGAATGCTGTGGTTGTATTAAATGTGCCAACTGCTAGGACTGTCTTAGGGAATACAGCTTTTAGATGCGCAGCTCCGCTAATTTGGAACAAAAGGAAAAGGAATGGAAGTTGAGCAGTTTGGTTCCATTACATGTTTTTAAAGCAAGGTTAGATGCTATCCAATTGGAAACTGTTGGTATCTGTAAATGCTACTAGCTATACAAACTGTAGTCAATGTAAATATGCCATATGATGTCCTCTTTGTTTTTCTGTCATGTTTGTATTCATGTTGGAACCTACTTGCAGCAAGTCACCATTGAAAAAGAGGTCAATGATCTCAATGGGTTTTCACCTGAATAAATAAAGGTTTTGAATTGAATTGAACACAAAGATGGTCCCTTAGGCAGATTGCTGCATGACATACGCCACTTTCACAAGTTCTGAAATCAACCTCATTTCCATTATTAGTGTCCTTTGGATTGTTGTTTAAATAAAAATGTAAACTTGAGTGCACAGGGTTTGTTTGTTTGTTTACTGCTTGTCAAGTTGTGATTTGGTTGGTTTTATTGACTCCTGCCTAAACTTGAAAATGGCTTGATTCACTCCAGAAGGACAACTCGAATTTGAATCTGTTTTCTCTTTATTTGAGTGTGGTAGATACCTTATTGCTTCAATGGCCTCTTGTTGGCCTCTTGATGCTCATTCAGGTTGAAAACCTTTAATACAAAACATTACTTTCGTTCACTTTAGGTATATAAACATTTTCAACTAAAAACATGCCATCTTTTAACAAGCATCTTTCATTTACAATTAAATGTAACATTTAATCAAAAATAAATGCATTTCAACAAAGTCAATTATATTTCAGCATCTTATATTTTAGCTTCTTTCCTCAGGAATAGAAATAATAATACATCAACTCAAACATTGTTCAAACAGATTAATACATTTGCAAAAATTCACCAGCAGCGTCTTGGTTGAATCTTTGAGTCTCTTCTCCTCTCTCACAGGGAACTGTTTGTCCTCTGCCTGAGAGTGTGTTCCCAGGTGTGTTGCATTTAGCTCCTTAATTAGGAAGCTCACACTCTTCCTTTGAGCCACATTCTCAGTGGAATCACACCCTAGGCTCCCTGTCTCCACCTGCTGGACTGGAGCCAGATGTGAATTGCATTTCTCAAGCTCTGACAAAACACCTCCCACTTGAGCTCCTGGTTCCTGAACCCAAGGAGGTCACAACACTTTTTCTATTGAAGTTACAGAAAATGATTCACTGCTGATGAGTTTGGTGTATTATTATATACTATTATTATTATTATTATTATACTATTTTCCCAGTCTGATCGTCATATTTGATGTTCTTGCTCCCAGCATTTTGCTCTTCAATGGGAAGCAGAACCACTATGCGCCGGACGTCTCTGTGAAATACTGTGGCAGGAACTTTAGTTGAGAGTTTTTTGTTCGTCCCCACAACTTTTCTCCTGGCGGGTTGTTCAACAACCTTTTCCGATGGGACTGGGTAGTTTGGAAAGGTGCGGACATTTACATCTCTCACAATGCCATTTCCATCGGTGTTAACACCAACCACCCTGGCAAATCTGTATTGACCTCTTAAGGCATTCTGGTCTGCCACCAAAACAACATCTCCTACAGCCACATTCCGCTCTGATGGCAGGTCACTCATGACTTGCACTTCCTTCCTCTGGCTTTTCTGCATATCACGCAGCTGTCAACCACCTTTTTAGCCAATCTTCTGCCTTTGACAACCCAGGCTTTCTTTCTCATCTGTAGGAGTGTTCCTGCTATTTCCTCGTGGTTTGCTCTGTGGGCCTTTTGAGCAAGAAGTGTGGATATCCATGCCTCATAAGGTAGGATTGGTACTACAACTTTGTCCTCATTGAAGTATTGGATCCTTCCTCCAAATACTAAGAGTCCCTACTCTTCCTCCTTATACACAACCAACCTGCTGAGAGTAATGTCTTTACATGTTACTCCTTCCTGGGCTGAAAGGAAAAGATGTCTGAGTGCATCTTCACATTCTCTAACAGAGAGCACAGTTTTCTTAGTTCTCAACTCTCTCTCTTCTTTTGAAGGAATTACCTCCCACTTTGACCTGTGGGGAGTTGGGTTCATAGTCCTCCTCTTCCACTCCTTAGCAGCTCTCAGCACCCAGGCAACAACTCGGACCACTTTATCCAAGCTGCTGAATTTCCTCACATCAATCAGTTGCCCTATAACTGAGCCAGCTGGTATTCTTCGGGTTCGAGTCTCTTTCTCACCCTCCGAGGGTTTTATAAGGGTTACAGGTTCTTTACCATCAGGATGCTTCGTCTTTGCCTGAGCTCTGGTGAGTGCTGCTGTGAATGTTTTCCTTTGGATTTTATTGATGCCCTCTTTTGCATTTGCTGCAACCTCCTTGGCTGACTTCTTTGGCCACTCCTCCACT
This sequence comes from Notothenia rossii, assembly GCF_949606895.1. Taxonomy (NCBI): domain Eukaryota; kingdom Metazoa; phylum Chordata; class Actinopteri; order Perciformes; family Nototheniidae; genus Notothenia; species Notothenia rossii. The sequence continues at coordinate 39,293,624 of NC_136910.1, forward strand.
GACATTTTCAGAAAGGAAGGTCCTTTCTGCCACTCAGATTCCTCATTGAGATCAGCAGGGGTTGCTCCTCTTGTTATGATGTCAGAAATGTTTAGGTCACCTGGAATCCACCACCAATCCTCAACAGATCCAGACTTTTAGATTTCACCTACTCTGTTGGCAAAGAATGTCTGATATCCATAACTGTCACGCTGGATTGCTCCCAACACAGTTTGACTGTCCAGGAGCTGGAACCATTGTCCTATTTCCATTCGACTGTGCTTTTCAATATGCCTTCTTAGACGAGCTACAAAAACGGCACCACAGATCTCTGCCTTTACAGGGTCACCTTTTTGGTTCAGTGGTGTGAGTTTTGCCTTGGATTCAACCAGTCTGATTTGGATACCTTCATCCGTCTCCCACCTGAGGTACACCACAGCTCCAAAGCTTTTGTCACTTCCATCGGAGAATGTTATTCCCAAAGGTTTACCGATCCAGCTGGGTGGCGTCAAGCTTCTGTCGAAGGTGATTCGACTCAGTTGCACATACTCTTCAAATACTTGTATTGCTTCCTGCCTTAGGCCTGCTGACAGTGGATTATTCCAAGTTTCCCGGCTGGATTTTCCACTTCCTGCCTCCTGGAGCGCTTTTCTGACGAGTATGGCTCCCTTCTGCTGTTCACCCTCATTGTCGTTCCTCCAACTCCATGGACAACCAATGTGATTTTTTTCACTTTCCAGGTTTAACCGGTTGGCGGCTCTGTGGGTTATGTAGTTGGTGTCTGATGCTAAATCTATCAGGGTTCCAACTTTCTGACTTGAATTTGCAGTAACTTCCAGCAGCATCATGATACATGGTATCTCGTCATGTCTATTTCCTTCCATCAGAACAGACCGGTCCTTTTCATTGCAGTTTGTTATTGCAGTCATATTGGTAAAGGTGTTCTTGCATTTTTCAGCCATTTCGGGAGAGAGTTCAGCAATAAATTTCACTTGCTCTTCTGTGAGTTTCGGTCTTTTCTTCAAGTCCTTCCCACCTTTGTTCAGCTCACGTTCTCTGTACTCTCCTTTAGGAAAGAGGAAAAAGTGGTGGTCTGAAGAGCTCCCCTTCTTGCATTCTCTTTTCCTGCAAAGGTAGGTGTTTCACATTCATGTCCTTCTTCATGACACCTCAACACCTCTTACAAGCTCCCAATCTCTTCGCAGCATCTAACTTTTCGACCAGATGTAGGCTCTTGAACTGCTTGCAAAATAATAGTTTCTCTTCATGCCTTTCTTCTCCACAGACAATACAACGTCCGTCTCTCCTGTTGGAACGTGTTGAGGAATATTTTCTTTCAAACTTCCTTTCTGGTTTCTCTGACTTTTCCGTTACTCCAAGCTGCTCCAGTTTTTCCAAGATCTCTTCTTGTGTCTTCAGAAACTCGAGAAGACTGTCAAAATGGTTCTCAGGGGTGACTCTATTGCTGGGATTTACCATGAAGACGAACCAATCCTTCTTCACAGGATCCGGCAGCTTGCTCTCTATGGACCTAGTGACCAGTGGGTTCTTGATGGCATCTGTCCTTCCAAGCTCTGTTAGGTCTGCCAGTGCTTTCTCCACAGTTAGGATTAAGTCGATGACTCTTCTTGGTTGATCTGCTCTTAAAACGGAATTTTCACAAGATCTTCAATTATTTCTATTGCAATTGTAGACTTATTCCCATATCTATTTTCAAGCACTCTAAAGATGTTCTCTGCTGTATTGTATGTTGAAAGTCTGAGGTTTCTTGAGATTTTCTCCTCCATGCTGTCCAAAAGCTGAATCTTTTTGACTTCACTCGAGCCTGTTGGTTGTCCCTGTCTTTGCAGGCTCTCCCAGTCTGTCCTCCATCTGTGGAAATCTCTTTTACAGCCATGAAATTTGGGCAGACTAATTGGTTTAATTCTCACCAAGGGAGTGGTGTTTGCTGCATGTGGGGTTGATGAAGCAGCCGTTAAAGTCAGCAGATATGCACTCTTTTCTTCTTCTGAATTTCTTTGTGCAAACACAAACTCTGCTCTCCTTGCTTCAAGCTTGTTATTCATTGACTTTAAGTCCTTGACTCTGCCTTCTAGATTATCTTTTTCAGTCTCCGGAATCCACAGTTCCCAAGATGCTAGGCTTTTACTAGCTTCCTTGACCAGCTTCTCCATGAAACCCAACTGCATCTCATAACCATCCCGATTGAGTGCAGATACAGATGTTTCGGCAGCATTATCACAAGCCGTTTCTGCTTCCTGGATTGAGGTTTCCAACTTCTTTTGCCCATAACGAGTTCACAGGTTTCTTTGAACAGTTATTCTCACTTCATTCATTCTGATTTCACTTTCATTGATAGTTTTCTCTATGTCAGCGTCTTGCTGCTCGCTAAGCTGTTCTTCCACCTCTTGAGCAGTGCTGGCTTCTATGTCTGTGAGTAGGCCACTCCGAAAGTCATCATTTGCTTCACTGACATTTCTTCCCATCAAAGTGAGCTTCTTGAATTCCTCCCGAAGCTCAGTTTCAGTCATGCTTCCTGCTCCTCTGCTAAGAAAGTTAGCTACTTTTGTGAATGCACCTTTAGCCATTGTCCTCTCCTGCTTGAGCTGCTTGACACTCTTCCCATAGACTTCCTCCGCCATTTTGTTGAGGTGTGTGGTTACTGCAGACAGTTTGGTTTATTCCGACTTTTCCAGGCTCTTGGTCCTTTAGTTCTAAATGCTTGGCTTGGTTTTCAACTGTCAAGTTGTGATTTGGTTGGTTTTGTTGACTCCTGCCTAAACTTGAAAATGGCTTGATTCACTCCAGAAGGACACATGGGACAAGTCGAATTTGAATATTTTTTCTCTTTATTTGAGTGTGGTAGATTCCTTATTGCTTCAATGGCCTCTTGTTGGCCTCTTGATGCTCATTCAGGTTGAAAACCTTTAACACAAAACATTACTTTCGTTCACTTTAGGTATATAAACATTTTCAACTAAAAACATGCTATCTTTTAACAAGCACTTTCATTTACAATTACATTTAATCAAAAATAAATGCATTTCAACAAAGTAAATTATATTTCAGAATCTTATATTTTAGCTTCTTTCCTCAGGACTAGAAATAATAATACAGCAAATCAAACATGGTTCAAACAGATTAATACATTTGCAAAAATTCACCAGCAGCGTCTTGGTTGAATCTTTGAGTCTCTTCTCCTCTCTCACAGGGAACTGTTTGTCCTCTGCCTGAGAGTGTGTTCCCAGGTGTGTTGCATTTAGCTCCTTAATTAGGAAGCTCACACTCTTCCTTTGAGCAACATTCTCAGTGGAAACACACCCTAGGCTCCCTGTTTCCACCTGCTGGACTGAAGCCAGATGTGAATTGCATTTCTCAAGCTCCGACAAAACACTGCTTAAGGAATGGTAAGGTAATTATTAGGTAATGGGTGTTTTTGATGCATTACTTTACTTGAGGGGACACACACTGCTTAAGGAATGGTAAAGTAATCATTAGGTAATGGGTAACTACTGTTTTGGTAATGGTAAGGTAATCATTAGGTAATGGCTAACTACTGTTTTGGTAACGGTAAGGTAATCATTAGGTAATGGGTAACTACTGTTTTAGTAACGGTAAGGTAATCATTGGTAACTACTGTTTTTGATGCATTACTTTACTTAAGGGGACACAAACTGCTTAAGTAATGGTAAAGTAATCATTAGGTAATGGTTAACTACTCTTTTGGAAGCATTACTTTACTTGAGGGGACACACACTGCTTAAGTAATGGTAAAGTAATCATTAGGTAAAGGTTAACTACTCTTTTGGATGCATTACTTTACTTGAGGGGACACACACTGCTTAACTAATGGTAAGGTAAGCATTAGTTAATGGGTAATTACTCTTTTAGTAACGGTAAGGTAATCATTAGGTAATGGGTAACTACTATTTTTGTTAGCGTTCCTTGAGTTTACCGTACCCAAACGGCCTTAGTAATGGTAAGGTAAATAATGATGACTCAAGCAGTAAAAGGTGACTCGGATCCACCTCCACCAGTTGATCCCGTGTGGGACCCAAGCCAGCTGAAGATGGCAGGTTTAAAAGTGCCCTGCTGCAGAGGACCATTGCTTCAATCAAAGTCTCCTAGGAACTCCTCAATAAATAACCATTAACGAATTATTCATTAATACTGTACCCCCCAGTCCGTTTACTAGTAACTAACCATTAGTTCACTCAGGAACTCCTCATTAACTAACCATTAACGAATGATTCCTTAATACTGTACCCCCAGTCTGTTTACCATTAACTAACCATTAGTTATTCAATCGCAGTCACTGAGGAACTACTCATTAACTAACCATTAACTATCTATTCGTTCCTCAGTAACTAAGCAGAAACTAAGCACATTTTGTGTACCTTATTGTAAAGTGTTACCCCTTAAATTATTAATATTAATATCTAAAAATACAAATAATAAAATTCAATAACGTGCTTTAGCCACTAGGTGTCCCTTTCTATCAGCTGTGCACCGTTATGGTGTAAATACAGCATATCTACCAATTGGATCAAATATAAAAGTCAGCCGAATTAGTGTTGATACTGCATGGAGACGTATTGTGTGAAAATAAATCTAAGATGTTGTTTAATTGCTGATATATTTATGATCCAAGTCACGTTTTCAGTTTTGGCGGCAGTTCTTCCTGTTTGTCTCTAGAAGTCTTTTTATCAGGGCTCTATAAATAGAAAACAACGGCAGATATGTAATATTTAATGCAGCCGAACCGTGCATTACAATGCCGTTATGCGATGACTTTCAAAGAGAAAAGCAAGCACACTCGGAATAAAGTTTTTTTTTTTTTTTTTAAATTGAAAACCATATCCCAACGTGCATTGCGGCTAAACCATCCAATCTGAGCTGCAGGATCTTGCCTAGTTTCCGGTATTGTTTATGACGGATGTATTTTGTTAGACACACATTCCTTCACATTTTAATTTACAGCAAAGTATTTCGTGAGGCCTTCTAAAATGTTTTTAAATATAACTACGGTTATAGTTGAAGAGTTTGTAAATTAACATGAACCGAAGCTGTTGCCTGGCAACACAATCGCACGACGTCACGTCCGTTAATTCCACATCCACACACATGGATTAACATCGATTTAATACATTAATGTAGCCTTTGTTTCTGCTAAAAGAGGTGTCGACCAGCTGGGGCAACAAGAAAATCAGCGAAATCGAGTGTGACTATTACAAAATAAATCATTTGCATTTCCGGGTATTTCTCCACTGGTTGGGCCATGTTAACAATACCGTACCCTTCGGTCCTACCAAAAACACGGGTGATATAGCCACACCTGTTTCACTGGAAACACTAAAACAACATTCAAACATAAGAAAACATGACATTAAAGTATTTAACATAATTAGTTGATTTCCATTATATTTATAGATGAAAAAACTACAACAAAGTTTTATAAACAAATCTAACATATATTCAGCACCCCTGATATCAATCTTATTCGGTGGAACCCCCAAAACGATTAAAAAAGTAGTTGTTTCCCTGGGGACTCTTCTAATGGCGCACCATGTGAGTGGGAGGTAGGGCAGCGCAGCTAAGGGCCCTTCTCACTTCAGTTAAATGGATTCCTTGCGTCGTTTCCCTGCGACTAGTCCCTCCCACCAGGGAAGCGTGGAGAGATGCAAGGGGCCCTTCTCACTTCTCTTATTTTTCATTTCCTCGCTCCTCGGTCTCATTCATTCATTCCTATGAGAGTTGCTCATTAGCGCCAAGCCCCCAGGAAGTGCGCCGGACTCTGATGAAAATATTCGTGCTGGCCAAACGGCGGTACATCATAAAAATCATTCGCATTTGCCGGTCCGTTTGATTGCCAGGCCCGGAAACACTTTTCCCCATTGACTTACATGGGGAAAGAATGGTCTGTAAATCGTTGGATAATTTTTTTTAACCCAGTATGAACACTTGTATAGCCCTTATTAAAAACATTCGTTCCTCAAGTTGTAAAAATGTGCTAATAATGTTATTCTGAGAGTTATTTCCCTCTGCATTATGAACACGCATCTAACCCACGGGACCGCGCCGCCCGTCACGTTCATGTGATGTGACGTGTTCAGTACTAAATGAGTTTTACCTTTACCCATCGTTGCACAATAAGAACGGATCCATATCGCCTTACTTATTGCCAGCCCACGGAGCTGTAATAATGGATATATTGCACATGTTTGCTGTAATTAATCATTTGTAAAATATTATACTACATGGGCTGGATGATGTAAATCTTTTATTAAAAAAAGTTAATATTACCGACGTAGATTAACGTCCCTGTAGCTTCTTATTGCACTTGCAATATACCATTAAAGGAGTTGAACGTTGCTGTTTGCTATTACTATAATATCACGCAGGGATAAGCCAGAGTTTACAACCTTTGCATGTGGGCACAACACGTTTTGACCGTTTTGACCCAGATTAATTAGCTATACCATATGATATCGCCCGAGGAAGTCGTCATACTTATAGATATATAAATATATGTGTCAAAGCTCTAATCAAATTAGAAGTTGTATTAATTATACTTATATATACATATATATATATATATAAGTATAATTAATACATATATATATATACACATACATACATACATACATACACACACGTATACATACATACATACATATATATATATACACATACATACATACATACATATATACATATATATATATATATATATATATATATATATACACACACATTTCAGAGCACAGGAGAATGCTGGGCACAACATAAAGCTCAACAGTGAGGCTGGCAATGCTGAACAAAACCATGTAAAAAATGTAATTAAAAATACATGAGCATTTCAGGTAGAAATCAGCACTTTATATAGAAATTCACAAAAATAAGAAATTAAACCTAAAAGAGATTAACACAGTTAACACATGTATACCTCTGATGGCTGGCATAGGTGGAACAAATAGTGACAACAAATGTAAATACAATGTATATAGATGAAAAGGTAATATATATAATATTGATTGCAATTATTATATTAAAAAATCCACCAAACATGATCAACAGGAAAGCCCTCTGAAGGCATTTCATGGTTTGAAAAAAAGTTGAGGATGGGGTCCAGACAGTTCAATCAGGAGAGACTTCATTTTGTTTAAATAACATTTATTGACACATGTCATATGATAAATGTTAAGTCTTTGGCGATTAGACCCTGATCCTGAAATCTTATATCTAAAGGGGGAAAAGCCGTGAGCATATAGGGAACCCCCCGGGGTCTAGACACTGGTGATGATGATGCTGAAGATCTGGATTTGATGAGGAGATGGGATGAAGAGGAGGTGTGATGAGGTCTTTGGATTAGCTCTCCTGGCTCTGGATATGATGAACGGAGGTGGGTGGAGAGGAGGCGGGCGGCAGCATGAACACCTGCAATCACAGCTGACTGCAGGAGAGAGGAGAACCATTTTCAAGTTTGGCTGCAGCACGGTGATTGGCTGCTGGAGAATGAGGTGAATGTAATAGGTTAAAGACAGCGCCCGTGATGAGCTGATTATAAAAAGCTGCGGAGTGAATGTATACATACATACCCAGTCTTCCTGAAAGAACTTGCGCTGAGCTTCATATAGTGACAAGTGTTCAACAGTTCTTCCTGTTGACAGAAGATGGCACTTTTCTGAGAGGGAGCAAGCTGGAAGACACTGGACAGTGGCAAACCAACAGATGAAACAGGAATCCATCTGAGAGGCTATGTGGAAAAGGATAACAAATAATGTCAGCAAGACATGAACATATTTAACCACTATCATTCAATTCTGTAATTGCAGGTTTGTTAGCATGATATTTCAAACATAAATGGCCTGTCTTAGTTTAAAGCCCACTCACCACGTCAAGGTGCAGGCCATGAGTGAGGGCACAACAACGATCACAAACCGTATATACAGACGAGACAACACTTACATACATATAAATAACTTACATATACAATGAACAATAAACATTTAACAAATACAATGTTTGGGTAGTTATTTTTAATACATTGAATACATTGAATACATTTAACATAAACACAATTGAAATGTACAATAACTAAACCCTTAACTACATACACTATACATCTCCAGTGTGGCAATATTTCAGCAAGATTTGGTGTTCAGTACAGACTTGTGCCGCGTTAAGCGTACTCCAAGTAGTATGTTGAACACAGACTTGAAAACAAAATACACCAAATTGGTCATTTACAGTTGAAGGTACAGATACAACATAATGAATATTGGCTAGAAGGAAGCTTGGGAGGTTGCTGTTGACATTCACATAAATCGTTCCACTGTTGAAAACCAATGTGTTGCGTTACTTAACAATAAATAAACAGAGGACTGTGACATACATTCAAATCCACATATAGAAGGAAATATAGAAGAAATATGTTTACTTACAACAGTCATAAGGAAAAGAAACACGTACAGAGCTCATACACATATAGAAGAAGATATAGAATAAATATGTTTACTTACAACAGTCATAAGGAAAAGAAAACACGTACAGAGCTACTAAGAGCTAATTACTAGCTAGCCGCTAGCTGCTAACTGCCGCGGCCGCGGGCCGCCTTGTTAATATAAAACTCCATCATATAACAATACAGTGCCATGCTGTCATGAAAGCGTGGTGCTGTTACGTGTACGCAAATTGACGTGCTTGATGTGAATGAGCATTTCGGTTAAAGTTGATGCGCTATGAGCGCACATACGGGTACTTCTCAGGCATGCTCGGTAATCTGCTCTCTCAAAAATTGGGCCATTTTATCATCATGCGCCAATCAGGCGCCAATGAGCAACTCTCATAGGAATGAATGAGGCCCCGCCTCCCACGCTGTATCCAGTTCTATACATCCATGATTAGCGCATGATAATAAAATCATAGATATAGATCAAATGGCCCAACTTTTGAGAGAGCGAAACGTCACAGATTACCCGGCATGCCTGAGAAGTACCCGTATGTGCGCTCATAGCGCATGCACAACTTTAAACATGCCCCCAAAATGCTCTTTCACATCAAGGACGTCACTTTGCGTACACGTAACAGCACCGCGCGTTCATGATAGCATGGCACTGGATTGTTTTTTTTTGAGAATTAGTTCTTATTTTATTTTATTTATTTGGGTCTACAACAGATGATACAAATGTTTGTGTCGGTAAATGTGTAGGCTACTAACAGAGGCGGGGGTGTGTGCATAGCCGCGGGAAGTCATTTTGCTCAGGGGGTGATGCCAAAAGTGGGGAGAGGGGCGGCTTAAAAAGAAAAAGAAAAAAGGCGGTGCCCGGCCGGTGTTACAGTATAAGTTGAGTCATGACAACTGGCGACATTCTATTATTTTCGTCATAGGAATCCGGGGCGTGTACATTGAGGACCCATTGTTGACTTACCAGGAAAGAAACATCGTTTGTCGTTTACGTTCATCTTTTGCTATATCTGCCTTCCTAAGATCACTTTGCTGCACATTCAGTACTCGTATGTGAGGTTGTGGGTGAGAGTCCGATATCGTGACGCTTACAGGGAGGTATCGAACATTACAAAGTAGGTGACTGTGTGGATGCCTGTTCAAAACATTGCAAACTTCAATAAATCATTTAAATTATATATTTGTGTCCGACTTTCATTTGTTCATCGTTCTTAATGTGATGTATAGTAGCTTTGATAGCTGTCCATACCTTCAGACAGCCTAAAAGTAAAACACAAGTTGTTTATTCACAGCCCGAACGCTCATCGAGATGACTGGATCGGTCATGACAACTTGTGATCAGCTCCGATTAAATTGTGATATCAATTCTGTAGCTAACCTCCAGGGAGCACGTTTATTTTATGAAATACCTGTATCCCTCTCATCACAACAAGACTCTACACTGTGCAGGAAAAACAATTACATACATGAAAATAACCTTGATGCATGGGAATTAAACACACAAACTATCTTCCGTGGCTATACTGATATGTCACAGTAACGGTAAACCACAGAAAAGTAAGTCCAGCGGGGCACAAGTTGAATACATATAATACGGTAGTTCTATTATGCCTTTAAGCCTATACGTTTAACCCATAAGAACCCCGACCCATTTCTACTTTTGGGGAAATTAAGGGGAACGTCATTTAGACTAAATAGACACATTTCTGACAAGTAACCTCCCTAGTGTCAAATATCTGGGCTTTAATGGTAAAGTAACTCTTATTTATAACTTAATTAACAAGGATGATGTTTTGGTTTGCATTTGTTTGAACATACTATGAATTGAAGAATAAAGCATATGTTAACTAAATATAATTGAATCAGCTAAATTAACTGACCAGACCATAATCATATTTCTAATTGTGCATAAAAAATATGTCACTCCGGGTTTACTGTGAATGTTTAGGGTTAAAGTCCCGATGTGACACCATGTGTCACAGCAATATTTATGGCATTTGTTTCATATCAATTTCATCAAGAAATGTTACCACAACAGGTTAAATGTAATCAGAATCAGAATACCTTTATTCGTCCCACAGAGGGGACATTTACATTTGTTACAGCAGAAAAGAGCCGAAGACAGCTTAATGTTTAACAAATGACATGTCATGTAAGCATTTTTATTCTTAAATGGCTTGAATATTAACTTTAGCAACAAAAAACCTTTCCAAATCTAGCTAGTTCTGTCACATGTTTTAGCCTGACACATGGACATCTTGGACACGTTGTTATGGGAAGACAAAAGCAAATGACAAGGACCATGACCCCAGGCTGTTCAGTGTGTGTCACTTTGGGACTTCATGAGATAAAAAAGGCTAAAGCTGTATAAGGAACTTTCCAGAACATTTACATTTCATGTGACACCCGTGTCTAAGCAATTCTGTCTGCCTTCCGTGTTCCTGTTGTTATTTACTTCCTCTCTGCCTTCTTCTGATGATTTATCTGTTAGTTTGTGTGTTTAATTCCCACGCATCAAGGTTATTTTCATGTATGTAATTGTTTTTCCTGCACAGTGTAGAGTCTTGTTGTGATGAGAGGGATACAGGTATTTCATAAAATAAACGTGCTCCCTGGAGAATAGCTACAGAATTGATCCATCCATCCATCTTCTCCCGCTTATCCGTGGTCGGGTCGCGGAGGTAGCAGTTCCAGCAGAGAGCCCCAAACTTTCTTTTCCCTGGCCACATCAACCAGCTCTGACTGGGGGATCCCAAAGCGCTCCCAGGCCAGAGAAGAGATATAATCCCTCCATCTGGTTCTAGGTCTACCCCTTGGTCTCTTCGCAGCTGGACGTGCCTGGAACACCTCCCTAGGGAGGCGCCCAGGTGGCATCCTAACTAGGTGCCCGAACCACCTCAACTGGCTCCTTTCGACGCGAAGGAGGAGCGGTTCAACTCCGAGTCCCTCCCGGATGACCGAACTTCTCACCTTATCCCTAAGGGAGACACCAGCCACCCTGCGGAGAAAACCCATCTCGGCCGCTTGTACCCGCGATCTCGTTCTTTCGGTCATGACCCATCCTTCATGACCATAGGTGAGGGTAGGAACGAAAATGGCCCGGTAGACAGAGAGCTTTGCCTTCTGGCTCAGCTCCCTTTTCGTCACAACGGTGCGGTAAAGAGACTGCAGTACCGCTCCCGCTGCTCCGATTCTCCGACCCATCTCACGCTCCATTGTTCCCTCACTCGAGAACAAGACCCCGAGATACTTGAACTCCTTCACTTGGGGTAAGGACTCATTCCCTACTTGGAGTGGACAGTCCATCGGTTTCCTGCTGAGAACCATGGCCTCAGATTTGGAGGTGCTGATCCTCATCCCAGCCGCTTCACACTCGGTTGCGAACCGATCCAGTGAGTGCTGAAGGTCGCAGACCGATGAAGCCATCAGAACCACATCATCTGCAAAAAGCAGTGGTGCAATCCTTAGTCCACCGAACTGCAGACCCCCTCCCCCACGACTACGCCTCGAAATCCGATCCATGTATATTACAAACAGGATTGGTGACAAAGCGCAGCCCTGGCGGAGGCCAACCCTCACCTGAAATGGGTCCGACTTACTGCCGAGGACCCGGACACAGCTCTCGCTTTGGGAGTACAGAGATTGGATGGCCCTGAGTAGAGACCCCCTCACCCCATACTCCCACAGCACCTCCCACAGTGACTCCCTGGGAACCCGGTCATACACCTTCTCCAAGTCTACAAAACACATGTAGACTGGATAAGCATACTCCCAGGCCCCCTCCAGGATCCTTGCGAGAGTAAAAAGCTGATCCGTCGTTCCACGACCGGGACGGAATCCGCATTGTTCCTCCTCAATCTGAGGTTCGACAATCGGCCTGACCCTCCTTTCGAGTACCTTAGAGTAAACTTTCCCGGGGAGGCTGAGTAGTGTGATGCCTCGGTAATTGGCACACACCCTCTGATCCCCCTTTTTGAAAAGGGGAACCACCACTCCGGTCTGCCACTCCTTCGGTACTGTTTCCGACTTCCACGCAACGTTGATGAGACGTGTCAACCATGACAGTCCCTCAACACCCAGAGCCTTCAGCATTTCTGGGCGGATCTCATCCACCCCCGGGGCTTTGCCACTGTGAAGTTGTTTGACGACCTCAGTGACCTCCCCCCGGGAGATTGGTGTCGATCCCCCTTCATACTCCAGCTCTGCCTCTAACATAGAGGGCGGAGTTGTCGGGTTCAGGAGTTCCTCAAAGTGCTCCTTCCAACGCCCTAACACTCCATCAGTTGAGGTCAACAACGTCCCATCCTTACTGTACACAGCTTGGATGATTCCCTGCTTCCCCCTCCTGAGGTGTCGGACAGTTTTCCAGAACAACTTTGGTGCCGCCCGAAAGTCTTTTTCCATGTCTTCTCCGAACTTCTCCCACACCCGCTGCTTTGCCTCGGCCACGGCTGAGGCTGCTGCCCTTCGGGCCTGTCGGTACCTTGCAACTGCCTCGGGAGTCCCCCGAGATAACAAATCCCTGAAGGCCTCCTTCTTCAGTCGGACGGCTTCCCTGACCACCGGTGTCCACCAGGAGGTTCGAGGGTTACCGCCCCTTGAGGCACCTAGGACCTTGAGACCACAGCTCCCCGCCGCGGCTTCGGCAATAGAGGCTTTGAACACCGACCACTCTGGTTCAATGTCCCCAACCTCCACAGGAATGCCCGAAAAGCTCCGCCGGAGGTGTGAGTTGAAGGCCTCCTGAACTTGGGCCTCCTCCAGACGTTCCCAGTTCACCCGAACTACACGTTTGGGCTTACCAGGTCTATCCAGAGGCTTCCCCCGCCACTCGACCCAACTCACCACCAGATGGTGATCAGTTGACAACTCCGCCCCTCTCTTTACCCGAGTGTCCAAAACATACGGCCTCAGGTCCGATGATACGATAACCAAATCGATCATGGACCTTCTGCCTAGGGTGCTCTGGTACCACGTACACTTATGAGCATCCTTATGTTCGAACATGGTGTTTGTTATGGCCAATCCATGACTAGCACAGAAGTCCAGTAACAAACCACCACTCCGGTTCAGATCAGGGGGGCCGTTCCTCCCAATCACTCCCCTCCAAGTGTCTCCATCATTGCCCACATGTGCGTTGAAGTCTCCCAGCAAGATTAAAGAGTCCCCTTCAGGAGCCCCATACAGGACTCTTTCCAGGGTCTCCAAGAAGGCCGTATACTCTGAACTGCTGTTGGGTGCATAAGCACACACAACAGTCAGAGTATTCCCCCCCATAACCCGCAGGCGTAGGGAGGCAACCCTCTCGTCCACTGGGGTAGACTCCAACAACGAAGCACCCAACCGGGGACTTGTGAGTATCCCCACACCCGCCCGGCGCCTCACACCTTGAGCAACTCCGGAGAAGAATAGAGTCCAACCCCTATCCAGAAGTAAGGTTCCAGAGCCGACGCTGTGCGTAGAGGTGAGCCCAACCAGATCCAACTGGTAACGCTCCACCTCCCGCACAAGCTCTGACTCCTTCCCCCCCAGAGAGGTGACGTTCCACGTCCCCAAAGCCAGCTTCTGTCGCCCGGGTCTGGTCCGTCGAGACCCTCTGCCTTCACTGCCACCCTTCTGGCAGCGCACCCGACCCCATCGCTGTTTCCCGTAGGTGGTGGGCCCGCGGGACGGAGAAGCGGAGGTGTTGCCCACGTCGCCTTTTCGGGCTGTGCCCGGCCGGGCTCCGTGGCAAGCCCGGCCACCAGACGCTCGCCGACGAGTCCTCCTTCTGGGCCTGGCTCCAGAAGGGGACCCCGGGCTTCCTCCGGGCCGGGTATCCTCACTTCGTGTGTCGTCTTTCATGAGGTCTTTTGAACCAATCTTAGTCTGGCCCCTTGCCTGAGACCAATTTGCCATGGGAGACCCTACCAGGAACACAAGGTTCCAGACAACACAGCCCCCAGGTTCATCAGGGCACACAAACCTCTCTACCACGGTAAGGTGCTGGTTCTTCAGAGAGGTACAGAATTGATATCACAATTTAATCGGAGCTGATCACAAGTTGTCATGACTGATCCAGTCATCTCGATGAGCTTTCGGGCTGTGAATAAACAACTTGTGTTTTACTTTTAGGCTGTCTGAAGGTATGGACAGCTATCAAAGCTACTATACATCACATTAAGAACGATGAACAAATGAAAGTCGGACACAAATATATAATTTAAATGATTTATTGAAGTTTGCAATGTTTTGAACAGGCATCCTCACAGTCACCTACTTTGTAATGTTCGATACCTCCCTGTAAGCGTCACAATATCGGACTCTCACCCACAACCTCACATACGAGTACTGAATGTGCAGCAAAGTGATCTTAGGAAGGCAGATATAGCAAAAGATGAACGTAAACGACAAACGATGTTTCTTTCCTGGTAAGTCAACAATGGGTCCTCAATGTACACGCCCCGGATTCCTATGACGAAAATAATAGAATGTCGCCAGTTGTCATGACTCAACTTATACTGTAACACCGGCACGGCTGTCAGCGATACGAGCCGCATAAATTGTTTGTTAAAGGCGAGACACGGCAAGCAAACACATCGTTTTTCATGCACTGGTAAATGTTGAGATGTTGTGTTATTTTGATTCCATAATATGTTTTCTTTCAGGCTTTTGGAAGGAAAAAGTACAAAATACCCATTTAAGCGTTTATTTTACTATAGTTTGTCTATTTGCGTCTGTATATTTCTCCTAAATTCACCAAAAGTTAGCATTCTAACGTAACATAAAGTACCGCGACCGCTGTTTGCACCATGTCAACAGAAGTATCGTTGGAAAGCTCCGTCTCTCCTGCACAATCTCATCGGATCCAAATATGGTCATTTCCTTTGTATCAGCAAAGTACAAAAGGGTCTTAAACCAAGAAACGAAATCTCATTGGCTGGTGTCAACTTCTGACAACATGATGCGTCACATGGTGTGCTAAAACACTTCCTGGTTAGCTTTCCGCTAGAAATTTAAATCTCAAAATGGCAAAAGAACGGCGAAAAAAACGTTCACAGAGAAAACAACAACAATTGTCACTTGCACGAAGCAAGATTATACAAAAAACAAATGACCCAGAACATGAAATACCTTCACGGAGTGCGTCGAGGCGCAAGCTGTCATTCAAAGAACAGGAGGGTTTAGCTAGCGCAACACTGCAATCTTTAAAGGTCGTTTTCCCAAAATGAGTTTTTTCTCCTACTCTGAGTCCGACATTTCCACTTCAGTTGCACTTACATACACCAAACCTTACAGTAATATTCCTATCAATATTATGAAGGCTTTTACCGAAGGGTTTGTTCATATGTCATTCATAGCCGGAATTAAGATTTTATACCTAGAAACAAGGCGAAAATTGATATTTTAGGGCTGTTGACAGTATTTTCTGATTTATGGAGTGATGAAAAGAGATATCCAAAATCCCTTCTGTAAAAGCCTTAGATGCTAATATGACTACAAAATGAAACGAGAATTTTGAACCTGGCTTTATCCAAAGTTCAGATTTCGGTTCCTGAAATGTGTTAAAATATGCGCAAATGTAATAAGATAATGGCTCATTTCATTTGCATATTCAGAAAACTTGTAATACAATAAACAATTGCCTTATTGTAGGTAATTAACTGGAGAAATGTCTAGCTGATATCTTTAAGTTAAAAAAATTACCCTATTCACCTGTCTCGCCTTAACTGTTAGGCTTAATAAACCATTATAGACCTACATCACTTAGCAACAAGCAAGACACATGCTAACTATGGGTCTTACAAACCTACATAACATTACAAATAGTCAGAACATATTATTTACAATATTAATAAAACTATGAATTCAATTTTAACTGATTGACAAGGCAAAACACTGCACAGCGGCAGCAGCATTAAAGGAAAATATCGTCTTACCTTGTGTTGGGGCTCCACAAAACTCTAAATGTAGCCTTCCTCTCTGGGGTGGCACTGATGAATACCCTCATTAGAGCAGATACATCCACATTGTCCAAAATGTTACTATGGACATGCATCAAAGTCAGATGTGTCAGTCTCTTCTGTGTCATATTACTCTAGTTGTAGAGGTGTTGGGCTGAGGAGTAGCTGGTGGTCCACTCTTTTTATTGGGTTGTTTGTTGGAGAAAAAAAAATCAAAAATCCTTTTTTGCGCCATTCTAGAAAGTTGTCACTCTGCAGTGTGTGTGTCGCGTCAATCACGTCACTATCCCACGACCTACGACCGAGCTGACTCTGATTTTATTTATTTGGAAAATAAATTCAAGCCACCTGACTGATACAAATATATACTATGACTAGTATATGCTAATGTATACAGCACATTTTATTTTAAGTAAAATCTTAACAATTTTATGTAGTTTATTCATTTTTATGTAGGTGGTCACTCAGTTTTTCAAATGTACACCACTCGCCAACAGGGGGTGCTGCAGCACCCCCAGCACCCCTACTTCCTGCGGCTATGGGTGTGTGCTGTGTGTGGAAACAACGGGGACAGAGCTGGCTGCTGTCAGACGATCAGCTGTGCGGAGTCATCACAAACGGACGTCGCTTCACGTGACGCTCCGGAGGAAAGGACGTCCCATTGCTCTTATTTCCCTGCTTCTCGTGGTTTCCTTGCATCTCTCCATCATACTTGCCAACCTTTAGACTTCAGAAATCGGGAGAATTTCAAAATGCAAAATTGGGGGGGAGGGGGGTGCTAGTGGATCGCCGGAGCTGTTAGATTAACATTAACATGCTTATTGTATTTGTAAGTGCACTGACTTGCGGCCTGTAGCACCGTCCTTGATGGAGCATATGTGTGGGATGGACCTGTATTTTACAGGAAAGGAGTGAGCAGAGAGTAGAGCAGTTCTCGATTCTTGTTCTGTTTTCTGTGAATATCTGCCTCACCCTCTCAGACTTTGAGTTGCGCGCGCTACTAAAGAGACGTGTTACCATGGAAACCAAACAATGGTGTAGCTGTATTAAAGTCCGAGTGGAAACAGTCGTGTGTAAATCTGATTTTGTCAGAAATCGGGAGAAATGCGGTAGAAATATGACCCCGGGAGGAAACCGGGAGAGGGCAATGAAATCGGGAGTCTCCTGCGAAAATCGGGAGGGTTGACGAGTATGCTCTATGCTTCCCCGGTGGGAGGGACTAGACGCAGGGAAACGACGCAAGTGAGGGACGCAAGGAATCCATTTAACCGAAGTGAGAAGGGCCCTAGGTGTTAGGTTATTTAATGATTAGCTTTTTAAATTATCTCTAACAAAACTGCATTTAAAGGTGGGGTAGGTAAGTTTGAGAAACCGGCTCGAGATACACTTTTTGTTATATTCCATGGAATGCTCTTAACATCCCGATAGCAATGAATAAAATGCTTTGACAAAAAATCCATAAAAAAATGCCATCTGTGGAAGCCGTGGTACTGTAAAAAGCACGACCAATCATTTTAGCCGGCCCGGCTAAAATAACTGGATGGCCTACCTGCCTGTCAGCCTTCCATCTGTGCACAAACTTATCTCGTGCCTTCATTGGTCATGTGCGCGTTCGTGTATGTTGGAGGAGGGGCCCTGTAAGGAAGTGGCAGATTTTTTCCGGCTGTGTATTTTCTAAATCTTGCGCACTCGAGCTGGTTTCTCCAACATTTCCTACCCCACCTTTAAGACTCCTGTGTAAAACATCTTACAGCCTTACCTGCTGTGCACAAATATGCAGCCCAATATAGCTGCTACAAAAACTCGAAACACACATGAATCTCTGACACAACTGTTGGTAGTCAAGATGCATTTGGGTAACGTAGTCACTAGTATTTTTACATGGAAACCTGAGTGGAAAAAACCGTCTCTGATTCTGCTGCATCGATCTTTATTCTTGAGCTTTTAAACTGACAATTTCATAAACATCACAAATCACATTTGTAATGTAGTCAGTAACATGTTATTGACTTAATATTGTGTAATAAAGATTATGCTAAAGTCAAGAAATAAAGATGGGAGCTACCAAAAGCCCAAACCTGCCCTGTTGTATTTTCTATAATGATTATTAGTCCATCTGAGCTAGTGATTTAAACCTATAGGCATGTATGTCTGTGTGTGTAATCTCTGCACGTCTGCACCCAGCATTTTAGCATGTTCACCTCCTGAGGGATGCCAGTCAGCGCCAAAGTTTGAGGCTAAAAGAGTTCAATGAGGGCATCTGGGCAGAGAGAGTAAGCAATCCCCAAAAACCCATCTTAGTCTGCATGGCTAGAGAAGGGCCATTATGAACTCCAGTGAATGAGCGCTTCTCTCCTCTGCTCTCAGAAATAACCATTACAGGAGAAATCTCAAGCAGCGAGGAAGGAAGCCTGGGAGGACGTCCCTCTTACTCACTCAAATAAAAATGCAGATACATTTGCATTTCTATCCAGCAGCTGTTGTTTAATTTGGGGGTTGAGATGAATAAAACCAAGCATGCACACATCTATCAGGACACACACACACACACACACACACACACACACACACACACACACACACACACACACACACACACACACACACACACACACACACACACACACACACACACACACACACACACACACACATACACACACAAATGTCTGCAAAAACACATAAGTACTCAACTGGCACAAATTAACTCCTGCATTAACATAACATGAGCTCTACTGTTCCTGATGTCAGAAATGATGATCTTGGTATGCAGTTAATCTTCTCTGTTCGTCTTGATATCTAATTCATTTAAAGTCTTTGATCAACTAAAACTATGCTGCTGTGATCGAATAGTGTAGAGATTTAACATTGTGGTTGTCTAGACATTCCAATCACCGTAAAAGAAGGTTGATATACAACCTGAGTTATGTTTTATAGCAATGTTTTTCAATGAAAATGAATGACTTGACTTTCTTCTATATCTGCAAAAGGCTTTTACAGCAAAGTAAGGTAAAGAGAAAGGTTGTGATTGTGGTTAACAAAGAGGCACATTAATGAAAATCCGAGTGCTTCACAATCATCAGTCAGGATGTAAATCATGAGAGCAGGGGCCCATTCGACAAAAGCAATTTGTGCTAATGCTTACACACATCTTTCAAATTTTACCAGCCTCGTAGCTGACGCATGGTTTTACTACAGGTATTTAAGAGAACTACAGGGCTCTCACATGCTTACGTGGATATGATTTTCTTTTATTCATTCCTGAAATATGGCACATCAAAAGAAGAAATTATGTTGCACATCGATGATTGCCTGTTGGGCTTTTGGTACAGTCGGCTCCAGAAATATCGATCTAACTGGAATATAACTGAATACACACTCTTACATGCACACAACTGTTCATTACTTATGAATGAACTTGCAATCTTTTCAAAACCTCTCAGTGTTGCAGCCTTTGGGGAGAACACTTGGATAATACACTGCAAAATTGTTATGAGCTATTTAGTTGGATGTGTGATTTGGAGTTTAATTGATTTCTAATTATACGCCCTGGTGGGCGCATAATTTCATGCATAAAAAACAAAAGGGGTTGTTAGCAAGGGTTGCTTTAGAATGCATTAGGATGCGCTGCTTTGTTTTCCCTGTAATTACACACTTCACTCATCTTCCTGCACACACACACACCTTTTAAAAATGTATTTAGAGAGCTAGGTAATTACTTGTTTTCCCTAAAACTAACAAACAACTGAGTAAGTACTTTCGAACAAGAATGATTCATTCAAACTAAAAGGACAAACTATATTCTCAGTTGGAATTAACATCACTAAAAGTATAAGCTACACTCAACATCAGTCAATTTAACCCTTCACTTCTTCATAAAGAAGAGGAATAAATGTGCTTATTCAGCCTGACTCATCCCTGGCTTCTGCTCATCCTCTCGTGAAGCTAAAGAGCTTGTGAAGGTTGAGATACTGTTGAGTGGTGTTAAGTAAGAAGACAAATGGCCCTCTGGAAGAGCCCGGCTATAAAGGTTAATTACATTTCTTAACACAGCGGAGTGAAGGGTTGCAGAAGAGGAGGAGACTGCAGGAGGATGAGAGGGGGGGGGGGGATCAGTTCAGAGAGCTGCTATTTAATGACAGAGAAGAGGAAGACCATTCTAAATTCTATATTTTGATGTAGTTGGATACCACCAGGATTTGCAGCATGTTACTAATAAAAGCAGTCTCTTGAAATGAGATTTGATATTTCTGTCTCTATAGTAGCAGTATGGCTCTTTACACCTTAATATGACACTGTTTATTTCAGCGCCTGCAAACAAAACACCCTGATGGATGCTTTGAATAGTGTAGCACCCAGGTTGCTCCGACCGTTATGTGGGTGGGATCTAATATAATTACTCTGAATGAGCCAGTGGAAAAGCTATTTTTGACGTCTATTCATTTTCTGGAAAGTTCCCTTGACAACAGTCTGATGTGCCTCGGCCCTCTGATCTTTTACGTCCCCCAAACCCCACGGAGAAAAAAAAAGACTTTTGTCTGCAAACCTGCAAATGCCAAAGTGTCAAGTAATTTGGCTTCTTGGAGAAAAATGACGCAAATGGTTATTTAGATCAAGGTTCAAGGTTCTTTATTTTTGTCATACGAGCATGACTACAGTGTAGCTATACCGATGAAATTCTTAGGTCACAGGCTTCTACAACAGTGCAACACAATAACAGTGCAAGTATAGTACAGAAAAATAGTGAAATATTGCAATAAGAGTCTATATGCAAGTTAAGTTGAAAGCTAGCTTCTCGCCAAAAATGTCACATTCTGGTTGACCCCTATTTTATCCTACAATAAAACCAAAATGAAGGTAACTCCAGACAGTTTTCCCTTCATTTTTGATTATTGGTTATGACATTGCTGTTGTGCAATTCCATGTATTTGCAATATCTTACAATTATCATGACTGGCTGCAACCTCTTATGTGTGCTGTAACATTGTATCTTCAAAAAAGTATATACTTTTACTATTCACCACTTTTATCTGGCTAATTCTACATTACTTTTTACATGTTCCACTTTTCCATTCCGATTTTTATCATTCATTTGTGCATTTTTTATTTAATACTGTACTGTTTTTTCTATTTCCCATTTGGTTGGGACCCAAAGACTTAGATGTAAGAGATTGTGTTCTTTTGGTTTCTATATTACATTTCATTTGAAACTAACACTTTCACTCTTTGGATCTAGTTATTACTTTGGAAGACATTATTTGAGCTTCATCACCATATCTTTGTATCATGATGCTTGCTCTTTTGTAAAGATTAAATAATAATCAAATAATAATAAAAAACATAAAGTCCTATTACCGTGCTGCTCACCATCATCTAACCATAATATCTATCTTGTCATTCCTCTCACAATGCAGCGTTTACTCTCTGCCCAGTTCCTAATATCATAAAGAAACAGTCTACTTTCTCAGCATTTAAGGGCCCAAACGTAATATGACATGAACCCGATGATGCTGGAAAATGCTTCAAGGCTGTAACCTTTCACTTTCTTTTTCCATCACAGGGAGAAAGTGGATTAGCAAAGAGGGAAGCACATCCTTTAAGCTCTCTTAACAAAGTCCTGGTGAGCAAATTACATGCATTGCAAATGACATATGTGTGATCTTTAACGTCTGTAAAACATAAATATATAGGACTATATCAGCCAGGCATTAAACCTTAACCCTTTAAAGAAAAATAAATATATTGTTGTCTTCTTTTTGGATGGCTATTTAAAAGTGTTACTTAAATAACCTAATAGCTGCGCAACTAAGGTCCATTTAAAAGGGGGCAATATGTCAATGAATTTAATGATTTAAATGTAAACAGGTGTTCAAATGGACATTATGTTATCAAATGTATGTACATATTATTTATTTATTTATTATTAGTGATCCACTCTGGTATAGATGCTGTCAAGGGCATGTGTGAGTATTGTCATGTCAAACTTAATGCATTAAGGCAAGTGTGGGCGGCAGTGTAGCCAGGGCACATCAGTCAGAGCAACACCTAATCACTCTCAGGTTAGAGAGTTGACCTATGGACTAGAAGAGTGTGTGTGAATACAAACAGAGCTAAATTGACATACATATAATTCATAAATGTGGGGGGAAGGAAAGTGTTTGCATCCTCTTCTGATATTAAAAGTCATGCAGAATGGTAAATAGTAGGAAAGAGATGGAGAAGTAGAGCAGTCAGGCGGGAATTAGGAGGGATGAGGGGGTGGAGGCCTGGAGGTTGATGGTCCTTAAGATGAGAAACAACATTTGTGGTTGGCACCAAGGACCACAGTGTGCCTAAGGTAAAGTAGACCATTCTATTAGAAGATAAATGAACTATGACTCAGTTTATCCCTCAGGTGTAGAGCCATCCAGTCGTATATCAGTGTGAGGAATAACTAACCCGATGGTGGTGACCAGAAACTGCTACTTGAAGCACAAAAATGCTTGTTTGCATGTTTTTGTAATAAAGCTAGAGCCAGGGGTCGATTAGCTTAGCACAGTATAAAGACTGAAAGCAGGCGGGAACAGCTAGCCTGGCTCTAATGTTGTGCTTTTACAGGAAGGTATACTTGCAGAAACTAGCAGCCTATCTGTGTGTAATGTGCTCCTGGTGTGGGGAAGAACATTGTGACTGAATGACTTGAAGTGACCAATTTTCTCATCGGGGAGGCTTGGAGAGCTGAACATAAAATCCCAAAGGAAATGACACCTGAAGGTTTCTTTCTGGAGAGTCAGGGCTTATAGTCTACTTACAATTATCTGGTGTTGTTCAAGCTGTTTAACTAAAACTAAACTAAAAACAACGAACATGCTAAACAAAAGTAATGAACAAAGTCAACTTCACACCGATCTCCTTTGTTTACTTCTGTTACATATCTAACATCACTAACGCTTCTATTGTGTTCGGCTCAGGATCGAAGCATCTCTAAGCGGTTGACCAATCACAACAAAACCGGCCAGCTAACCAATCACAGCAGGCTGGGCTCTGGTTTCTGACAGAGGGTGAAAGGAGGTGCTGAGGCACAGGCAGTATCATCATCAGCTTTATTTAAAGAGACTCTTGGTCCATTATTAAAAGACATACAACACTCAAAAATTAAAATTAAAAAACGCAGTTATACCAATGTTTCCACAGAGGTGACTGGTATCGTACAGCACTGAGACACGGATTTGACAGTAGCATAATGACAGAGTTATGAGAAGCATTCAATCAACAGATGAATTTGTACATCATATTTCTCAAAAGAGCATGGAACGTGTTGACTCGTGCATTACAGAACATTTCACTTGCACCACCTTGGTTTTCTAAGCAGTATACGCAGACAGTCATTATATGCAACCTGGAGCTTCCGGAGGCTCGCCTTCTTATACTTGACCCACAAGGGGGCAGTATAGAGAGGAGTGCAATAAGCTCTAAAGAGGTTAACCTCAACCTTATCTGAACACCAAGAGAATTTTCTGGCCAACATGTTGGCTTGCATAGATAAGATACGCCGCTGTCTATACATGTCATCATCATCAGCCATTTCATCTGTGATGATGTGTCCCAGATACTTTGTTTTACAGCAAACAGACAGCACCTGTCCTGACAGACAGAATGTTGGAAAACAAAGGTTCTTATCCCCTTTTGCTCTGCAGATCATTACAGCGCTCTTCTTAGCATTGTATTTAACGTCAAATTTGACTCCGTAATCAGAACAAACATTTAACAACTGTTGAAAACCAGCACTGCTAGGAGAAACAATTGCCAGATCATCAGCATACATAAGATGGTTTACAATCACATTACCAATCACACACCCTGTTTTACAGACACTTAAATCATCTGATAGATCATTCATATAGATATTAAAAAGGCATGGTGAGAGGAGCCCCCCCTGGCGGACTCCATTACTAACACCAAATGGCGCCGAGACTACATTCCCCCATTTTATCCGCATGTTCTGGTTGGCATACCAATAAGCCAGGATCCTTATTATACTGTTGGGCACACCCCTTTGTCTCAATTTTAAAAACAGTTTATGATGGTTAACTCGGTCAAAAGCCTTAGAGGCATCAATAAAACCAATCAGAACAGTGGAATTCTGTCTTCTATATGTTTCTACCATTTCCTTCAAAGCATAGATGCATAGTTCAGTACCATGCTTAGCCTTGAAGCCAAACTGGTTATCTGAGGTACATAAATAAGAACATAGTCTATCTAACAAAATTCTTTCCAGGACTTTGGATAACACACAGTATGAACCCGATAATAAGCATAATATGTCCTCTTTAAATATATGCAGTACCAATGCTGATGGCTCAAATAGTTGAAAACATAACGCCAGCAGCAAAGTAGGCCTATGTAGTGAAGCTCTCACAAAGACATCACAGAAGCATCACTCCGGCTGTCATTTCTGACATTTATTCCATGTCAAGCTCGTTTCCAAGGTATTTGTAAGTCACTGTACAGTCTCCTGATGACATTTAATGTCACATGGCTGCTGACGTGAAGCTCCTTATCCGTGATGGTTATTTTCCCGATTTCTGAAATCCAAAATGGTGCAGGACTAGTTTCTGAGTTAAATACAGTAATCACTTTCACAGTGAATGAAGGAAACTTTAACACATTCTCACTCTGTCATTCACCTACACACAAACTGCGTGAGAGTGGAGGAGGTGGGCAACACAATCTCATAGCGCACTCCATAATTTGTCATCTTCTATTAGGATGGAGGATAATAGATGTAGAGTGACAGTGATATTAATTGCTTTCCTCCTCCTTGTCAACCAGAGGTTAGGTGAAAAGACAGCAGCAGTTGAGATAAAGAAAGACAGAAAGAAAGAAAGACAGTACTTTCATATTACACAGTTTCCACAAGGACTGAAATTGCACAATGCACATTTCTTCTTCTTTACTTCCTCTTAGTTGTTTTCATAGCCCATTCAGTTTTGTACGGTCAACCAAATCCATCTACGTCAGTGTTTATGTCTTTGTTTTTTATTGCTTTGTGTCATTACTGACCCTTTGTATGATCCTCTGCATTTCCAGAGAGCTTATTTTCCGGAGGAGAAATCGTGACGTCACATTCTTGCTTGTCTTTGGTCATCTAGCTCCAGTTAATTCACATAATCTGTCATGCAGCATATTTGAATTAAGCCTTGAAGTGTCATCATTGCTTCCAATAGAAAAATATGCAAAACAACTGCAGTATTATTATTTACACTTTTTTTTTATACATATAATTGTAAAGCAATACATGATTGTCACTAAAAGCCTTGTCTCTACATTACAATAAAAATATAATTGATTAATTAATTTGAATAACAATTCAAGTTAATAGCTATTAAATGCATAAAAACACAGAAATGTATAATTATTTCTTTAATAGAAATATTTCTTCTGCCCGTAAAGTGTCCAAACCAGGCTTTGCTGGATCAGCGCATTTTAAAAACATAGTCATTGTCCATGCCGGTTTCAGTTGGATCATTTGTCACAGTTGCTCCGATCAGATCAATCTCCGATCAGATCAATCTCCAGCTTACTTTGAGCATGTGTTTTAAACAGTTTAATTCCTTTGTGAATTGTTTCCACTTGCGCCATCCTTTAATTTCTTCATACAGCGGGAATCCAAATGAATTAATCCTGAGTCCAATAACCATCAAAGTCGCTCCAATAGTGCTCCTTAATTACGCTTTCATCCTCCTTTAACAAAATACTTCACATTCATCTAGTTTGTGACAGTAGTTGTAGCATTTTTGAGACTTTTAAACTTTTAATTACTGCTGTTGCGCCCCCCTTGTGTGTGTGTGGAGGGGGGGTGCGCAACTTCTAACAGGAGTCATTTGGGGGGGCTCTTGCGAAAAAAGGTTGGGAACCACTGGCGCCCTAGGAACCACCTAGGGCGCCAGGTCTGGGGGGGGCACTGCGCTGGTAGCTCTGGGAGGGAAACATTTTTTTTTTACTATTGGTGCTCATCCTAATTTTCGGCCTTGATGTAACAACATTCATAATTAAGTAAATTTAACACCCTTTTCACCCCGGTTACACTTTTCCTATGCCCTGTACGATGGGCGCTGTAAGTCAGTGGTTCCCAACCTTTTTTCCCAAGAGCCCCCCCAAATGACTCCTGTTGGAAGTTGCGACCCCCCCCTCCACACACACACACACACACACACACACACACACACACACACACACACACACACACACACACACACACACACACACACACACACACACACACACACACACACACAAGGGGGGGGGGGCGCAACAACGGTAATTAAAGTTTCAAAGTCTCAAAAATGCTACAACTACTGTCACAAACTGGATGAATGTGAAGTATTTTGTTAAAGGAGGTTGAAAACGTAATTAAGGAGCACTATTGGAGTGACTTTGATGGTTATTGGACTCAGGATTCATTCATTTGGATTCCCGCTGTATGAAGAAATTAAAGGACGGAAGTGGAAACAATTCACAAAGGGATTAAACTGTTTAAAATACATGCTCAAAATAAGCCGGATTTTGCCGATGTGTTCATGTGGATTCAAAAGTTGCAAATAATCTACAAAATGGAGGAGATTGATCTGATCGGAGCAACTGTGACAAATAATCCAAGTGAAACCGGCATGGACAATGAATATGTTTTTAAAATGCGCTTATCCAGACAAGCCTGGTTTGGAAACTTTACACGGGCAGAAGAAACATTTCTATTAAAGAAAGAATTATACATTGCTGTCTTTTTATGCCTTTAATACTAACATGAATTTTTATTCAAATTAATTAATCAATTATTTGTTATATATTATTGTAATGTAGAGACAAGGCTTTTAGTGACAATCATGTATTGCTTTACAATTCTATAAAAATAAAAAAAAGTTTGAATAAAAAGTCTAAATATGATATTTGGCCTCAAATCAGGCCTGGCGCCCCCCCTGCTATCTTTGGCACCCCCCCAAGGGGGCGCGCCCCCCAGGTTGGGAACCACTGCTGTAAGTGATGAAAGTGGGGGATGTTGGCTTATCAGGCGCCCGCAGCTCACAGCCAAAGTGCGAGTGAGCTTGGGAGCGAGCGAGGGAGAGAGGGAGAGAGAGAGACGGTGCACCGGTAACGGCACTGTTGTTAATAGCATCTGGTGCTAGCTGCGCTAACGGATATAAGAAGTAGATGTTTCTACAACCAGGGTGGAGGAGAGCTCTCCTGTCAGACTGAGAGGCTCAGTGAGGTAAAGGACTCTCTGAGTATTTAGATAGTTCACTTTAGTCTAAGTTATCTCAGTGGGTCTCAAACGTTTTGATCACAATTTATGTAAACAAATATTTCCAAGACACTCCTTTATAATTATTGGGATAAACAGGTTTGAAATCATTTCAATGTATGCTATAGGACAGTAAACCAAATATATCGTTTAAAACTGGAGAGATGAAAAAATACAATGTACAAAATACTACACAAATAAAATAAGTTACATTTATTTGTTATTGGTAGGTTATTGGTTATGTTCACATATTCGGATATTAAAATGTAAACCGATCTTTTTCATATGGGTGTTTTAGAGTTGTACCCCCTAGATCAGATCTCAATCTGGTGCTCAAAGTGCAGCAAATTGAAGCATTTTTCTTTAAAATGTTCAAAACAATGTCAATAAGTTTCTGTTTTTGTGGTGTGTCTTTTGTAGCGATTGTTCATGTATTCTTTATATATTCTATTGCGTATTCCTCGGATACTCTATTGATCTTTATATTTTCTACTGTACGATTCTCTTACGGGGGAGGGGGGGCACCAGCTAAAATCTTGCATAGGGCATCAAATTGGCTAGAATCGGCCCTGCGCACACCTCAGGGTGATAAATGGGTCGGGGTGACAGCAGTACAATGAAGTATTGACCACTCCCTGCAGGGATTCATCTTAGATTTATTGTCAAAGAGGGACAAGAGGTGATGCGAGGGTGAGGTTTAAAGAAGAGGCTACAAATAATGATCAATGGTAGGGTGGTAAACAAAGTGGGGGCATGAGGCAGGTCAGTATATTCCAGCTGGAGGGAAGGCACTTGTCAGTCAATTATCTACATTTATCTGTCAGTTATTGCCCTTAGAAAGAGGTTAGAGTGTTTAGTTTCAAGCACAAGTGTTTCTGTCCTTTCTGTGAGTTTTTATGCATATGTGTAATTGAATAAATGCAGAGGAGCCAGTAAGTCAGTGCGGAGCCCCTAGAAATCTTCCATGACAAAGCTAATCCTATTACGGTGCCATTCAGCCGCTCCTCTAACAACCTCACGGTCTGATGGTGTCATAAGGCACCAGCTTAGAGGAACAAGAGGCAAAAGCAATCTGCGCTCACGTTTAGCATAACCTAACAATTTTTTGGGTGAGTGTCGAATACATTTCACTTCATCTGCTGTCACTGATTCAGTGAGAAACAGCAGAGTAATCTGTGAGGAACCCAGCGCAGGTACACAGATAATGTGATCACTAGAGTCATTATCATGCAGCCATCCTCACTGTCACTGCATGGAGAAATGAAGCATGGTGAAGGTGATCTGAGGGGTAATTCATGATGCCTGTCAGGCTTTCCATTTGAGCATCGTTTACAATTAAGACAATGATGATGAGAGTATAACACACTTAACTTAATTCTGAATTTAGTTTTCTTTTGTTTATTCCTCTTGTCTTTGCGCTCTACCATGGTAAAAGTATTGACAAACTTGAAATAAAGCAATCTTGCATGTTGACATCAGGTATCAGGAGTGTCTGCCAATAATGTTTTGGACCTATAGTGACATATGTACTGTAAATGGTCTGCGAAGGATAAAATCCGTAAGTTCTCTACAGAGGGAGTTCCTCTTCCACACACTCCCCCCCTGCCTGAAAATCCCCCATTGGATTCCTTTGTTTACTTCTATAACATAGTGACATCACTATGTAAAACTTGCTTTTATTGGCTAGCACTCCAACAAATTGTACGTGATAGGTAGAGGGGCGGGACATCTCTAGGCTGTCGACCAATCACAACAGAGCCGGCAAGCTAACCAATCAGAGCATGGGCTCTGGTTTCAGACGGAGGGTGAAAAGAGAAACAGGCAGTATGAGAAAAATAAAGACCATTTTGAAGATAAAAGCATGGAGACATGTCACAGTAAAGGCATAAAATACAAATATGAAAATGAAATCTAGCATTTGAGGACCTTTAAAGGGTTTTGTATGTCTTTATTTTCATTAATTAACAGAGATTTGTTACTTCATAGCTTAAAAACCTAATATCTGCAGACTTATGATCTCTTTAACATTACTGCAGATCTATCAGGTAGTGGTACACTCCTTTTATTTATAGAGGATCATATGGCAGAACTAATGTTGGCAGTGAAGAAAGGAAGTTGGCTGAATCTCTGCAGTGATTTTGTGGTATGAATTCCTTAACTGATAGGCACATTCTCTTCTCCTTTTTATTATTTCGTCCTGTTCTCAAAAAGACATTATTTCTACTCCAATGAAAAGCTGGCAGAGGTCACCGGGATAGTTAGAAAGTTCCCCAAAGGCAACGAGCAGGAGGTGTCCTTAAATGCTGAAGAGTGTGTTCTGGCAAGAAATGGAATAGATACGTGATCTATGTGCAGAAGTAGCAGATGGCTGTTCAGACCAGGAATGTTTTTCTACATGGTCCACTAGTCAATGCATATTACCCCAAAAAGGCTGCATTTAAAATGTCCTTCAACAGCCAAGGCAACATCATCCCAAGTCTTCTTCTTTTTCTAAAATGCATTTGATTTCAAAATTCTGGCATAAGATATATGCCAGAATTTTGAAATCAAATGCATTTTAGAAAAATGATCAGATCCATCAACTCTTTGAAAAGAGTTTTTAGAAAGAAGGGACTACTTGCTGCTATTGAAGATGTTTGACAAATGAAATGCCTTAAGAAATGTTCTACTGAGATTTGAAGTGCTGCAGAAACTGCAGTGACAAGAACAAAGCAAAGGAAGATACAATTCAGAGCGTTTGGTAAGAGAACATATTGTGCAAGATATGAATTGCACAGATGGACATGTGGAAGATAGCAGAAACATGTATGAAGTAGAAATATTGTAAGATGTCTTTCATCTTTTCCCTGACATTGATCATAGCTGATTTGCATTACACAGAGGCAGATGATCAGTGAAGGGAATCAAAGATTTTCCTCCCACTCCCACATGTCTCACACAACAATAAACCATTGGATGAGTCACAGCTGGGAATCCCTCGGCTGGTGAATCCGGAGGATACAGTATATCCATGGTTCAGCATTTTCTTCTGTGTTGAGCTGACAGGTTAAAGCTATTGAATGAATCCCTCTCTTAATTACCTCCAAGCAGGAGAGGATGCTTCTTTCCCATATTAGTTTGTACACTGGTGTGTCGTATCCATCAGCGCTCCTTTGGCTAGTGTTCAGGTAATGTTCTTCCAGAGCACTGCAGCCCAGCACAATCAACCAGACCCCCAGTTACTGCAGAGCATGGAGAAAAGACAAAAGTAGCATCTCATTCATTTCAATAGAGACTTAGAGTAATGGATATAGGTATCATGTGCTGGGGGGATATATCCTCCCACTAGTTGAAAGGGATGATTTTGTCAACATTACTTTATAAAAGTTAAATGTATTTAAAATGATGACACCTTAAGAAGGTTTTCATCCGACCACTTAGCAAACCACATTTTTAAATAAAGGTTTTAAAGGAAACTTGAAAATGCTGGGGATTTTAAAATATCTCTAGCGTATCTACACTCTAAAAACGAATTCAGGCAACCTCTCACCTCCACTTAATTAAATGCATGGTTTCAAGATACAAATGTGAGTTAATTGATTTAGATAAACATTTTTTTTAGTTGCAAACATTAATTTATAAGTTGTGTTGATGTAATAATGATGGTAATTACATCAACTTAATATTGTGTGTAATTTGAACTCTGATTTCTGCTTTAATTGACTTAAAACAGAATTCAAGTTGTAGTAAGTAATGCAATTGGCTTGATAACTTAATTGTTCTACACCTTGAGTTAAGTATTTCAATTCCACTCCCACTTAACATGCCTTGACAAGTTCCGACAGTTAAGACAAATAGAAATATACAAAGGACATTTAAAGATGAGTGTCATCTTTTGTCATTCAAATACAGTAGATAGCCTTGTAGTTTCACTGTATAGGCAAATTGCTGTTTGACCAAAATTAGCAGCCTTTGAACTGTGAATAGTTCTGTGAGAGGATACAAAGTAGTAGAGGCTACTGTGAGAGTAAAAATACTTTGGTTACTATTGTGATATAGCTTTTTATTAAAAATGAATCTCGGTGAAGCAGATGAAGGACATGCTTCTTGAGGTAGGATCGTTATTTAGAGTTCTCATTGAAATGCAAGTTGTTGGCAGTCACCCATTCAGAATATATACATTTAGGTAATTTCTCTTTTTTTCCTTTTTCAAAAATAGCATAATACAATTGAAGTATGCAGAGAACTATAGCCATCCGCTGCCTTGTCGTGTGCCTTGGAGAAAAGGAAGAGGACCTTTTCAAGGAGTTTAGCGACGTCATTACAAATCTTGAAATAAAATAAAATCCATGGGCACAGTGTAAAAACACAGGACAAAAGCACTGCTCTCTGTCAGTTACATTTTGAAGCATATTGCACTTTTGGCCACACCCCAATCAATAATATCTTAGCAACGTTCAGCATGGATAGGTGTTGACAGCAATGGCATGGGAAAAGGATTGTGTAACATTTGAAAAGTGGCCTCTGCTCTTCACTTAACCAGTTCAAATATTGTATGGAACCTGCAAAAAAGATGAGAAGATACACTCAAACTTGCACAGTTGTGATTGACAAAATGTGTCCACATACATTTAAACACTAGGCAAAGTACTCAAAAGCACCTCTGTGTGTCTTCAGGACCACATTGCCATGATGACACACACATGCAGACTCAATAGGTGAAAACAATACCAGCGTTGCTTTAGCAGCTGGTATTAATGGCTCTGAATTAGCTAAGAGTGACAGTTTAAAAAGTATGCTATTACCTCATTCATTATCTCTTATGTGCTAACCTATTATTTAATGTGCTTCAAAAGGACATGAATATCGCCTTCATCAGTGACCGGTCCACCCCAGGATCTGACCATACGATGGCAACCATCGTGGTCGAGGGAAACAAATGAATGAGCAAGCATTCTGCGTTAAATGTGTTCATACTGTTTGAAATAATGACTGTCGGCAGTGTAAACATCTTTGTTACATCTTTTGTAAAATGTATGTGTGTGATCTGCAGATTGGTGCCATCGAGAGTTTGTTTCTGTAGTTTTACAAAAACCTTACAGATTTTTCATATTTGGCACTGGTTTTAAATATGCAAAGGCCTCTAACTTCGTTGTGATGGCAGCATTTATTTGCTGTGTCCCCATTTCCCATGGTAATATGGCTAATGTGTTTATTTATTATTTGTGGGGCAATTTAAATTTGTGTTATTTATCTTTTTTTTCAAGATTTAAATGAAGCTCAGCGCAAGTTCTTTCAGGAAGACTGGGTGTATATAAATTCACTCCGCAGCTGCATATAATCAGCTCATCACAGGCGTTCTCTTTAACCTATTACATTTCAGCTCATTCTCCAGCAGCCAATCAACGAGCTTCAGCCAAACTATAAAATGGTTCTCCTCTCTCCTGCAGTCAGCTGTGATTTCAGGTGTTCATGCACCTTATCATATGGCATGTGTCAATACATGTTCAAACTAAATGAATTCTCTCCTGATTGAAACATCATGTGTTGAAATAAACAACTGCAGTTCAAAATAAAAAGTGAATTGCCTAATATTTTTGTTGTGGAATCAATTTATATCTTTCTTTAAAGGCAAAAACATGAAAAAGCTAAGAAACAAAACTATTGAATACAATATATTTGGAGCAACTTAATTTATAAATGGTTGTCAACTTAAAAACGTGTGTTCACAATGATGGTAATTAAGTACATACAACTTAAAATTCCTTTTAAATCATGTGGTAAAACAAGTTGGAATAACTTAATTTTTGGAGTAATCAACTTAAAAACTTGTGTTTATGCTACCAATTATTAAGTAAGTGGTAATTAAAAACTCCTCTGATTGTAGAGGAAAAGCCTTCTCCCCTAACTCAAATAACTTTGTTGCTTTAAGACAATTTCATTAGAAGTTGTCTTAACTCAATAAACATCGATGCAAACTGTTGTGTTGACTGTCTTTGTTGTGCCAAGGCATTTGTTTTTAGAGTGTAGGACTCTAATGTATTACCCCTTAAAGTTTCGGCATTTGGCCATATATTTTTGAGTAATGTGTTTGAAAATATAGAGTTAGAAGGTACAAAAGCAGAAAAAGTATTGTAATACCATAAGCAATGATTATATCAGTTGTAGGGTGAAGTAGCTGTCGGTTAGAAAAGGTCTAGTGGACATGGCAGCACTGTGACTCAAGGATACAAATTAAATAAACCATGAAAAACACAGAAAAAGCTGGAATATCATATCGGAGGACAGTGCAGCAGTATAGCCTGCTGGTTGTTTATTCATAGTTCTGTTTAATAGCGTAGGTATTTTAAATAGTGGTTGAAAGTTATTGTTTATTACACAACCATCATTCTGGCTCTCATGCTGCCAGCAAGCATGCCAGTACTATGGGAATGTATAAAACTAAGTACAAATACAATTGCCAGAAGTCACAGTGCTTGCAATCAAGTACACTTCTTTATCAAGAAAATCACGAAACATTTTTCTTAATTTTCGTTTCATCATGGTCCATTTCATCATGGTCCATTATTGGTCCATTATTTCAAAACGAAGTGTCCATTCACATTATCTTAAGGAAAGCTCTTCCTGAATTTGCTCAATAAATATTAATTTAACTTTATCTTAACATTACTCTATTATTTGTGTGTTCTGGAGTCTCTGCAGCAAAAACAGACTATCTTCTCATCTAATCATAACTGAAGCCGTTTCTGATCATAAAAAATATGGTCCAGTGGCTTTACTACTAACCGTTCAGGTTGGTTAACTGTTCTGAAAAAAACTGGGCCCTTCTGTTAAAGCCACCCCGGACACTCTGTGGATGTTATCACTTTCACCTTTGTCCTGTTTTGTGGTTGTTAGTGAACAGTCTGAACCTTTACCTACCACCTATATTTTTAGAAAGTATTATTATCCTCCTACTTTGCCTCAGGTGGTGATTGTAATACAGCTTGTTGTGTATGAGGGGAGCCATTCTCACTCATGCGGATGACGACTGTAATTCGGCTAGAAAGAGAAACCGCTGAGTCGGCAAAGCCGGCTTGTCTTGGGAAGGTCAAAGCATTCCCGTGTCACTGACAAATGAGCTGTATTTCAGGCTGCTGTTCTGCTCTGTTGTGTTTAAAGCAGGGATGGAGGGAGGAGAGGACCCACACCCACATGGACCCACACCCACACGGACACACATCTTCCTCCCTCCCACTCCCTACTGCTTCACCCAGACAGGATACTCACTATGCAGAGACTTTAATATGTTCTTGAAAGGTTTTAATAAACAGAGATAGTTATTACTGTGTTATGTTTGCATAAGAAAAGATTGGACTTTTGTTGCCTAGATTTTCAAAATATAATATCGTTTTCAGCATAACAATGATTGCCATACATTGATGCTGAACTACAGTCAGAAACCCATTTCAGAACGTACAAGATCAGCACTTTGCCATCTCAGATTTTGATTGTTGTAATAATAATTAATAATAATAATAATAATAAATGTATTGTATTGATTATAATTACTATGGTATGCAGTCATTTACTGTATTTATATATTAAGACACATATATAGAAATGTACATTATACATGTACATTAGTTATTTAGTATGAAAACAAATTATTTTTGTATAATTGGAACATCAATTTCATCTTCAAAGGTACAACGCTATATACTATTCTACACAACTCCTCTAACACATTTACACATTAAATAATTAGAAACACCAAATTAGCATCTCATAGATCATTAAGGTATACTGTACTAACTGCATGATTCATATTGTGCTGGCTGTTTTTCTTTATGCGATAACAAAACATTGGCTGGGTGTGATTCTATAGCCTCCCAGGACCTTTAAATTGACCGCAACAAGCATATTACTGCAAGTATGAAACATATAAATATTACCTGCTGTGTAAACATGCAGCTGTTATAGCAAAATAAAGTTTTGTGTTTTTGCATTTCTTATACAAAGTGTCAACAAGTTAAACAAATGTAAAAAGGAGATGGAAAGGAAATAAATTATACTGAACCTCAACACAACACTGCCTCCTGTTGGTCACACTGGAAACAGAGGGGTTTTGTAGTTAGTGTACACCTGTAACTTGAGCTGATTCCATTAGAGTATGACGTTTCTCATGTAGTTACTCCCATTTCCTATTCGAAGTAGCAATAGCAGGCAGGCAGTGATGTCCATCGAATTCATTAGACAACTCTTTCAAACTGTCTGTAAACCTATAAGCAAGTGAATATACAAGGTTATTTAAAAGAAGAAATTATAGCAACACTGATTAATTTACTGCTAATCTGAGTTAATGAGAAGATGTACCGTGACTTTTTAAAATAAATTCATTAGGTCTCTTATTTGGTTGCTGAGTAGGGAAGTGGAGCAGCTTAAGGCAGACATTTCCCATCTGTTCTGAGACGAAATCAGAGAAAATATAGTATACAGTAAGGCATGAGTCCACACCATGGTCCACACCAGTCCATGTGGCTGAAACTTTAAACACTTTGTCTCTCCATTCTCACCTTAAAGCGCTCAAAGATATACTTCATAAATACCTTTGGGGCTTATTATTTTTGTATAAAGTGGCTGAAAGTATTCTTAAGACTTTTTTATGGCAGCAGCTTAATGATGATGCTGTATGTACTAGCATCAGCCAGCAGAGGGCGTTGCTCCTCTATCTTATGATTGTTTTGTATTTATTACGATATGAATACATGTATTTTTGCTATTGTCGCTAATATTATTTGTATGGACATTATTATATTTTATATTACGAGATATATAATATATACTTTAATAACTATTATTATTATTATTATTATTATTATTATTATTATTATTATTATTATTATTATTGTTATAATACAGACATGTATTGCAACTTAAGAAAAAAAATAGATGTTGTCCTTTTTTACTTTCAAGATATATGCTTAACGATTTT
This sequence comes from Notothenia rossii, assembly GCF_949606895.1. NCBI lineage: Eukaryota > Metazoa > Chordata > Actinopteri > Perciformes > Nototheniidae > Notothenia > Notothenia rossii. Next base: position 39,330,244 of record NC_136910.1, read on the forward strand.
AATAAGTATATTGACTATTTCAGTGAAGATATATCAAATGCATAAATTGTTCTGATTAACTGGGTGGCATTTTCTGCCGTTCAATTAAGCCACACTCGTGCACATGCTGCCTGCAAACAACTTTAGCACTTCCTCCTGGTTTCCTGGCAACTGTTTCCAAGTTGTCTAGTAAAGGATGTTTTGGTTTCAGGATTAGTGTCACAGCTGCCGCAGATTGATGAGATAAAGCCACTCTATCACACACACACACACACACACACACACACACACACACACACACACACACACACACACACACACACACACACACACACACACACACACACAACTTTATTATTGTCTACACTACAGCATGCATTTAACAGCAGGGGCCACCAGCAGAGGGCTCACCAAGTTAAGAAGGCTGGTCCAACATTTCCTGAGGGTTTCTTACACAAGATTTTTCCTGAGACGGTCCTCCTGCTCGCCAGTCACGTCCACATGCAGCTGGTGTAAAATAGCCTGTTACTCATACATATCTCTTGAAATACTCACAACTCTGAGACTTATATAAACTGTAAGTGCAACCAAACCACTCTAAATCAGTGGTTGTCATGTTATTAACATAACAACAACTTTATCTAAGTTTACTCTGTTGTAATACTCATGTCCATGAGGAAGTGTTTGACATTAATGTGGAGTAAAAAATAATTAATCAAGCTGCTTCCTTCCACTCTGCCTTCTTGGAGATGCTGACCCTTATGGAATAGTGCAGCTGGAAAGAGGATGTGATATAATCACATTACTGCTTGATCAGCCCTGCCTGAGTCATGATCCTTGGTTTCCGGCTTCTAAATGAATCACAGTTTACTATGTAACGGACCGTTTCCATGATACCATGATTGAATCACCTGTTTAAATCTGATCTAACAACCAGTTATTTCCACAGCCTTCCCCAGGGTGCACCACCATGTTGTCAGGTTGTTTTTAGATTAAATGTGCAGTAAAGGGGAGGCTGTGGGTGATTTTAGTATGAAGGATTAAGGCCTTGTCTTGTTTTCTTAACCATTTTTGCTTTAGTGTTCTCTCATATCTGATTTACAGAGACCACTAACACATTTATTGTGTTCATTTTATATCAAGTAAAGTTATGGTTAGTGAGTTCAGTATTTAAAAAAATGTTACTTTTACTGAAGCCTCTCACTTCCTGCCACTCACACTTTTCCTTGGAAGAGAAGAGTTGGACTGTGGAGCTAATGGAAGTTTTGTGGTTTCTTCAGTTGCAGGTCTCATGATTTCATGGAAGTGCATCACACTCACAAAACCCATGACATTTCTAAAAGCTCTCCTATCCTCTCCTGGCCGGTTACTCACTGAAACACGGGTATTTGAATATCAGGAGACAGGGTGAGTGTGTTTGTGTTATGAGAAGTGTGTATGTGCTAAATCGTACAAGGATTATCACATGACTCAGATAAGTACAGGCCTACAGGCTTATGTCAAGGATGGAAAGAAGGTTGAGAGAGGGAAAAACTTTATGAATGAATTTCACTCATTATAAAAAATAGAGAAAAAATTGTTGAAGACAACCAGCACACGTTTGTACTGTTTGCAAGCAATCAAGCAACCATGTTCTGATTTATCAGTGCAGGCTGGTTAAAAGCCCATGATATTAGCAGCGATCAACAAACCCATGAAAACATGGATACGTAAATATATTATTCAGTGGATAATATGTTTGACCTCACATTCATTTGCTAATGTTCCTGTGGAAAGACCTATAGATTTCTACACTAAGTGCTGATCCTGACTGCGGTCCTCGCTGGTTGGTAAAGTGAATCTGAAACTCTCAGGGGTTCTTCTTGGGCTCAGGTGGCCCTTATTATGAAAAGGAGGGGCTTAATGATTAATGATTTAATTGACGGAAAATATTCCCCCCAGTCAAGGAAAAAGGTATGATTTGTTAACGACTGCAGTACAGTTACATTTTCTTTAGTGCAAAGGTGCATAAACGGTTTCTTCCCAGAATATACAGCTTTTAAAGGCGCTGAAAAAACATTTTCTCAATGAGCTGATTAGCCATATCTGAAGACAACACTTTCGGACAGTTTATTCAGTTATTTCACATAAGCGTTTTTTCGTATTTAGGTTTATTGTCTTTGCTTTCTTCACTGATTTGAAGTCACTTGCAGGACCGAACTGTCCTTCCCTATGTTTAGTTCAGCACCTACAGTATAATCAATATGTGTTGCCAAATGAACAGTGTCAGTAAAACGTAATCACACCTCACTGACACTATCTTGGTGAAGCAGATTAGCTGACCTTTTGAGCGTTGAACACTTGATAACAATGAAGAGGGTGAAAGGGTTTAAGGCTAAGAAGATTATTTTTGAAAGGAGAAAATGTGTTGTGGTTTTTTTATTAACTTGATTATTGCTTATTTTTTGGATACACACTCAATCAATCTGGACTTATGGTACTTTTGAATACTATTGTGTAGATGGGCAGTAGGGCAGGCCATGGTACTGCATCATTTGTTTTATATATATAAAAAGTAACCAGTGACAATGATGTCTTTGATAAAAAAAATGCAATGTTTGCCTCTGTAGTGTAGTTAGTAAAAGTATAAAACAGCATACAAATATAATAATAATAACACTTGTGTAAAGTCCAAGTACCTCAAAATGATAGTTAATCGAGTAACCGTACTGCATCTGTATTATAACTTCTTGTTTGTGTTGGTAGGAAATAAGTACTAAAGGTAACTTGAAACCACAATCAGAACAGGTTTATTGCCAAGTAGGTTAACACGAACAAGGAATTTGCTTTGGTGTGTATGGTGCATATATAAACACAGTAAGAACAATTACATTGTCAGAGAAAGACTAAAATAGTAATACAAAATAAACAACTTAAAAAACTAATACTACCCCAAAAAAGTATTTTCTAAAAAGAAAAAATTAAAAAAACTAAGTAGCTACAGTAAAATATGACAATAATGAAAAATAAAAATAAAACATGTACTGTATGGAATGTAAAGTGGAGAGCTGTGCAGATTTTAAAAGAGGTAGATTGAACAGAAACGTGCAAAGTATACAGAGGCATGTGCAGGGTTCACAATATTAAAATGATTAAAATATTTTCTCACATGATTTGCATTAATGTAATACATAATGTCTATGGAAGGGGTAAAAGTCAGTGTGGGTCCCAGGCCTTGTTGAGAATTAAACAAATATTTACACCAAATATAAATATATAAAGAACTAAGTACATTGAAATATGACAAACTGCAATTATACTATTTTATTGTGGAGTGCTGTGCATTTATATAGAGAGATAGAGATATATATTATTGAAAAGTGCAAAAATTGTTGAACACCAACATGAATCTGGAGCATAATTTACTCTGGTCTATTTTCCTGTGCTCCTCAGTCTATTTTCAGTAATGTAAACTGGAGGAGGGGGCGGGGCCTGTGTCAGGTTAAGGAGGGGTGTTTGGTGACGTCACCGGGGCAAGCGCCCCTGCGCACCACACAAGTTGGAACACGCGCTAGGGGCTAAACCACCGAGAAGAAGCTCGAGACGTCAGTTGAAACATGGCGCTGAACGGGAGAGCTGTCAACAGTCAACAGAGGGAAGAAGCACTAACAACAACCGCTGCTACTGCCGCACCGTCTATCTGAAAGTCAGATACGGATTACCTGCTTGACTGCTGAAGCTAGCCAGAGCACATTTATCTGCGTTTCATCCTTTTCTGACACTTAACTCGACGTTAAGCTACCGTTACAGACACTGCTTAGCTACCTGTTTAACCACAACATGAGTCGATCTGTGTAGCTTACCTTACCGTCGTTTATCTACTCGGTGGCTTCTACCTAGCTTCTTCTATTTGGGCTAACCTCAGAGCTACTAGTCGGTGTATAATACCAAAACATGATTCGTTGAACTGTTGCCGCTTATTCAATCAGGTCCTGTCAGCTTAAACTCACCTGAGCATCATATATGCCAAGTTAGTATCGGTTTATATTAGCTGAATAGCATCGAGAAAATGTCAGACAACCAGAGCTGGAACTCCTCGGGTTCCGAGGAAGACGTGGAGCCCAGAGATGAGTCTGGACATCTGATTGGGATTGTCGATTTAAGCGGAGTCCTCAGTAAGGTGGGTCATGTTTTTTTGGTTTAGTAAGCTTCATCAGTGTCACTTCCAAGTCCTGAGGGCAGAGGTGGGAGAAGTACACAGATCTTGTACTTAAGTCAAAGTAGAAGTACCACAGTGTAGAAATACTCTGTTACAAGTAAAAGTCATGCAATCCATATGTTACTCAAGTAAAAGGTGCAGCTAATTTAACTTTGTATACTGCAAGGTATATTGTGAATGTTACTCCAGGTGTAACTTAAGTCTAATGTAAATGTTGATTAATATTTCAAATCATTTAACAAAATCTGCAAAGTAACTAAAGCTACTAAATAAATGTAGTGGGGTAAAAGTACACAGTAGCAAAAACATTTACCTTCTCAAGTGAAGTAACTGTACCTCAAAATTGCACTTAAGTACAGTACATTTACTTGCGAATACTTAGTTACTTTACACAACTAAAGATAAGTAATTGTTTTTGGGCTAACCTGAATGTTGTTAGCTTGATCAGTGTCACTGCCAAGTCCTGAGGGCTTAACTGTCAGGGAGGTGTCTGAATATCAGGGTTAAATGAGGTGATAATGGGAATGCTTTACGACAAATCACAGAATGTCTATTTTGAGTGTTGTTGGGGTTATCCAGAATCCTTTTCTCCCTGTCAACATTTCCACATTGCTGTTCAGCAATATTACACCGGTAATCCCAACTGAGGCAAAAGGAAAGCCCCCTTTTGTAATTGAACAGCGGGGTTTTTAATGCAGCAGCTAGCTACATTAGCTCATAGATGCCTCTAAGATGGACTCACTTACTGTTGTAATGAGTTTAGGTAAAAGTTGATAGCTTATTCCAGGTTTGTACATGTAACATTTTATACCTGTTATATTAATTTGACAGCTGCTGTGCACCAGTTATATTCAAGTGAATGGTGATCACAGTAAGCTATAGCCATGTTTGCACAATGATGTCACCACTATAGATAATTAGGACAGCTTGTATTTTTCCCAAATGTACTTTGTGATCACATAAAGCCTGCTGAATATTTCAATGCTTTTTCTAATACTATCAACATGTGTACATATTATGTGCACATGTTCAATGTAAATATTGCTTTGACAGCTATATTTTGCAAGGTACAGGAAAACTTTTGCTGGGTTTCTGGTACTCGTAAACACCGTCTGTTAACTCTGTAAAAACACAATGACTACCAGCTCTTGTTCATCAATCCTGTTTTTCTTGGGTAAACAGACGGTTAAGTCTCCTGCTAGACAAATCTTGGTAATCTATTTGGCCATATGTTTCTTCTCACTTGTGCAAGACCTTGTTTTGGCCAAAATGAACACAGTCTTGATGAGTTAAGCTGCTCACAAGCTAATGTGGTATTAATGTCACTGTACTGGTTGGCTGAACAGATTGCATGCTGACCCGCTAACCAAGCATATTGGGAGATTAAGCAGATCTGCATCCAGTAAAGCTCACCTTTTTAATTATACCAAGCCCTGCACACATCATACATCCTCAAATCCTACGTGTCATATCTCATAAATAGGTCTTCTGAGAAGTGCAATAACACAAAGTTATTTTTCAGATTTTTAACTGATATTTGTAATGTAATATATATGAACTAATGTATGTATATTTCAGCTAATGTTTTTATATATATTTTAAGATATTGATTAAAGGGCTTTCTTTTCCAGTGGACAAATTACATCCATGGTTGGCAGGACCGTTGGGTGGTGCTGAAAAACAACACACTGAGCTACTACAAGTCCCAGGATGAGACTGAGTATGGCTGTCGGGGTTCCCTCTGCCTTAGCAAAGCTGTGATTACTGTAAGTACCCTTGAGTTTCTTTTTCACAAAACAGCACACTTCTTGTTAAAATTAATTTGACATAAGTTCCTCAAAGCAGTCTTTCGTTTGTGCAATACTGGCCCTTTCAATATGTCATACAAGAATTTACGCTTTCATTTTCAAGAGTTACATTTGGTAATAGAGAGAGGAACCATCACTCTCGCTATTAAGCCGCCAAACAGTCAAATCGTCTGTGGCACGCATCCTACTGAGGCAAGCATCCTCTGATATTCAAGACCTGAGAGGATGCTCTGTGGATGTTTATTTAAATTGCACATTTGGTGACAAACTACCCTTGTGTGTCACCTCACCTACAGCCTCAGCTGATTTCCTGTGTACTGTGTTGCTCTAGTTTTAGGTCCCATGAAAAAAAAAAAGCCTTACAGCCAGGCGGTGTGGTGTTAAGGCAATCAGTAGCGTTGTTATAATAACCACAGTGGAAATATTTCCGCCACAACAAATGGTCTGCATTGTTGCTTTTGATTAGATAGTAGTAACTGACAGCTGACTCTAAAAAGGACAGCTTTCTCTGGAGTCACTTGACCTTATCCTTATAGTAGTTGTCTCGCTATAATATCCTCCATATTACAGCGAGACAACTACTATACAGCTTATCGTCTTCATTGACTCAATTCTTTTGTATTCAGGTTGACGACGCTTTGTAAAGCTTTTAATAATCAGGTTAGCAATTTGAGGAAATAGGATTTAATTATTAAAAATCAGCTCAAGAATAGTGTTCTGTGCCATTAGCTGATGAACTCACTCTATCTTGACTGTCTGTGCTTACACAAGCTTTTTTATCTGCATGAAAGTTGGCAGAGGCATCACCTTTGTCTGCTCGGCAACTAACCTGCTGTATACAATTCACAGAATGTCACCTTTTTCACACATTGCATGCTTTGTTCCAACTCATAAGAAAAACATGTTTTTCTTCTCATAGATTAAACGTTTTAGTTTGGTGTTGCACAATACATTTTGTAAGACTTGCTTGTTGAAGCAACTAAGAAGAAGCAGGATCAAAAACACAGTTTCAATACTTCTTTTTGGAAACGTCTCCAATCTAAAGATCAAACACCTTTCTGTTTCTCCTTCCATGGGTGTGCTACCCACCTCCCTCTTTTCTTTCTGAGCCTCTACAGGGTTTTTGGGAAGTTTGATATATGATGCATTAGATGTGATACAGATGTTAGGAATCCACCATATGTTTCTATTAAATTCATGAGGGAAGGACTCTGGCTATTTCCTGGATCAATGTGCAGGCCTAATAGACGATTCTAATCAGATGAGGACCTTTACACTTGAGTTTCTCAAACGTCTTCTTCAACTGCAGGTGACAACGTATTTTCGCATTGAACTCCTGATTAGGTCCCAAGTTTTGCTCTGCCTATCAGGTGACTGTTGTAGTTTTGAAAAAACCTGCTACAGTGTGGGGTAATGCTTTATTGAGAACTTCATCATGAGACTGAGTATTGCTGTGTCACTGCAGGATAGACCAAGAAAGTGGAGCTGTGATAGATTTAGCTTCCAATATGTTGAAGCAGAGACTCCCATTTCTGTCAGACATGTAATATTATCCTGCCTAAGAGGCTAGGAAAGAGGCTGCCTCACTATGCTCACAGGGAAAATAAATCTAAATGTGTCAACATTTTATAACGCTGGATGTTCACATTGTCTCCATCATGTTTCAGTGGGAACCCAGGTCAGTCATTGACTTAACCCCGTCTGTGTCTCTCTATAACAGTTACAAGGGAAATTAATAAGTTACTGTTCCCAGGCAGCAGAAAGCAGGCTTTGCTATTAACTGTATTTGTTCAGCTTCATCCATTCCCAGCCTGTGTAAATATTAACCTCCATGTGATGCTACTGTTGTAATTTCTCATTCCGATGGAAATATGCCTCAAAACTCTGGGGAGTAAATATGAAAAAGCTATAGCTGGTGGTGGCCATGCACAGACAGTTATTGACTTTTTGAACAGAAAGTGTATTACTCTCTTTGACTGTTCTTTCCTGTAATTTCCCCTCATGGCACTCACAATAACACAGGGGTACAATATGTTCTACAAAGCTCCCAAAGAAGATTCACTTCTGATTATACTGTATGCTTTAGAGCTGCAACTTAATTCCATTTTCATCAATAAATCACTTTGCATAAAACAATAGGAAGAAACATTTGTTAAATACCTGTCAATATTTGGGGCCGTTCACATCTTCGGATCTGAACTGTCCATACTAATGCACTTGATTAAGATGTATTTATCACAAAAAATGAAGAAATTCTCAAGTTTGGTCAAGATGATCAAAATATTTGCTGATAAACATTTTTGTCAATCGACTAATATATTGTGGGTTGATCATTGCGGCTCTGTGCATGTGGTGCGCATCAGTATTAAGTTCAGAGGCAAGTCTGTGGATTAAGTTGCACTATGAGTCATTTAATCATTCCAGTCATGACACTAACGTTAAGAAACCCAGGTAGACCTGTAATAGAAGTTGGGACATCTTCATTGCAAAACAACCAGAGCAAGTGCTCGGAAGCATTTCTCAAAAGAGCAAATCAACAAGGTCCTTTATGTTGTCTAATGTCTATGACTGATCTAGTGCTGGAAATGTAATGTCAGGTTTCCATCATTCCCAGCTTAACTTGTTAGTAGGTTGGAAACACAATAGCTAAGCTACAGAACAGGTTATAATAAAATAAATGTAATCGTCCCATAATTTAAACTTTGGCCTCAAATTTCAACAAACTGGAAATATCTGTTTGACACATTATCAACTATGAGGAAAGATGACTTGCAGAGCTGCTAGGTTGGGTTGCATTGTGCATTGTTTTTCATTGTGTCCACCATCTGTTCGTGCACGATATAGTAGGTAGGTCATATGCATCCTCTTTGTCTGTTGAAGCCACCTCCACGACTAGGGAACTTGATAACATTGAATTGAATGCCATTTCGTGTTGCAACGATCATATCTGGTGTGTAACCAGCAAATCAACAATATCCTCAATCGAAACGTACGCTTACTCACTTTAAAAACAGTTGACACATTGTCTAATGTGAACCGTTCTCTACATTCATTGGCAAACCAGTAAAACCATCAAACTCTGTGTTGACAGTTGACTTCAACATGTACTATCTAGTCATGCTATTCCAGGTTGGTGCGTATGGGTTGTCTATTGGATCAAATGGGCCTCCACAAGACTGTTCTTATCGAAGGCTGCTTACCACCATTGGCATTTGTAGATCCATGGTTAAAAAGAACGCACTATCCTAGTTGTAATTCCACATTTAGCTTTAATTTGTTGCAGGATTGTTTGGAGTTCTTCAAGGCCGTGTCACTGGATGCAATGATTTGTCATTTCCCTCTCCGTATCTGTCACAAAGAGATAGGAAAATAGACCTACGGTCAAGTTGATTAAATTGAGCGTTGGGACTGACATCAAGCTCGTGCTGTCTTTGCCAGGAAATACAATTTCCTCATAGCATGTGACTTCCTCTTCATCGGGGGTCATGTCTAGGGTAAAAACCTAATACACATATGCACGACAGACCTTTCTCTCATCCTTTGTTTATTTAGCCTTTCCTTTCCTCTTGCACTCTGAGCTCTTGGTGAGTCTGTGTTTCCTGCACTAGGCCAATGGGATCCCGTTTTAATGTCCGGCGTGAACATAAAGATGTTCCTGGCTCCAGGTCTGACGGATCAAGATACTATATTTGTCGTAATCTCCTCTGCAGAGAGAATAATTATGAGGTTTAGAATTGCACAAATAGAAATGAAATCCAGTTGGGTCTTTTAAAAACGTTGTTAGGGTTCTCATTGCTTGCATTGTTTTCAATCCATCAGTTTTTTTGTGTATTAAATTCAAAAGGTTTTCTTCAGGAAGCTCCCATTCACTCACTTCTGGAGAGTGACTACAAACATGTTCACCAGCTGGAGTTGAAAGGGAGAGCACACGGGCTTATTTATTTTTTAGGCAGAGTAATATGTTTGTATTTAGAGAAAATAGATAAACAATGTCACTCACTGTTTTGTTTCCTCATGATTTGGGCATTTATATTACTTGTTACCCTTTTTGATACAGAGGAAAACATTACATTACATTTAGCTGATGCTTTTATCCAAAGCGACTTACAATAAGTGCATTCGACCAGGAATATACAAACTTGAAGAAAACAGAATCATATAAGTACATCAGGTTTCATAGAGCTAAAACATTTCAAGTGCTACTCAACTGGCTTTAGATAAGCCAGCCCTTTATTAGTATATAAGTGCTTTGTTAGTAATTGTATTGCTCGAAGTGGAGTCTAAAGAGATGAGTTTTCAGTCTGCGCCGGAAGATGTGTAAGCTTTCTGCTGTCCTGATGTCAATGAGGAGCTCATTCCACCATTTTGGAGCCAGGATAGCAAACCCATGTGTTTTTGCTGAAAACACTGAATATGTTTCTTGGTAGATCATTTCATAAGATGTTTGTTCTCCTTCCAGTCTTGTTACCCCCTACCATGCTCCTTTATGAGATCATGTTGATGTTGAAAGCGATCCAAAACAAACAAGACACAATAATACGAGTAGAGTCCTAGGAATAAAAGGCTTGTGGGCAAGACCTTTGTGTGATCAACATATTGTCTCCTCAGCATCACATGGATGCTGCACCTAAACAGTGTTGCTGAAAAAATAAATGTATTTTTGTCCATAGTCTACATTTTGTACCAAATAGTTTAAAAAAAATCATTGTCAAGTAACATTGTGGCACAAAGCCTTCATGGAACAATAAAGAATTACTGCATCGGTATTCGCTTTTCCCCTTTCCCATTCAAAATATTGATTTGCTGCAAGCGTATCTAAAACATCCTTCCATCTATTTCTTTATACCTGCTTGTCGGCCCGTTGGAAAGTAATTCAGCAGAAATGATCCATCATTCTTATTGACCTAGATTTACATTACAATTTGATTTTCTGGTTCAACGCAAGGATTCACTAGACACTCCATACAGTTCATTTATTCTCTTTTGCTCTTTCACACCAGGCCCGGGCTGATATCAGCATGTCATCTTGTGATGTGCAAGGCTGCGAACATCTCATTACTATGATGGATTATTGTTGACTGTAGCCTTGGATACCAGTAACCTTCTTCGACCCAGTGCAGTGCAGGCTTTCATTTCTCAAACAGGCCTTCCAGTCAGTATACCCATGACCCTGCCGTCCGGAGGTGATCATGAGGAACACATTTTCCCACTTTCCTAGCAACCAAATGACACGACAAACCCATTGACCAACTCAACATTTGCACATTGTGTGCAGTAACACTCCAGCACTCTTTCATCTCGCATGATATTAGTGTAGTACAGCCATTGCAGCAAGGGACATTTTATTATATTCTTTTTGTAGAATATTGTATTCAAACTTTGTACAATTGTATTAGAACAATCAGCCAAAAGCCCTTTGGTCTTCCTCATACAAATGCAGGGTGTATGATGCATCACATAGTTTCCTTACTTGCTTGTGCTTCCTCTTCTTCTCTGCCTCTGCTACTGGTGTTGACTGTATGCAAATGCCGCTGGTTACTTTCAAATGAGCATCTGGTTTGGCAAGGTTTCAGCATTCGGCCTCATATCGTGCATTATTGACACAGAGCATCTGGTCTTGTCCTCAGTAGCGTCCAGGTGTCGTGCAACAGAGCCAAGTCCCGCTCCTCCACTGAAAACTCTTTAAAGACACCATAGTGGGACATTTATTACTCTGCCAACTCCCAGGAGTAATACTATCTTCCGTGATGTTGTGGGCTCGGGGTGTCTCTGGGTAATATTAGATTGCAAGCTTGCTTTTGGTTAATGATCAAATGTTGTTTTTGCTTGTCTCAGGGAAAATAACATGTAGGTTGTTTTTATCTTATAGATCTTAAAAAGGGATGGTAGACAGGATTAATCAATACAGTATTATTTTTCAATATTGAACCCAAAAAAATCAATTAAACAAACCAGTCAACTTCAATCACTAATTATGTTTCACTTAAGGTGCCCTTTGGTGAAATGAGTGCTTCTTGCAACATTGCAGACTTATGGTGCGGTACAGATACACTATGAAAGGAAACCCAGATGTGTTTACTGCATTGTGGCCACCGTAGGAATGTAGAGGTCTCTTCTCTTAAGTGATTTCTCTTTTTGCTTACAGTTCAGCCGCAGTATCTGGCATTCCTGCTCATTCAGTCTTTTCCATGTCTTTGTGCTTCTCGAGCTGTGTCCTCAGCTACTCTGAGCCAGACCCTCAGTCATATATCAGCGAGCTATGCTTTGCCTGTGCTTAGACCTTCAGAAGGATTTAGCATTGGGACTCACTGTTGTCCTTAATGCATTAGGTAAACACCATTGCTGTCCCCACCGCTCCCTCCATCCCTGCACTCTCACACACACAAACCAACACACACATAAAGTCCTTGGTTAATGGCCATGCCAGCGCTGCAGTTTCACAGCACTGACGGTACACTGGAGGGATATTAGGAGTATGCTCCATCTTGCTTGTTGCCTTAAAAGGCCAGTCATCTGCCACTTGTCCTCCTATGGGACAGTGTCTGGAAGTAAAGGCTGTTGTGCCTCTGCTGCACTCTTATAGTACGCTCTATTCTGTCCTTTATCTCTGAGATGTATAGATCAGCCTACATTGACTACATTTGACTTCCATCACTGTGACAATGGATTGCCATGTTTCCTGTTTTTGCTGAACAGGAGAGAGATAAGCAGTTTGCTATTTCAGTGTCATTTTAAATAACACTTTAAACGGATGGCCAACTCTCACGAGTGCCTCCCTCTGCTCTTCCTGAGCAGGAAAGAGATTTGCGTTTCCCCTTGCTGAAAGAACATGAACTAAAGCAAAATGAAAAAATCTAGTTTGCAGGCCCTATTTCTTAGAATTCTCCAGCATCGTCAAACTTTCAGACGTCGAGAATACTGATAGTAAAAGGATTTACAGCGACATATTTTCAATGTAAACTGACTCATCTTTTTGCCCCCTGTCCTTCTTCTGTTTTAGCCTCATGAGTTTGACGAGTGCCGGCTGGACATCACTGTAAACGACAGTGTGTGGTACCTCAGAGCAGCAGACCCGGAGCACAGACACCAGTGGATCGACTCCGTTGAGCTGCACAGGGTAAGTCATGCACATTAACACAGCAGAAAACAAACTGCTGGATTCAAAATAATCCAAATCTTTGTCACATTTTCTCACAAAGTATCAAAATACAAGGTTTGTATTTGTGGATGCGAGTGTTCATTGTATGCGTGTGTGTGTATTTCTATTAGAGTATCAAAGAAGGGAGGAGAGAGAAGGGAGGAATCCAGGGAACAATATTCATCTCTCCACCGCTGGTGCGTTTGTTGGCAAGTCTGCAGGACTTACTGAGTGCTTCACTCATCTTTAACACAGTTTAGTTACAACTGTGTTTCTCCTTTCTCTTCCATCTAAGATTTTTCCAAAAGCATAAAGGCTGTGTGAACTGTTATATGGTGGATGGTTCTCTATTAGTGCATGACTCTTGTTAAGGCTTTTATCAGAGGGCACCCTTGGCTGAAATGTATCTTAACCCTGGACTAACAGTAAACTCAGGGTCTAGATAATCCCTTTTCAAACAGACCTTTTACACGGGTTACTTTGAAAGGGTGTCAAGACTGGCTGAGAAAGCTGTTTGAATACTGTCAACAGATAACCCTGTTGTAATGATTTTCTGGGGACATTCCTGTGAAAGTTGTGAAAACAGTAATGCTTTTCTAACTGTTTGTATCAGTACAATGTGAATGTACCCAGGGCTGAATCACAACCTATCAGAGCTGTGAAAAACCTTGAAGTGCAGGGTGTAGCACCGATTGTATTCAGTTAGTGTGAAGGACAAAGGAAGCGGGTTGCAACCCCTACTGTTGACAGCCGAGTGAAAAACAATAGATGCAACAACAAAAAGGCCTACAAAATGTTTATATACAAACGGCAACCAACCATCAAATATGTAAATTCTGTCTTGCGTTGATGTTGAAAACAACCCCATGTGTCATCTGGTAGTTGATGATTTATGTTGTTAGGATTCATTCTAGGCTGAGAGGGAAATGGTTTCACAACATTAACAAAACTTATTTTAAACTGAAAAGAGCTATGGGTCTGTCTGACTGGGAAGAGGAGTGGGCAGTGACCACACCTTCAGCCTGCCAAAACACACGCGTGCTCATTCCCGGTCTCAGTTTGGGAAATCCCCCTCTTCCCCCCTCACTCACTCATCCCAGCACAGGGGAGCCGCTGTGACTCATATAGGCACTCACACCATCCCACCCACAATGAGTCACCACCAAAACCTCTTCTTCTTAGAGGGCCCTGCCTCTTCTTTCGAAACCAACACTACTCCAGCGTCTCCAAGGAGACACAACACACGAGAGTTACTACTCTCACAGTTGGAGACAGTGAAACATCTTACAACACTTGTTTCTAGGATACTATCTCGAGTAAAGAAAACGATGCTTGTTGTATTTTAACTGTGCAGTGACAGCCATGTGACAGAAATGTGAGGCCATATTTTATGGTTATTATGTGGGCTCTGTATCACTTAAAATGAGCTTTGTGTCTTGGATAAGTGTGTTTCTACTCAGGGGAGCTCTTTTATCAGCGCCAGGCTTTATATCTTGTTTTATCCAAAGTCAGTAGGGTGAGTGCACTTGGGACTTAATCACCTGACACCTAAACACACACAAACACTCACTCAGATACTGTTTGCCTCATTGCATGCATCTTTAAGGCATGTGTGTGAATATTTCTACTCTGCCATATAACAATGTTTATTTATTTATATTTATTATTTCCACCAGACAACTGGCTTGTATTTTTAAATGTTCCCAGCTACTCAATAGATTCCCCTTGTTTTACTGTCTGGTGAGTAATGCAAATCGACCAGTCCATGCATATTTTAACAGCATTTGACTGGTAAATGTTGGTTATTTTGTTGCCTACATACTGTTGAAAATGCTGACGGGAGCAGTGGATAAATGTTTACTTGAATCCAGTTTTATTTATTTTTAAATCTAATAGTATAGCTGTAACAAAACCTCAGTCTTCTTTTTTTTTCTTTTTCTCAACCAGATTAAGCAGCCCTCATGCAAACAGTTAGATAGTGCAATCTGTGCTGATGAAGTCAGTGGGGCAGCAGAATGTGGTTAAAGGGCAAGCAGTGCTGTCTGAAATCTATGTGAACACAGGCAGAGTTAATTCCTGCCGTTGACCGACAGTAACCCCAGGCTCTCACAAATGCTAGTCACGTGCATTGACATGTCCTGCCCCCTGGTGGTTGAAATTGAAATGATGTCTTCAAGGGAAAGGCGTCTCTGCTCCTCCTCTCCCCCGCTCCCTCTCTGTGCTGCTGCACCTTTCCTCTCTGCTGCCACCAGCCATCTATTTTGAGGCCGGGCTGTTATATAAGGGAGGGGAAGCGGGCAGGTTTACAGGAAGCCTGTTGGATATTTCAGTTGCGTTGCCATGGTCACTGAATCCGTGTCATGTTGCGCTGCTGCTGAGCTCAATGAATACTGTCAAAATGTTTGCTTACAACATTTAGGGATTTCTGCCAAGCTGTTTTTGCAGTTTCTAATATGATTCTCAAACTTGTGTTCATATTGGGATGAAATGCCAGTCAATTACAAAATAATCATGATTTGAAACTACTAGTGTAGGTTGTACCTCAAAAGAGGAGAAGAGACTTTATAAAGTTTAGATTAATCCTTGATGGGTTTAAATGACTATACTAGATGGAACATGACAATTATCAGAGCAACAGCTAGAGCAGAGATTAGGGGAAGGATTAGTTGTAGTTGACCTTTTTGTTTTGTGTCACATGGTTTGCTTAATAAGTCACAGCTGAGTTGCAGCAGTTAAATAAATCATTATAAGGAATTTTATAAAATAAGGCTACTTTGTGACGACATTGCTAACGTGTCCCCATGTCTGTTTCTGCTTTCTTCACAGGCTGATTCTGGGTATGGCTCTGAGTCTAGTCTGCGGAGACATGGCTCCATGCTGTCGCTCACATCGGCCACCAGCGGCTTCTCCGCCACCTCCACATCCTCCTTCAAGGTGAGATTACTGCTCAATGTTTACTCTGGCTGAGGTCTTTGGCATGGAATGGTTTGATTGTGGTCCATGGAAATATAAACCAAATACCTAACCGCCGTTTCTTTATTTGCCTCAAGAAGGGTCACAGCCTGAAGGAGAAGCTGGCGGAGATGGAGACATTCAGAGACATCTTGTGCAGACAGGTGGACACGCTTCAGAAATACTTTGATGGCTGTTCAGACGCCGTGTCCAAGGACGAGCTGCAGAGGGATAAAAGTAAGACCACTACTTTTAACAGATTATTCATATTAATATATATATATTATATATATTCAAATGTTGTGATTTGATACAAGAAGAGAAGATTATGCAATTGTTTTTCTTTAGGAGTAGTAATGATTAAAAATAATTCTCTATTTTGGAAATTTCAAGCAAATATGGTAAATATGTATTTATTATTATAGTTTTTCAAACGTGAGGATTTTATGCTTTTTCTGTCTTGTATATACAAAAAAAATGATTTGAAGACTGCACAAAATATATTGCCATCTTTGTTATAGACATAACAATAAATTGACATAGAGAAAGTAATCAATAGTTATTATATAATCAAAATGATTGTAAGTTAAAGCGTTGTTTATTTCCTCACAGAGATTTTGCATTGCTTAATCAGCTATGTGTGGAAATAATGGAATGGTTAAGTGTGCAGCACAAGAGTATTTACAAATTCAGGGTACCCGGGTAACTGATCACAAAACGTGGTTCTAACAAGACAATGGTGTTTTTTAAGTGACTCTGCCTTAAATATTCCATGTATATATTATGGATATATATGCAGTTTAGAAGAAACTTGGACTGACTTGTTTGGAGTGTGTCTGAGTTTTGTGACTCAGTCAGCAGTTATTCTCCAAACCCCCTCACCCCGGGTTGGCAGGCCGAACATTTGCTCACGGCAGCCTGCACTGGGCGCCTGTGGATGAGCACAGAGAATGAAGCCCTGCTTTTGTTCCCCTCACCTCCCTCTCTCACCCCCTCTCTCCCTCTCCATTCTGAAGATGAAAACAGACCATTGTCATGTTGTCCGGTGAGGCAGAGCTCGGTCAGTCGGACGGAGCTCTGTGCTGCAGCTGAAGTTGTGAATGAGCGTCAAGGCGCTCCCATAAGCTGTAACGCTGGTTTGCTTTTATTAGCCTCCTACCAGAATAGGCTTGGGTATCGCTACCTATTTGGTTTATGTTTGCCTTCCCTATCTGAATCTTTATTTGTCTGTTTTTCAGTCGTGGAGGATGATGAAGATGACTTCCCCAACACTAGGACAGATGGAGAGTTTCTGCACAATAACAACGGCAGCAAAGAAAAGCGTGAGTAATGCAGAATTCTATAAGTAATTTTCTATAACGTTAAATATTCATGATTCTCAGGTTCAACGTTTGGAAAAGAGCATTATCTATTATTTATTGAGACAGCAAAGACACAAAAACACAATACAAAAAATGTTCAATTAAACTAACCACAACTGCTTTGAAATATATGTTCTAGTAAGAAGAAGTTGACAAAATATGTAGTAGCACCTTTTAAAACTGTTGTGTTCCTGCAAGTTATAATATAATAATATATCTTTTTTTAAATGTGATGGCAACTAACGTAAAGATAATGTAAAATATGATGTTGGGATGTGACCCTGCACTGTACAGATTTGGTGTTTGTCTGAAGTTGCATTTGTTTTATTCCCACGATCCTCCTTTGTGCAGTGTTCCAGGCCTTGAGTCCTAAGGGCATAGACTTTAAGGGTGAGGCCATCACATTCAAAGCCACCACAGCTGGGATCCTGGCCACTCTGTCCCACTGCATCGACCTCATGGTGAAGAGAGAGGACAGCTGGCAGAAGAGACTGGATAAGGTGTGTAGCATTTGGATCTTGGCTTTGTATCGTCTATTTTTCTTTTTCTTTTAAAGCCTTTATTTCCTACATATATATTTGTCAGACCATAATAATCTTTTTGTGTGTTTACTTTGTATCTGGCATCATGGGTTGTCACATTGGCCAAAACCTACACAGGGACATTAAGCATCAAGATGAATATTTTTGAAGAAGAGAAAACTGGCAGTATTTAAATGTTTCTTAACTTCTGTTGACTGGTCATTTTAGGATTTCATACTGTGTTCCATTAATGACTCTGTATGTCTGTGTGTGTAGGAGATGGAGAAGCGCAGAAGAATAGAGGAGGGCTACAAATCAGCTCTGAACGAGTTGAAGATAAAGTCTCACTTTGGAGGTCCAGATTATGAGGTAGAGTTTATGTTTTTGTTATCATGCAGTGGCAAGAGTCTGGGCTGTGTGAGAACTTTGTAAGTAACATTTTTCTCTCACATTTGATTTGTCAGGAGGGTCCTAACAGCCTCATCAATGAGGATGAGTTCTTCGATGCAGTGGAAGCTGCTCTCGACAGACAGGACAAAATAGAGGAACAGGTACGCTAAGGATCAGATGCAGTATATAATAAAATAATGATCACTGCTACGGTTTGCTTTTCTTGCTTAAATTGTTGATTTAAAATATGCTTGTTTTTGTTCAGTCTCACACTGAGAAGACGAGGATGCAGAGGTCCAGCCCCGTCCCCCCCGGAGACGTCTACTCCACCATCGGCACACACAGATTCGCTAACAAGGTAATCAGATACTTCACCAGCTAAAACTGTACACATCACTTCACTTCCATTTCTGCCATTTCCTTTTATTGTCATCACAAACCACTTTCATTTTAAATCACATCCTTTTTTTCTCTCTTCCACTTCCTCATTTATTTGATCTATCATCCTCTTGGCTCTTATCCTCCCTGTAGACTCATAGTCAGTCCACCCCCGCTCTCATAGTCAGCGTCCCTCACGAGGTCCACAGATTCAGCGCAGAGGTAACTGTCCAGAGGCCTGTACTACGAAGCTGGTTCAACCTAACCTGGATATGTTTAAGTTAGCCGGTTGGCCTAATCCAAAACATACGCGCTCTCGCTAAGCGGTCCTACGACGCGGGTTATCAAGTGGATCGCTCAAGCCAGCCGTGTCCTATCTAGTTAGGTGCGCGTTCACATGAAAGGGGTGGTATTTGGAGCATTCGACCAATCACAAACATGGAGAAGCGTACTGACAGCGCCGCGTCATACTTCCTGAATGAAAAGTCAACTATAATATTAGACAAATGAAGAAGTTAAACTTTAAACATCCATGACTTAAACACTTTATCCAGGATAAAAGCCACATAGCTGCACCTGCAAGGTGAATACAGCTGGTAAAAGAAAAAGTGTTTGAATGCGTACATTAACAGGTTTATGATATCACTGCCCCGTCTAAGACACGAGTGGATCTGACTTTAATTACATTTGTCTCGAGTGTTTCGTCAACTTAATGTGTTGCTTAAAATAATACTTCTGCATACAGTATGTGACACTGAGTGTTGCACGGCCAGATACGGCTCAGCTGACTCAGATAAGGAGATATATGATACATTATGATGTGATATGATGTGATATGAATGATAATGGGACATCGACGTCTGCACTCACAGTGCCGCGGACTGTACGTAATGTTACTCTGATCCGGTTACTTATGTTGTGGCAGATATTTAAGTAAGCTTTCTTAACGCTAATGTTATAATAGTCAGATTGCTCTGAAGATGGGAGGTGATATTCTATTAATGTTCACGTTCACACAGTCGGTGATTTTTGCCTGCCGTCTTTCCTGCAACGACAGTTTAAACTGTATTTCCTTTCTCCTGTAATATGACTTGATCGCTTTAAACTCCGCACACTGAGCTCTGATTGGTCAGCAGGCGGTGCTTTCATTGAGTTGATCTCTTAGCCTGCAACCAGGTTAGCCGCTCAGTATAAGTTACCATGAAGATCTAGCCCGCTAAAAAGAGAACCAGTGTCATAGGACCGGAAACCCCAAGTTTTCCCTGAAGTTAGCTCGCTAAGCGAAAATCCGGCTTCGTCGTACAGGCCGTTTCTCCTGTCTAGACTAAACATCATGTTTGCATGACTGCTTAAACCCCAGTAACACAGCAGCATGAAATATGAATTCCCTTTTTATTTATTTATATATATATATGTCCTAAATAATAACTTTGAATGTTAAAAACAATGTGCCACCAGGTCTGATGTGTGACAGCAAAGTAAAATAAAGTCCTGCCTGGTACATTGAAGCTTTGTGTCCCCCAGTGTTAGCTCTGGCATGTTGGTCCATCTACAAAAAGGAGGACGTATTTCATTACTGCTTTATGTTGTCTAGCAGTGTTTACGCCAATTCCCATGGTTCAAGTTTTCACTCACATCCTCCTTCTGCCCCTGTCCCTGTGTTATAGGTGGAGGAGATGGTGCAGAATCACATGACCTACTCCCTGCAGGATGTTGGTGGAGACGCCAACTGGCAGCTGGTTGTAGAAGAGGGAGAAATGAAGGTATGATTCATGACTGTAACCTCATGCACTTATCCTACTCATTGGATGAAGACTGCATTTAGTTGTAATCTGTGCAATGACAATAAAGTTGAATGAAATGTAATTTAGATCCCGTAGTAGATCATATGAATCCATTATTTTGCTTAATCGTATACTAAATTAATACAATATTGTTTCAAATAAGTTGAATGACTATTAGGCTGCACGCAACATGTTGAAATGTGTCTTTAATTACATGTTGTCATGTGTGTTCAGGTGTACAGGAGAGAGGTGGAAGAGAACGGGATAGTTCTGGACCCGCTGAAGGCCACACACTCAGTGAAGGGGGTGACTGGACACGAGGTCTGCCACTACTTCTGGGACACGGCCTACCGCAACGACTGGGAGAGTAAGTCCTCTCACTAACAATCTGAACTGCTTTAAAACGTTTCTTACCATTCTTTACTAAACTGAAACATCCTTACTTTCTCTCCCTCTACAGCCACCATTGAAAACTTCAATGTTGTGGAGAATCTGTCAGAAAACGCAGCAATTGTTTATCAAACGCACAAGGTAAGGGCTACGATATCTATAACCAAATGTCAACAGTGGAAAGGAAGATTGTTTTATATGATCTCTTGCATCTGAATAATAAAAATGTGTGTTGCAGCGTGTGTGGCCGGCCTCTCAGAGGGACGTGCTGTACCTGTCCGCCATGAGGAAGATCATGGCCAACAACGAGAACGACCCCGACACCTGGCTGGTCTGCAACTTCTCTGTGGATCACGACGATGCTCAGGTTAGCCATAAACCAATCAGATACAGTTTAGGATCCTGACACCATGCAAGGATATTTATTGAAATTATAAATGACAATCATGTTGTTTTAATTCTCTACCTTGTTGTCTCACAGCCCTCCAACAAATGTGTCCGTGCAAAGATCAACATCGGCATGATCTGTCAGACCCTGGTCAGCCCACCAGAGGGAGATAAAGAGATCAGCAGAGACAACATCATGTGCAAAATCACTTACGTCGCCAATGGTGTGTTTTCTATTGTCTAGCAAGTATTTTGGCTTCAGTTGAGGTTAATGATCATCTGATTTTAGCTCTTGAAAACTTCTTTAAAGTGTCTTCCAAAAAGGCATTTTAAAGTCTGGAATGTACCAGTCTTAAATATCTTCTCCTAGTTCTGTTTTTATTTTGCAACCATCAAGCCGTGTCCGAGTGACTGTATTTTGATAAAACATTTTATATGCGATGTTGACATTGTAAGGGAAAACTGTAAGAAGCCATTTTGACTTATTATCATGATATTATCCTGATAAACCTTGCTCCACTGTTAAACCTCTCTCGTGTGTGTGTGTGTGTGTATGTAGTGAACCCCGGAGGCTGGGCCCCTGCCTCTGTGCTCCGGGCCGTGGCTAAGAGGGAGTACCCCAAATTCCTCAAGCGCTTCACCTCCTACGTCCAGGAAAAGACTGCTGGCAAACCCATCTTATTCTGAGGCGCACAGGTAACACAGTAGCTTACTCATCCACTTTATTTACTCACCTGTCATATCTCAATCTCCGTTTATGCATACCTTGCAAAATGATATTAAGAAACTTCTTTATCTTTCCAGTGTTGAGACAAAGGACAGAAACGCGTATGAGGCTTTGAGGATCCAGGTTCTTCAGTCTGACTGCTGCTCTGCTGCTACCCAACACGTTTTGTAAAGTGGTTTTCTCCCTCAGTTTTTAGCTACAAGTTAGTTCCTATAGGGGGAGGAAGGGTCAAAATGCTGCCCTCTGGTGGCTGCATTCAAACGTCTGCGAGACATTCATATAAAACAATATTCGTGAGACAACTGAAACCTCGCTGTGATATCATAAGTCGTCATTTCATTAAAGAGTAGTCCTGTGATGAATGCACCCAGCAGGGGGCCCCGCCTCCCCATTCAAGTTTTTTATGCAGCGGCTGATGCCATCGTTCATGCTCCTGTAGAAAAAGGATTTGTCGTGTTTCTTACAGATATATTAATATATAAATGTATGTATGTTCTATAAGAAGTTTATAAAAAGGAAACAGACAGATCTTTGCTAATAGAAGGAAATATTTTATTGCAATTTATAGCTCCTATTTTTTGTTGATTTATTTCATAATAAGTCATTCCCCAGCTTTCTTTTTAAGCTGCTAACTATTGCTAGTGAAACATCACTGATTGATTAAGTCCAGAGGGCTGTCATCTTCCCATGAGCCCTATGACATAAGACTTGACCTCTTCGACCCCGTCCCTCTCATGAAAACACCCCCTGGTGGTGCTGACGGAGGGACGAGGCGTCAGGAGTTTGTCATTTATTTAATGTAAAAGAAGTTTAATGTACATTGTTTGCTCGGCTTTATATTTGTGTTATTGTACAATGATGTAGTGTCATATAGCACCTATTTTGAATGTTTATTAAGTTGTAAATAGACAACATTTCTCTGAAGGTCACATCGTTGTTGAGCCCAGATGCCTTGGTGTAAAAGGAGAATCTAGCTTCAGATGGGACATAGAAAAATCAGTAGTGAAGTGCCTCGTGGCCGAGTTCCCCTTATAATCATCTCCTCAAGGAGTCCATTTAAATTTACTGAATGAAACCGAGCACACTTAATTTGGGTTTCCCACCGAGGGCTAGCAGGATATTTGTACAAGTGGCAGTATTACTTTAGATACATTTCAGATTAAGTTCCGTATCAGCATCGTCTCCTCTACATTTCGGGTGTGCCACAACATTTGCTACTGAAGACATCAACTTAGGTTTTTGTATAATGTGTAAAAATGTAGACAAAGGTGGAGGTGCAAAGTCCAGAGTTCAGTAAGGATCTACGCTTGAGACCTTCCTGGTTAAATAAAAAATATATATACTTGATGGAAATATCATCACACTTTTAAGAGGAAGTTGGTTTTCGTTTCCTTAGTTATTTGCCATGTAAAACATCGGTAGCTCTACCTGAATATATTTTACTACTATTTTCCACCAGTGGACAGCACAAAATGTTTGTTTTTGGGTTAATTTGATGATATTTGTTGCTATTTTTTCCGTCTCTTCTTGAGCATTTGATTTTGGAGCTTCGAGCAGTGATGTGGGTGAGAGTGAGCCGTATGATACTCAGCCTTTGGGCCAAGTGGAATGAAGAAAGGCTAAAGCGCTCCACCTTAACACTTCTAAATAAAAAATGAATGTTATTAGGAATATGTTTTTGTAAATAATTTGTTCATACTAATGCTGTGGGATCAACTTACAAATGTACTGTGACAGCGTTGCACTTCTGCCCTGTTGAAAAAGTGAAATAAATAAGTTTATCCTCCATCTCTCATTTTTGGAGTCATTTGTTCATGTAATGAGAAAACGGAGGCATTGAGACTTTAAGTACCGGTAAAATTTAATGTATGAATATATTGGTTTTTTATGATTGACTCACTACAACTTTTTTTCAACATACGTGTGTGGTCTTTTTTTGTTGTTAGTGGTATAAGTACCTATACCATTTTAGTTTGAGCAGAGACATTAAGAGGAAACTTGATGTAAATCATTTATTAAATAAAAAAAATGAATAGCTTAGAATTGAATATTCTATCTAGAACATGCTATGGCTTCTCCGAGACAAACTGTAAGGCCACGTTTGCACTTGCTTTCCAAAGAGGACAAAACCAGGAGCTGCAGTCAGTGATACCTTTAGCTTCCACACTGTCAGTATAACCTTCTGTACGTAATAGTGTGCCATTAAATTAGTTAATATGGCTTTAATCTTTCCAGTCATCCTTTTCGCCTTAACACAAAGAAACAATGCCTGTATCATTTTTCCACTTTGACGAAAAACCATGTTAGCTTTTCCTCTGGAACTAGCAGCCATTTTCATTCCACAGAATACACAGCAGCACCCTGAGTCCGTAAGGGTTGTGCAAAAGAACACTGCTTTAGTAACACATACATTGAGGGGAAGAGATGGCATCATCTCACGCAAACCTTTGACTAGTGCAAAGACCAAAACATGGTATAGCAGTTTGAAGATCTCACATTCTGCATTTCAAATGAAAAATAAAAGAATCAAGGTGCAAGTTCTGTCGTATGAATGAATTTGGCCTTAAGACTCTAAAGAGGCACAGAAAGCGTTCAAAGCCATTCAATAATTCACAATTGTCTTAAGATCAGTGACAACAACACACACACACACACACACACTTCTGCGATGCTCAGTTGCAGACACATGGCACAAATAAATAAGCTCAACATAATACCTGACCTGGAAAAGTTTTTATGCACACAGTGGTGCGACACGCAAAGCAAGCACGCGTTGGCTGTGGGGTTAGCATGTTTCCTGTATCAGGTTATCAGTCTTTAGGTCCACTCCTTTCAGAGTCACGTCATTCGGAGACAATTCTCTCCGTTTTCACCGTGAAGCTTCCCTCTGTTGGCTGGAGCGCTCCTTCAATATGACTCTAAAGAGGGACCCTCTGAATTCTTTGTCACGCAGCTTTCTGATGAAGGCGTTTCTGAAAGGTTTGTTTTAGATCTGGGAGCAGAGAAATAGGAGGGCTTCAGAAATCAAGAAAAAAATGAAGATGGTTACAAACTTTAAAGAAGACTAATGAAGTATCTGACCTGTTGTGGGCCATGTGGCTCTTGACGAGGTGTCCAGCAGCGAGAGCGGCCATCAGAGACAGCTCCCCGGCCAGGACCGTGGCACAGACCACACGGGCCAGCTGACGGGCGTTATCCCCGGGCCGGCTGGAGCTGGTCCCCTGGACACCGAGCATCTACAGATATTTAGGGTACAGATCAGACAAATATCAGAGAACTGTTTACCATGGTCATTAGAATCTATGCAAGTATAGCAGGTTTATATCACATTTAATAAAGCTCTAATGATTAATACAACTGTTACTACACTGTCTAACCACCCTCTCTCTCTGTAATTACAACCCTAATATCCACAATCATACTAAAAAAAGGGCTTTTTTTCATATAATTTAAACATACTTTACTACGGCTTTTTACGACATACTATACAATGTAGTTTCCGGCATACTATACGATACATATGTTAAAATGTTATTTTTGGAGATTTTTTTTGACATACTATGCTGTTGTTTTTTCAAATTTTCCGTCATGCCATTTCGTTTTTTTTCGACACTATAATTTCGATTTTCCGACATATAACTAAAACATTTTAGTGTGTCTTTTATTCAGAAATGTTGAACATAGTATACTTTTTCTTGGAGAAAATGTATATTTATATTTCCTGTTAAAGGGAACATTACCTGGAGGCAGGCCTGCTGGGGGGCCAGGTTGGTGCCCCCCCCTACAGTGCCCAGCTCTATGGAGGGCATGGTGCAGCTGATGTACAGGTCCTCCCTCTCCGGGCCGGCCCCCTCCATCTGGGTGATGCAGTTGGAGCTCCCCACGGTCTGAGCCGGGTCCTGGAACCAGCAACGCAAACATTTCACTCGACGCACAGATTCATGCGGTGGGCTACGCTGATGCCCAACACTTATTATT
This sequence comes from Notothenia rossii, assembly GCF_949606895.1. Classification (NCBI taxonomy): domain Eukaryota; kingdom Metazoa; phylum Chordata; class Actinopteri; order Perciformes; family Nototheniidae; genus Notothenia; species Notothenia rossii. Next base: position 39,356,235 of record NC_136910.1, read on the forward strand.
TATTCTTTTTTTTGCAGCCAAATATATTGCAATGTAATAACTTTGGGTTCATTTGAATGATCAGCACTCCTAATTCCTCATATAATGTATTTATTTATATAATTATCTCTTAATAGGGATGTTTTTCATACTTGATTTCATGAGCAGATCAGATGACTAGTGTCCAATTATAATGTTATATGCGTAATTTAACCATTCTAATATGCTAAAAAAAATGTAATCTTTATTCTGAACCATCAATACTGTTTTACCACATTTTGTGTGAGATGAATCTAAGTAATTAAAACATGTTAGGGGGTCCATTACCTGTCCACAGGCGATGTAGATGGCAGCTACGATGTTGGCAGCATGAGCATTGAAGCCCCCGATGCTGCCCGCCATGGCCGAGCCCACCAAGTTCTTGTTGATGTTCAGCTCCACCAGAGAGGCTGTGCTGGTTTTCAACACCTGCAGACACATGAATGGGCTGTTTTAATGCCAACTGTATGATTTTTCCAACAGAAAAAAGCAGCACCAATAAGAACATGTTAATAATGAATGAATAAATAAACTGTGATTTGAGTTTATAGTGGAAATCCCACTGTTACACATCAAACAACAAACAGAAGAGTTTGGTTTTAGTGTTCTTTACCTCCCTGACCACCTTGGCTGGTATTGTGGCGTCACACACAGCAGACTTTCCCCGACCCAGGATCCAGTTAATGGCAGCAGACTTCTTGTCAGTGCAATAGTTGCCACTGATCGACAGCACATCCACATCTGGATACTGCTGCTGGAGTATTTGCAGAGCCTGCTCCGTCCCCTGGGAAAATACACACACACACTTTTATTTGTATTTACAAAACAAACAGTGCTCTGTAGTGCTGCTTCTCATTTGCATTGACTGCTGTGGATGGTACCTTTGAGAGCATGTTCATGCCCATGGCGTCTCCGGTCTGAGACTGGAAGCGAATGTATAAGTTTCTCCCTGCTAAGCTCACCAGAAGCTTCTCCAGACGAGCAAACCTATCAAGAGCAAATGTTAACACATGATCTGTATGTCCTCAAATACAACAACATTTCATGGGTGTGACTTAATGAATTGGAAAACTTTTCTCTCTGTGTTTGCACTGACCTGCTGGTCTGGTCGAACGCCTCTTTGATCAGGGCGAACCCATCCGGGGTCTCCAGCCACACTTTGACCTCTGCGGCGCGGCATGCTGAGGGCAGCCTCACCACAGGAGCCCGGGTCATACTGTCAGCCAGGATGCTGCTGCGGCAACCCCCGCTCAGCTGGACAGGAACATACCATAGAGTCAGCACACACACACACACACACATACTGTATATACACACAGTCAACAACAGATAGAGCTCGGTGTTCCTAACTTACAGAAAGCGCCCTGCATCCTCTGTTAGTGCTGGCCACCAGACAGCCCTCTGTGGTCGCCATGGGAATGTAAAACTGCTTCTCGTCCAAAAGAAGAGGACCAGCCACTCCCACTGGCACCGGCATGTAGCCAATGACATTCTCACAGCAGGTGCCCATCACCTGCAGGGCAACAACAAGGACTTTATAGAAGCTGCAATATGTACAGAAACATATCGTTAATGAAAACCATCAGAAAAAGAATTAGGTTTACTGCCAAGTAGGTTTATACATACATTGCTCTGGTGTATAATGGAGCATACATAAACACCGTAGGAGGTATTACATTTTAAAGAATTTACAATTGAAACATCTTTTTCATTAAACAATGAAAAAGATGTACATGAAATATAAATATATAAAGCATATAAGACAATTAGAATATTTGTAATTTTTTTTAATGAAATATGTATATATATCATAATTTAAAATGGATCAAAATGAATGTGCTTGTAGTCAATACCAAATAGGTCCAATAAAAAGTGAAAGATTTGCATGTGGCCAATACCTTAGAATAGTCGTAGTCCTTATAAGGCAGAGAAGTTAAAGCAGAGAGAACAGGCAGTTTGGATGAAAGCATTTCCCTCCTGATGGCCACGCCCCTCTCTGGAGTCTCCAGGACAGATTCCAGTTTATAGTTCAGGATGTTTCGAGAGGTCACCAGGTTCATCACCTCTTCATCACTCAGAAAACGGGCACCCTTCTGGAAAGCAACATGGGCAATGTAGTGACTTGTTATACCTTCAGACAAACACAGAACTGAAGATAGGATTTCCATCAGCTTACCTGTGGATCTGAGAGGATACTCATACATTCCTCCAGCGTCCGGGCCTCTGAATTACAGCTGCTTTGAGGAACACAAGGTGTCGGAGCAGGAGACTCCCCAAAGCATGAAACCCAGGGGCCGTTCTCCACTGGGACAACAGCCGGCTGAGTAGCCTCTGACGTAGAGGAAACACGAGAGAGAGAAAAACAATGTTAAGCAGCAATGCAGTTACATCAGAGATGTTGTTTTTTCATCTCCAGGTTAAGACAGGATAGCGCTATGAGGGCTCATTATAAGTCTCACCTTTCTCCCTGAACGCTGTGTCAGCGTCTGACACAGCTGGCAAGGCAGGGTTGGTTGCTAAGGTACCGTTCATGGTCGTCTGAGGTTTTGTGCTTGGGTAGTTCCTCCTGCAGCAGTCCTCTGCCACCCTGGGTTTCTGGGTCGGAGGACAGCTGATACTTGGACTCATGAGGGACAGGGAAGACTCTGTCTCTGCTTGCTCAAAGAAAACGTACTTCACAGCCAGGAGCAGGGCGAGGCCAAGAGTTATCACCTGCTCCAGGTCCATACTAGTCGGAGGGGAAAAGAGACAAAATCATGCATCAGTAGGTCAGAGGACGGCAGTAAATACCAGACAAATGTGTTCATGGAAAGGTTCATTTGTTTTGAGTGCTCTTACCCGTTGAGCTTAGGAGGCCATAATGTGTCACCAGAATTCAGTCTGGTTGCTATGGGTCCCTCCAGAGAGCTGTTCTGACCTGGATGCTCAGCTGCTAGCCGAGTATGAGCATGAACCAAAGCCAGGCTCAGAGACTGGGAAGGATATTGTAAAAAACGTTTCACATAATTGAAACTGATTTTTAAACAACTGTACAGAGTTTACTTTTAAACTACCGAGTCTCACCATGATGATTTTGACCCTTTGTGTCACAGGATTGGGCTTGTTGTCCTCTTCTTCAGCCAGCACAGAAGCAAAGTGGCTCAGTTGCCAGATCGGACGTCCCTCACGACTTTCCCTGGACAGCTACACAGACAAACATGCAGCATGAGCTCGATCGAAATCTACTGTGACATGCATTTGCAACTGATTTCAGACAAAGATTTCGCCCACATTTTACAAATAATCCTTACCTCCAAGACCAGGGAGACACACGCAGGGAAGAAGGTCATGAAGACAAAGTAATTGGCCAGGACAGACATACAGCCAAAACAACACATGATCTCTAATTGAGGCACACCTGGAAAACAATAGAAAAAAGTTAATACACCATCATCACAGAGTATCAAAATGAAACATAGCTGGTGCTGTTTTGGAGGAACACTAATATTTGTCCTTACCTGACATGGTGCCAATCCCAATGACCAGACACTCTACCAGAGCGTCCAGGGTGAAGGTGGGGCCCAGGATGGCCATGCCCTGAGAGATGTTCTCCCTAACCTCCTCCTATACACAAGACACAGAGCCATAGCAACTGTCAGATACCTCATCTATGTTCTGGCTATGAATCGACAGATTTCAGTTACAGTTCACACATTCACAGAAACAAGGTGCGTGACAATACCTGAGAGTTTGAGCTGAGGGCAAATTTGGCCAATGTGCAGGCTTTGGACAGGTCAATGAGCAGCAGAAAGAACGGCAAGGCTTCACTGCAGGGGAAAGGGATAAATGTCAATCAGGGAATTACATTGTTTCACTGCAGCACGTCTTCATTGTTAAAAACCAAGTTCTGTTGGACACTGCCGTAAATTGAAATGACTAGCAAACTTAAGTTAATTCTGTGTGCTGTGCAATAAGTATGTTGGCCCATTTCAAACTTACTTAAGACCTGTCAGCTCTTTCCCAAAGAAGTGGATGACCACCGTACTGAAAATAAAGCTGGAGAACACTGTGAACAACCCTGCAATGCCTGTAGGAAGAAATATGATAACAGTCAAAAATATATACTGTATGGCATTGTCATTGTAAATATGGAAATGATATGAAGCATAAAGTGTAATGCTGAACAAGCTACAGCATCCTATCATACTGACCCAGTATATATTTGGAGCCTAGTTGTCGCAGATTCTTCAACTGGAAATAGATATAAACGATGGCCATGCAGCGTGTGATAGTTAGGATGATTACGTCACTGCTGTGGATTTCCTGTAAGAAAACAAGCACATACGTAACTTCTTGCTAGCATATCCTTCTACCTGTTTTAATTTAAAATAAGCTGCCAAACCCACTCCAGCCTCCTGTCAAGCAGACTCACCTCTTCCACTTTCGGACAGTCATTCCATCTGCATATCTGGCTGCTGGATGACAAGTTGTTCATAGACACGAGGCACACGGTTAGAGCGATGGTGCCCACTATAACCTCCCATGGATGGGAGGCCACCAGTAGGCCGTGGAGCCTGAACAGCCGGGCCAACATGGTCTCAGGATGCCTTTCTGCTGCCTAAGATCACAGAGTCACATGTATAAAAAAGCATATAGAGATGGGAAGTACAATTACTCAAGTACTGTACTCAAGTAGAATTTCTGTTAGGTACTTGTACTTTAATTGAGTATTTCCATGTTATGCTGCTTTATACTTCTATTCCACTAACTTTAAAAAGGGAAGTAATGTAATTGTAGCTACATTTTTTTAGCTAACAGCTGTGAGACCAAAATGTAACAGCTGTGAGACCAAAATGTAGCTTCCCCTTGGCTAGCTATCTCAAGTGAAAGAGCGTTTAGTTCAAGCTATGCAGACTAACTTAAGCGTACTGTTTTACAGTTTATAAAGACAGAAATGATCGAGAGGTCAAACTAGTAAACATATCTGTGTTTAAGGTGTCAGTTTAAGGTTTTTCATGGTTAGCATTAGCTTTAGCAGTTAGCTCTCAGACAGTAGCGTTAGCATTAGCTGCATTAGCTGTCACACCCGGTCTAACAACATACATATCTACCACCAAGGTGACATTGTCACTCTGTACGTTATTGACTCTTTAAAGTTGGAGCCCTATAAAACATGTTGAATTATCGTACTTTAAAATGTAATCTTCACCCAAGTCAGCGAGTCCTTTCCATGATGATAATGCCCCCTCCACAAATCTCTTCGGGGTAACAACGTTCTTATTATACAACAACCATAGACTGTGTCAACGTAACAACGGCGTCAACATGGCGATGCGGAAAGTCACCTACGTCACCTACGTCACACGGCGTGATGACACTGTCAGAGGTGGGAAAAGTAGCCTACTCCGATGTTGTATTAAAAGTAGAACCACCAGAGTGTAGGAATACTCTGTTACAAGTAAAAGTGAAATCAAAATATTAGTCAAGTAAATTGCGAAAGTATTAGCATCAAATATACTTAAAGTACCAAAAGCAAAAATACTCATGATGCCCGTTTCAGAATAATATAGGCTTTACTGTATATGTTTTGATTATAATTATTGATGCATTAAGTGTTATCAAAGCTGGTAAAGGTGCAGCTAGTTTTAATGACTATACTGCAGGGTAGCTTGTGAATTTACTCCAGGCGTAACTAAAGTCTTATTTAAGAGTTGATAATAGGCTATTTCACATCATTAATCCACAGTAACTAAAGATATTAAATAAATGTAGTGGAGTAAAAGTATATTATTTACCTCTGAATTTATTTGAGTGGGGTAGAAGTACAAAGTAGCAAACATTTGAAATACTCAAGTGAAGTACAATTCTCTATAAATTGTACTTAAATACAGTACTTGAGTAAATGTACTTAGTTACTTTACACCACTGCAGACTGTAGTTAGCGCTACAGGTTGTTAGATGTGTAAAATATGAATGAAAACTAAAATGGTCAGCACGAGCGGTATTTTGAAGATTGCAGTGCTTCAAGAAGGCAAGTGAAGCACCCAGTGGTTAGGCCTAGAATCTGTCTGTCTGGAGGATCAATTATCAATCTTACACTTGTTTGGACTGAAACATGTAATTGTACAGCTCCCATCTTTATGCTTATCATGCAAATGTGCCTACAACAAAGAACAAAAGGAGCTGCTGTAAAACTCTGCCTTGTTTTATGTGGATCACATAGTGGGACTTTGGTGCATGTTTGAGATGGTAGTTTGAAGAGAAATACCTTTGATGATTGTAGGCTGACTATTACACGTTCTATCAGTAAGGCCCACATACTTGGTAGGGTGTTGCAGTTGGCAATGGCCCATTTCAGAACTATATAAAGTAGCCTACATCAGAATTATAGCTAAATGCTCCAAGTATCAAAAGTTAATGCATTATGCAGAATGGATCTTTTCACAGAATTATTTCATTATTATTATTATTTGATCCGGTTTTTACCCATGTAAGAGTATTTAAGTTTGTCAATGTGGACCAAATGTAGATATGTGAAGCACTGTGATGTACAGCACTTCAATATTCATGTCAGCTTATTTTTATATGTAGGGAATTTGTAACTGTGAGTGTTAAAATAAAAAGACAAAATAAAAAAATGGAAAATGTGCCGCTGAAATGTAATGGAGTAGAAGTATAGTAGCAATAAATGTAAATACTCAATGTAAGTACAAATATATCAACAAAAGTACTTAGATACAATACTTGATTAAATGTACTTACTTTCCACCAATCAGAATCAAAATACCTTTATTAGTCCCACAGAGGGGAAATGTACGTAGTTACAGCAGAAAAAAGAGCCACAGACAGCGTAACGTTACATATGTTATATGTTACATGAATTAAAAAGTACTAAGTTATGATATAATAAAAAATATAATAAATATAATAAAAAATATACATCCGGCCTGTATGTATTGTACATACATACAATACACATCCTGTAACAGTTTTAACGGCATATATATATATATATATATATATATATATATATATATATATATATATATATATATCACATATATATATATATATATATATATATATATATATATATATCACATATAGTTGTGATATAGTTGGTTGGTATTTAACAGCAAGGGGTGTTATAGTCTGTGTTGTGGTGTGTGTGGGGCGGTTAGGGTTAGGGGGTTCTACTAATGGCTGTGCTGGTTGTATCTGACTGCTGCAGGAAGGAAGGACCTGCGGTATCTCAGTAGTAGATTCACTATCCAGAGATCTTATCAAAATAAAAGAGCAAGAAGTTTATTACTGAACATTTATATTGAATCTGTCAATTTGCAATTAAATGAAGTGCATCACATCAGTTTCTCTTTACTGGAGGATCATTTCAGCACTTTTCAAAAGTTGATCTATCCATCTTATTGAACATCATAGCTTGGCTATCTGCAGAGTGAATTTTCATATTTCATATCCTGTATGCAAACCACAGCCGCTTATTTTCTTGTCTACCCTATACGTTTGACAGTTCAGTCAATCTCTGAGTAACACGTTTTACTTCATCAAACACATCACATGTCTACAAAGAAATGTGTGAACTCTTGTTATACGGGTGTTTGAACTGTTATTTCCGTTATATAAAACTGAAAAAAGTTGGTCCTAAAAAAATATTGCCACATGACATGTAGGCCTAATAAAGTGTGAAATATTTGGAAATGGCTGAAAAGATGACAATGAAAAATGCATTCACACTTAAATCTATGTTTCTGTAACAACCTGAGGAAAAATCTGATCCATGTTTTTTTTTAATCTGCTGCCAATAACATGATGTAAATAAAGTTAGATAATGCATTTTCTATCCCTTCTCACAAATAACTGCTAATTTGACACATTAGAGACGTGCTTGGTTTTAATTACTAACCGTTGAACGGTTAACTTGTTGTACGTCTTTCTAATTATATAGCACGATCTGGTTGACAATGTAATGACAGGTTGTCAATCCTGGAAGAATACAAATAAACTGATTCTTTGGATTCTTTCTGATTGATTTCTAAGTGATTTCAGATGACAGAGACCACGGGGTTTTCATTCAACCTCTCTAATAAGCTGCATGGATGTCCGTTTAGGAATAGCTTGTAATGTAAGCACAGCTCCATTAACTTTTACAATATTATGCACATAACAATAGTGTTTGCCTTACATCTGTGGTGACATATGAAACGCCAGATAACATTTGTGCATCTTTTATAATATGCAATTAGTGCAGTTATCCGCTTCTTTGAACCCCTCCCTCTTTCTTTTCGGCTTATTTGTGAGAGCGCACCGACACAACGACTAAAGGCAGACAGACAGCGTGTTGAGGCTCTTTATGCTTTATATAGATCAATCATCATATAGATTATATAGATTACAAAATAAATCTCGGAATGCGATGAATGACGAGAGGATTCAAGTGGAAGTCTTCAATAGATGTTGAACCAGTCGTGCGTAAAAAGCGAAAATGGCACGGGATTTAAATTCTTCCTCCTGACATCGGTAAGTTGCTCCTGAACTTTATGATTTATTTGTAACTATTAATTATAAATACCTATTTTCTGCATTCAATAAACACAACCCATACATCTCGATTTATCCTTGTTTTAAAAACTTTTAGGAAATGATTTCAGACAGTTTGCAAATCGGCACATGCGTTTGAAGCAAGGTGAGTGAGTATCCAATAACAGTTTTGTCTGTCTCTTTATATTTTTACATTTCATTTGTGGTGAATGTTTGAAAGACTTCCGTCAGTATCACAATTTGTTCTTTTGTCGAAACTAAATGTATAACTTTTCGGTTTCTATTCGAGCGGTAGGGCTATTTTAAAACATTTGGTTTTGGTTTCTGTTTCCAGAATGAATGGAAGATGTTCACTACCGAGACTCAGAAGAAAGTCATTCTGTTGTTCACTCCTGTCACTGCTGGCACTATGTCTACTGCTGCTTGTCAGTGTGGAGTACAGCAACATCCCTGAGCCTCTACCCCCCCAAGCAGCTTTAGATGGCATCCAGGCATATCACAAGTACAATATTAGCTGTCCGCTAATTTATGACATGGACCCAGTGGAGGTGGGTAAATCACTTGTCATCAGACGGGAAGTTGTGGAGGACAACGATGAAAGCCTGATTAATCTCACCTCAAACTGCCCATCATTCATCAAAGCCAGAGGTTATGATGTTGTTCGAGTCTCGCAGCAGGAGAGAGACTTTCCTCTTGCTTACTCAATTGTTGTGCATAAATCTGCATTGATGATAGAGAGACTAATCAAAGTGGTGTACTCGCCCAATAACATCTACTGTATCCACCATGATCAGAAGTCCTCAGAACAGTTCATCTCAGCTGTGGAGGGTTTAGACCGCTGTCTGCCTAATGTCTTTATAGCCTCCAAGCGAGAATCCGTCTTTTACGCCGGCATCAGTCGATTGAAAGCGGATCTCAACTGTCTCTCTGACCTTTTGAAGTCGGAAGTCCAGTGGAAGTATGTCATCAACCTCTGTGGCCAAGATTTTCCCCTCAGGTCCAACTTTGAGATAGTGTCAGAGCTGAAGAAGTTAAATGGGGCCAATATGCTAGAGACAAGCCGTCCCAGTGAGAGCAAGAAGCAAAGGTTCACCTTTAGCTACAAACTGATGGATTTCAAAATTGAGTCAAAAAAACTTCCAATGAAAACAGAGCAGAAGAAGACGCCACCTCCACACGGCATCGAGATGTTCATCGGCAGTGCTTACTTTGTCTTGTCACGGGAGTTTATTGTGCACATAGACTCCTCAGATGTAGTGAAGGATTTCCTGGCCTGGTCAGAGGACACCTACTCTCCAGACGAACACTTCTGGGCAACCCTTGTGCGCCTGCCAGGTGTTCCTGGAGAGGTGCCCAGATCCCAGCCCGACATCACTGACCTCAAGAGTAAGGCCAGGCTGGTGAAGTGGCAGTACCTGGAGGAAGAACTGTACCCACAATGCTCGGGGAAACACGTCCGCAGCGTTTGCATTTTTGGTGCAGGCGAGTTGCGTTGGTTACTCAACTATGGTCACTGGTTTGCCAATAAGTTTGACCCAAAGGTGGACCCAATTGTTATTCAGTGCCTTGAGGAGATGCTGGAGGAAAACAGTTATTTAAATCAGCAACATCTCCTTCCCAACATAGGGGTTAACCAAAGCTACAGTATATGAAAAAAAAGATGCTTTAAAGGGGACCTATCATGCAAAATGCACTTTTGTACGTCTTTTATACATGAATATGTGTCCCCGGTCAAGCCCGCCTTAACCTGCCAGGCCTGGGGCTGATGGCTGGTTTTGTAGGCCCCCTATTTAAACAACAAATTAAGGTCATTTATAGCCTCGGCAGGCTCTGTGATCGCACTTCTTCACTCTGCTCTACGCGCGCCTGGTCCTCTCCTCCAGATGAGTGACGTATCGGGCCTCCCGCATGTATTTGTCCGGTTGCCGTTGGTTCCCCTTCACGTAGCAAGTCCTCGTCGTCATCTCCATCTCCTCCAACAGATAATGTCCCTCCTGTCTGTTTTTCCTCTCCCGCTACTTCATCGCTATCAGAACCAGACGGCTTACTTGGCTCCGAGAACCCGCGGCCGGCAACGCTGCCGCTCGGTACAGAATTCATCTGTCATTCCCCCTCATCCTGGCCTACAGGAATTTAAAATAACCTGTAAACTTCGGAATTTTTTGTAATAGCTGCTTGTCTCGAAACTCCTTTTCCCTCAACAATTTCCTTTTCCGAGCGCCACTCTAAAACTTTTTCTTCTCCGACATTTGTTATGCCTGCTGTGACGTCAAGTTACTCCGTTCTCCGCTTGTAATTATGCCGTTACAAGTTTCAAAGTTGTATTTATCATCTGAATTTGCCGAAACAAGTTTAATATTCTGAAAGCCAAGACTTTGTTTATTTGAAATCAGATGAAAACAAACTGTAACGGACCCTGCCGTGTTATCTATGATTACTATACGCCTTACATTCATAATTTCAGCGGAGGGAGGGGAACAGCAGAACAGCAGAGTGGCGAGCTGTCTTCTTCCCTTTACAAGCTTCAAAAACGTATTTATCGTGTGATTTTGGAAATAAAAGTTTCGTATTCTGAAAGCCAAGACTTTGTTTATTTAATTTTTTTTTAAAACATCCGAAATAAAAAAATAAAAAATTGGAATTGGATTTTTTTTTTATTGGCTCATGATAGGCCCCCGATCTCCGTAGGCCCCCCTGGTCTTCAGCCCAGGTCAGCCCGTGCATTAAGGCGAAGTGTCAGGGAACTCACCAAGTATCAGAAAACACAACCCTCTCTCTGTTCCTCGATACCCAAATCTCTAAAAACGGGGCTGCAACGGATCTGATACAGACTGATCCAGATTTTAAATTGTTCTGACGTCAGAAACGGGGAGATCCGCCTATATGGTCAACTCTCCACCTATCAGGGGAATGGGGGGTTGGGCCACGGCCGGCCATTGCCGCTCGAAAGCGCTAGAGACGCTGTAGTACATATGCCAGGCCTGTAAGTGGTGCTGTAGTCTGCCACAAAAGCAGCGAAGAAGACTTCCCGCGCATGGTTGCCATGGTTGACCTTCTTTTTGTTCTCCGCTGTGGCTCTTTTTCTCCTTCTCCGAGGCAAGCGTTTGCTCCCGCTGCTGTAATTCAATGCAATCCCTCCCCGTCGAGGCAAGCACTGTAATTCTCTCCGGTTAGTCCACCAGCAGATGACAAACACCCAGCTCTCCGCCTCTTCCAAGGAACGAGGGGACCATGCGGCAGGGTTTCAGTTAGATTTTTTTTCGCTGGTCAACATGTCTGTTAAAGTTTAAATCTTCCGGACAAATTTAGAAAAGTGCCTGTCAAAGGTATTTTTTGTTATTTATTGAGCTTTAAAACAAATGAATAATGACTCTTTATACAGTAGCTAATCATATAAGGTAAAACACGGAGGACGGAGATCTCTTTTCCTCCCCCTCTTCTGACAGCCCAGCAGCTGATCTCAAAGGACGCTCCCCTCTCCTGCAGGGGGGCGTGGTCAGCTGCAGTTCATTTGCATTAAAGCTACGTCACCGAATCAGCCCTTGCAAAAACAGGGCTGGAAAAGAGCAAATAGAGCAAAATAAGGCATGGCTAAAATGCAGGATCTGTTTGGTATTTTGGAAATAAAACTTCACAGACATGTTTTATATATGGCCCTACAATATATTGTTCAAATATAGGTCCACTTTAAGTTTCCAGGAATATGAGAATTTGCTGATTTTTTTTGTCTTATGTTCATCATTCAAAACAGGACCTTTGAATGCATCAATTTGGGTTTTAAGTGTTCATGGATTTATGCGTCCACCTTTTTACAAACAAACTGGTTAATTAATAATGAAAATAACCTTAAATTGCAACCACAGGGATCTAGACTTTTACATTGTAGAGCTTATGATCTATTTGTATTCATATATTGACATTCAGTTGTTTCAGTTTCACAAGCTGTAATCATTGTACAGTGCATTTTCAAAGTGCATCTTTAAAAGCCAACATGTCTCCTAAACAAGAACAAATCTTCACTTCAGCCCCAACACTTTTTTCCTCATGTGCCCAGTGTGAGAAAATGAGAAGGAACCTTTAACATGTTCCTGTTACTCAGGAAAACCCAGAGAGTTCACATTTATTTTCTAGTACTCTATAGCAGTGGTTCTCAACTGGTGGGTCGCGGATGTGTGAGTGAAAAATTTGGGGGACAAAAAGTCAAACTTTTATTTTGAAGGCCCGATTTTCTAACGCTGTGCATGCAGTAGGCGTTGGACTGAAAGTACCGGAGACGATAAAAAGTTTTGAAAACTTCTGTCACGTAGTGATCATCTTCTCAATAAAACACTGCTGATGTTTTTTCGAGTCAGAATCAAGATTGTTGCCGGAAGTCCCCACGGAGAATAACTTTGCGGTAGAAATATTCTTTATACACCCATAACTTCAGATAAAAATGAACACATAATGAAATATGACCCCCGGTTTGATGATTGTTGATTATTTTTGTTCTGTGAAAGGATATAAGGGATATATGCACTGTACTTCACTTTAATTAATAATGTATGCTGAAAAGCGTATATATTACTGCAGGATTTTTTGTTGAATAGATTTGAGTGGTTAAACATTTCGGGTCGCGATCTATTGACTAAGGAAAAAGTGGGTCCCGAGGCCTGACCAGTTGAGAACCACTGGTCTATAGAACAGATTGTCATGTTGAGTATGTACTGCATGTGCCATTCTGGGGGTGGTACAGTAAGAAGAACAAAAAGAGCATAGCTTAACTCGGTTAAGGAAATGGGAGTGCTAACAAATCCTCAGTCATTTCAACATATTGCAGACAAACAAGTATGAAAGTGAGGCTTTACATATACTTTACATATTCATATAATAGTGTGGTGTAGTTTACAGGGTGTATTTGCCAATAAAAAAAGTTTGCAGTCTCTTTGTCGTTTGATATAGTTAATCTATGTATTTATCTGTGTCTATTTTGTTATGTCATTAAATAATTTCTGAAAATGCAAATAATAAAAAGATAAATACAAGTTTTTAAACATACTTTACATTTTGAGACATGTACATATACTCTCTTTTGATTAAGAACTTGTGCTTCTGTGAATTCAATAAGTGTAGGTGACAGTGAACACTAGATGTACTGTATGAAAAAGCCTCTCATTTAACCTTTTTCATTCATGGTTTTTCATGACTGAGGTAATTCCACTCAGAGCACTGACTAAAGGTTATCTGACAGGCATTAAGTCTTCAAATGAGCGAGAACATTTGAAAGATGCACAGGGAAGGAAAAACATAAATAGTCTAAAGTTTTGCATGAGTCATCTGTGTTTCACTTCACTCTGTTACTTTCTTCCCTCTTTTAACTTCTGTTGCAGGGTGTCATTTTCATTTCATGAGCACTAAGTTTGCTCTGTTTTTGTTAAGGTTCACTTTTAATAAAGACTGCTGATCAAAAGTTTGAATATGGTTTTGACATTGATGTTTTTCTTCTTTCAATAATTGCTATTTTAACAGTTAACAACAGAAGAAGAAATAAAGAGGATTATTACTGTATGCTCATTTTCAGGTGTATATTTGTATTGTGTGCCTCAACTGTGACATCTTAATCCGTGTATCTACCGTCCAATAGTTTTTCTTTATTAAACACGTAAACGGAAGAGCATTTGAGAGGCCTTTTTGCTTTTTGCTTTCTACCTTACTAAATGGTCTAATGGTCATTGGAGCGATGGGCGGGGCGAAACTCACGGAAGTGATTTCAAAACAAAAGCGGTGATAATATTATAAACAAAGGGAAACAAGGTGAATTTAGCGATCACAACGAAAACGGCCAAGACACATATTGAGCCCAGAAAATTGATGTTATTAAGGGCTGTTAATATAATAAACCTCTGTCTAAAATGGACAACATCGTTAGGAGATTTAAACTATACAGCGATGCTGCACTGCGGTCACTCAGCCGTCTCCCGAGTTTGTTTTTTCAAATCAGCTGCTCTTCATTCCTGCTATATTTGAAGAGTCATACAAATATGTTTTACCACAAGTTCTTAAGAAAACTGACACTGTTGAACTCGGTTTAGGTTGACGTCTACCAGAAATAAAATGAAGTACTTTTACTGTGTAGCCTACTTTGTGAGTAATCCTCTGTCAAAGTCCCCTCCATGTTTTTCTGCTCTCTTTGATGAATGATAATAATATAATTTCATCATTAGTTCTTAATGAAATTAATACTGTTTGACGTTGTATTAGTTAGCCTACTACTTACAATACATTGAAGTACTTTTACTGTGTATTGTTTGAGAAATACTCTGTCAAAGTCCCCTGCTGAGAACAAAATCAAGCCACTTCTGCTAAGTTTGATGAGGGAATTCTTTGTTGTCAATAGTTCTTCATGAGATTGATCCTGTTGGACTCAGTACTAGTGAAACTACCCCCACAAGTACTATTAAGTACTTACTGTGTACTTTTTCAGTACTCCTCTGTCAATGTCCCCTCCTGAGAACAAGAATGCATGTTTCTCTGCTATTTTGAATGAGCGTTACAAAAAACTTTCTTCATGAGACTGATATTGTTGGACAGAGTATTTTAAGAGGATATGATAGACTTGATATCAGCAATATTTCCAGTCAGTACTCCGGCAGCAGCATTTTTACCCCTTGGAAAGTCTTTTGAGTCTGGCCTGGATAGCTGGTCTATCCTTCAGCACACTGACACAACCTGTCACTCTTGTTGGCCTCTTATGAAGCTGCTGTCTTTTAATATATGATTATTTCTCTGCTCCTAGTTAATTCCTCAAAGATTCTTTAATCAACCCCAGTCATTAGATGTCAGTCAGTAGAGCTTTGAAAAATGTGTCCAATTCAACAAAATGTTTTTTTGTGAGTGAAGGCCAGAGCTAAATTATAGATTGTTTGATTGTGTACTTACAAGGTGAGAGAAAATAAGTCCACATCCTCCTATGAAACGTATTTTATTTCCTTGTCCATGTTATACTTATACTTACTTGCATTATAACATTTGCATGTTGAACTATATGATATCTTCCCCAGCCTCAAGGAAATACAATAACATAAATGGATTCGTAATTTAAAAAAATGTATACAAATGTATAAATTAATAATGTTGTGTGCAAACATTTCAAATTTAAATATAAAATGAAAAATAAGTTTACTTTTGAAATGATTTCTCACAAAAACCTTTCTAAATTATAGTAAACTATTAAAAAAGGTTTGGTCAATAAACGTTTTTCTGCCTAAAATAGTTGAAATTGAACGTAAACTATATCAAACACCACATGCATGGCAATTAACACATTTTTGCTCGCTATTTAAATTGACTTTGGTTAGTTAATACAAATATTGATATTATATATACATATATATATATATACATGTATAATTGATGCAGTCTTTCTGAACACTTTTTTAAAAAAATACTGCAAATGAAGAATATTTTAAATGTTCTGCCCAGACAGTGCCCTAACTTACAGCAGTTGGAAATATTTGTGAAAGGATACATTCTTCATGGGCTTCAACGGCTCTCTAGTAAACGGTGTTTTATGGTTGCTTGTATTATCCTCAGATAGTGGTTTGTTAAAATAACTAGTGACATTTTAATAAATATTGCAAAAAAAGGGCTCCAAAAAAGGCATATATATAACCTGGCCGGCTTAACCAGTGTTTAATTCTTCAAGCACCACAAGATTCAGAGTTTATAAAGTACAATTCTGGGCCATTGATTGTGTAATTTCTCCAAACACATACAGTAAAAATGCCTGTTTTGAAGCCTTACAATGGTGCAGGAAAAGGACTTAACATTGTATTATACTTAAAGACAGGGCTATTCAGTTAAGAGAAGAGAAAAAGGAAAGAAAATTGTTATAATGGTTGATGTAACATTAATGACAGACATAATATGAGGTCCTTGGCAGTTGGCACTCTGACTCTAGAGGGGTCATTTTGTGATCATGGGGCATCACCCTTACAGCATCAGGACAATATAATGTGGAGTCAGACACTGGAAGTGTGCTGGAGGCGTTGACTGGGACTGATGGAAGGATGAGGCTGATGAGACTGAAGAATCTGTGACAAACTAACAGCTGAGAAATAATCATATATTAAAAGACAGCAGCATCATAAGAGGCCAACAAGAGTGACAGAGTGTGTCAGTGTGCAGTCTACCATCCTCTTAAAATACTCTGTCCAACAATATCAGTCTCATGAAGAAAGGTTTTTTAACGCTTATTCAAAATAGCAGAGAAACATGCATTCGTGTTCTCAGGAGGGGACATTGACAGAGTATTGTTGGAAAAGTACACAGTAAGTACTTAATAGTACTTGTATGTCTTAAATGATATGATGAATTGGAAATGGGGGACCCTGATGTAAACAAGACGAAAGTCTTTCTCTGGTCTGCATCCCGTTAACAATTGTATGTTTTGAGCTGTACTGTACTGTACCCAATATACAAGCTGTTAATAAACTTTTCAATCAATCAATCAAACCCTGATGGAGGACAGGGAATCTTCACGTCCACAAGATTAAATGGAAATATAATACAAAAAAACGAATTTTCAGCCCTGATGTAATAACATTCATAATCAAGTAAAGATAACACCCTTTTCACCCCGGTTACAGTTTCCATTTTACCTGTACGATGAAAGTGGGCGATGTTGACTTATCAGGCGCCCGCAGCTCACACACAGGACAGATATCAGCTGTCTGGACAGGACTGATAGCCAGACAGACTGAGAAGCTCAGTGAGGTAAAGGACTGAGTGTTTAGATCAGGGGTCGGCAACCTTTTTGATATGAATTGCCATTTAAAAAATTTTTTATTATCAGCGTGCCGACGATCGAGAATTATCAACGGGGGGGGGGGGAGCCTCGCTGCGGGGAAGCAGTGTGTGGACCTGTCAACGAAACTTACACATTTACCACATTTCAATAATTGGTTTAAACGGCATAATACTAAGGACAATCGTCCGTTCTATTATTCTCCAGAACACACATGTTATGATATTAGGGTCATGCAGATTGAGATGGGATCGCTGTCCCTTTAAGAGAGAGAGAGAGGGGTTTGGCTTGTGCATGTGTGTGTGTGGTTGGCAGAGCGACAGTGAGGGAACGTGTGTATGTTTCTGGAAGTGAAACGAGGAAGCAGAAAAAAGAGGTCTGTGATGTATTTTGTGAAACAGAAGAACAGCTAAATAAATGCAACGGCCTCCCAAGAAGAGCTCGCCTCTCTCCAGTCATTTAAGCTAAAGTGGGTTATTGAACCTGAAGCTTGTTGCTTCTGCCCTCCTCGACTACGGTCTGGGAGCCGACAGGGAAGTTCAACAGAACACACAGATGGCCAGTCCGCCCCAAATTTGTAGCATATTATTTCGATGAGCAGATCGCCACTGGGCTTTCAACTAAAGACACAGCCACGCAAAAACTGCGGCATTTATACAGCTCCTTATGGGTAGGCCTACTGCAATTTGTGAAGTGCTTTCCTCTGTGGTGAAACAATCAGCACTGCACCACGGAGGAAAGCGGCAGAAAGTCACCTGGAGTTAAAGAGAGCGGGGCTGCGTTGCGTGCATGGCTTCCTTCTGCAGGTAGACGCGCTCTGGCGGCGGTCTCGTTCAGGATCCGAAAATACAATTTAAATATTATTGTACACTTATTCCACTTATTCCTAGTGTGCCACTGGTTACGGTGCCGCGTGCCAGGGGTTGCCGACCCCTGGTTTAGATAGTTCACTTTAGTCTAAGTTATCTCAGAGGGTCTCAAACGGTTTGTTAACAACTAATTTAAACAAATATTTCCAAGGCACACCTTTAAAATTATTGGGATAAATTAAAACAGGTTTGAAATCATTCCAGTGCATACTATAGGACAGTAAACCAGAAATATTGTTTACATCTGGAGAGATGAAAGAATATGCATAAATAAATAAATGTTAACTGGTAAAATAAGAAATAAATGAACAACAAAAATAAAATAAGTTACATTTACTTGTTATTGGCTATTTTAGGTTATTGGTTATGTCCACACACTTATTTGATTATTAAAATGTAAACCGATCTTTTCGATATGGGTGTTTAGAGTTGTACCCTTTAGATCTAGTCTCTGGCAATTCAGCTCAAAGTGCACCAGATTGAAGCATTTTACTTTATAATGTTGAAAAAAAATCTTCCCCCCTGACCCCCCTAAAGGATGTGATCCCCACAGCACCCCCCATTTGAAACATGTTCCCACGGCTATGCTGACAAGGAAGTGAAGAGTAGACAATATAAAGGTATTGGCTTTAGGGAAATGTCCCAGCAGGATAATGAAGGTTCTAATCTAATCAATTACATAGCCATTACATTTCTAACTCCTAATGACAGGAAGGCAGAAAGCGCTTTATACAAATAATAATACTCATAATAATAGCAGACATTTTTTAACAATGACCACAATATCATTATTTTAATAAACCAAATATGAACAATTGAGGAAAATGAGGAAGAACTGATGATTCAAGTAATGTAGTTAGTGCATAAATTACTATTGCAACAAATATGTTGCCTCTGGGGTAAGTCACCCCCCCCCCCCGTCGACAATTTACTAGCGGTATTTACTTGCGGTACCGCGGTGGGCCGGCGGTACCGAAGTGGGCCAGTCGAGAGTCCCGGGCTGATTTGTAGTCCCAGTCCGCCCCTGGGTAGAAGTCAAACTAGAACCGAGTCCAACAGTGTCAGTTTCCTTAAGAACTTGTGGTAACAAATATTTGTATCACTCGTCAAATATAGCAGGACTGAAGAGCAGCTGATTTGAAAAAACCAACTCGCGAGGTGGCTGAGTGAGTTGACCGCAGTGCAGAATCGCTAGTTTAAATCTTCTAACAATGTTGTCCATTTTAGACAGGGGCTTATTATATTTACAGCCCTTAATAACATCAATTTTATGGGCTCAATATGTGTCTTGGCCGTTTCCGTTGTGATCGTTAAATTCCCCCTGTTTATAATAATCACCGTTCCTTCAGAAGGTTACTGTAGTGATTCAAAGTGTGATTTTAGCAACGAGTGCTTTTGTTTTGAAATCATTTCCGTGAGTTTCGCCCCGCCCCTCGCTCCAATGACCATTTAGTAAGGTAAAAAAGCAAAAAGCAAAAACGCCTCTCAGACGCTCTTCCGTTTACGTGTTTAATAAAGAAAAACAATTGGACGGTAGATACACGGATTCATCTTCACATGCTTTTATGTTCAAAAAGTGCTTTATATATAAAAAAATAAATTTGAAGAATGACCTTGCATCTCAGATTCTTATTTCAAAACCAAAATCATCATGTCTTAGAAAAAGCCAACATGTGCATAGTTCATGTACTGACAGATAGATGCAGATCCATATTAAAAGGGTAATTTAATGCTATATATACTGTCTAATTTATAGTAATGCATGGAGACTTTTAAATCAAGTTCATTGCAAAAAAAAGGACAGTATGCAAGAGTTTTCTCTTCTCTCACCTATGGACGTTTCCTCCTACTCACCTGTCTAAGCATTTGAAGCTGTGTATGAGCCTTCATAGTGAAAATTAGTGAGTTTTAATAAATATTGATACAGGAATTATTTAAAGACTGTGACTGCTGTAAATCTATATACAGTCCGTGCAGCAAAGGCAGGACTTGTTGCTGTGCACACATTTAGCTTGACATCTTTTAAATAACCACTTATGTCGACGTTGCTCTTAACTACAAGAGCAGACTGCTGGCAAACTGAAGCTTCGAACAAAGAAACTTCTTACTCTTTCCTTAGAAAAATGTCAAATATTTACGCAATACTGTTGCTGGTTAGACAGAGTCATGCATCCTGCACATTGCTCAATTAAGCTTTGTTTCTCATCATCCTGTTTGTGTCATGTTAGGATGTACACATTTGAGGTCTTCAGTGTTTAAAGTGACCCTTGCTCTGTACTCTGTCTTGCTCTTTATTCCAACAGTTTTTATAAAGCAGCCTAAGTTCTATCCTGTCGTAAGTTGCAATAAAATCATTTTAAACTTTGTCTACATGTCTATTACAAAGAGGCCTATATCTGGTAATCAAGCTACATCAAGCTAATGAGGGTTTTGCAAATACAATTTGTGTGAAGAGGAAAAGCTGAGTCATGGCAAAAGCTTCAAATAGTTATTTGTGCGGTCAATTGCTGACCATGTGTCTACAAGTGTCACACTAATTACTGGAATGCTATTTACATAACTTCAGCTTACTTTCAGCCAGGGGCGCCGTAAGGGGGTGAAAAGTTAGGATGATTCTAAGGGCCCGTGACTGACAGGGGCCCCAAAAAATGTTAGAACATTAAGAATTTTTTTTTAAATAACCTTTCATCAATCATCAATAATTAACATTAATATAACGTCATATTGATAATGTGCTCACTAAACGTATGATTCATTTAACTTATTTTCTTCCAAAAGTTAATTATCCAAAGCATCGAACACACCCCCCTCGATTTACATGTAATGGTTTGGGCCTGCCTCCAAACGCTGTGATGCACCGGCCCTTTCTAGCAGAGAGTGAGAGCATGTGAGCAGGGATGCTAGTACTTACGTGTGTACGATGTTTCAACGACTAACAAAGTCAGGCTTTCAAGAAAGAAAAGAAAGGAGAGAAAGACAAGAGAGAGGGACTAAAGGGCGACAGTATGTCACCCAGTTTTTCAAAAGAAAAGGTGGGTGTGGTCCATGAGGGGTGGAAATTAGTCTGTTAGCTAAGCGTAGTCCATTGTAAATAATAATTGTAATGTTTTGCTGACATTAAAGGTGGGGCAGGTAAGTTTGAGAAACCCGCTCGAGATAAACTTTTTGTTATATTCCATGGAATGCTCTTAACATCCCGATAGCAATGAATATCTTAAGTGCTTTGACAATAAATCCATTAAAAAATGTCATCTGTGGAAGCCCTAGTACTATAAAAAGCACGACCAATCATCTGAGCCGGCCCGGCTAAAATAACTGGATGGGCTACCTGCCTGTCAGCCTTCCATCTGTGCACAAACTTATCTCGTGCCCTCATTGGTTATGTGCGTGTTCGTGTGTGTTGGAGGGGGGGCTCTGTAAGGAAGTCTGAAGGAAGTGGCAGATTTTTTCCGGTTGTGTATTTTCAAATTCTAGCGCACTCAAGCTGGTTTCTCCAAAAGTACCTACCCCACCTTTAAGTACTGTTAATATCTTCACAGAAAATTCAGAGGTTTTTCATTTCACTCCTCTTTTAGCTGACATTTAATAAATGCAGGTACATTTTTAGCAGCTATTCATACTAAATCAGTTTTCCCTCCCCTGGTGCCAGGAACAACAGATCCATCTTTAGGCTCAGCAGCCCTGTCCCGCCATAAGGCTTTGCAGTCTTGCCCCGCTGTCCATTGAAAGCCAGTTGACTAGAAAGTTGGACTTCAAGGACTTGATCAGTGACTTTGCCTATAAGAAGGCAAGGCGCTGGGCTCTTGGTGAGTAAGGCTGAGCTAGGGCTCGTAATAACTGTTAAAGGGCAAGGCTATGGTAACGATATTGGATCAGTACGCACACAAGATGCATGATGAGAAAAAGTCTGAGAACAGGTAATAGGCTCTGATTTAGCACCACCATCAGGCCTTTTCATTTCCATTTCCGTTTTTTTTGTCTGTTTAGACTTTAATACCTGCTTATTTTGTAGTATGTATATTTAATAAAAAAATCTGCTGCTTATGTTATTTTTTTTGTCATAGCATGTTATAAATGATAATATTGGTGTTAATGTTCAATTTATTTTTATTTAAGAGGTCATGTATATTTAAGTTATATTTATTTAGATTTTTGAATGTTCCATTAAAAAATGTTATTAAAAAGGCATGTGCACCATAAAAGATGACTATTGAGATCTATTGTCAGGAATGTTAGTGTTATATCAAATAGTGAATTATACTGCAGTAGAATGTTACACGTCTGCACAGTGTTATATGTTCACCGCTCAGTGTCAGTAAATATTGTGTAGTTAGTATTGGACTACAAGACAGATGCAAGCCTGTACAGGTAGAGTTATTTAAAGCATAAATTAGTCGGTTGGGTTCTGGAGGTGTGGTTACAGCATTGTGCTTGGTTGGCGTGGCCTGGGCCTGGTGGTGGGGCCCAATGTGATATCTTTTCATGGGGCCCAAAATCCCTGGCGGCGCCCCTGCTTTCAGCTACAGAAACCATTCAAATATTAAACTAGTCAGCCTTTTCGGGAATCGATGGAAAACCTTCACATTTTTAAAAATACTTTATACTTTTTGAAATATTCAGCTTTTTAAACTCTTTTTTTTACATGGAAGTCAATGGGAAGAGCCTTCAAATCCTCTTTTAACTAGACCTTACGCCAAATGCTTCTCCTTCCACATACTTTTAGCTAGAGACTTCATTCCAACTTTAAAATGATCACAAGACCTTCAGCTATACAACTTGTTATTCAGATTTTTGATATATTTTAGACTTTTTAGATATTTAGTTTGGAGCTTGGTAAAGAGGCTTTCTTCAGATTTTAACATCAGTGTGGATTGAGCAGCTTGTTAAGTCTAGAGTGCTTTGATCTCAAAACAGAGTGGAGGAGTGCTTGAAATTCTCCCCAAAAAAAGTTTTAAACCAGCCATCATTCCCAAACCCTACACTCCTCAGACATAATTGTCCATGAAAAACGTAGGAAAACCTCTCCTAGGTTGGAAAATATATATTTTTTAAAGAAAACATATTAAACAAAATGCCTTTTGAAGGCATGAAGAGACAAAAACTCTCCTTCAGATCAAATGGAAAGGCTCTCCTTTCACAGCACATCTCCATGGAAACCTTTGATCTCTGGGCTTACACCAGGCTTACACGCACAGGTGTTTGTAAACATTCACTCACTACTACTTACATTTCATATCTAACTCCTTCAGCCTACTTCCAGCTACATAAACCATTCAACTATGAACTAATTCAGCTATATCAGGACATTGAGGATATACATTTAGTTGTTTATACCTTTTTTAAACCGTTTCTTTTAAATATTAAGCTTCTTCACTATTTGTCCTACTCTTTTAGTTTAACATTTCACTTTCAAGTTTTCAACAAAGTCATTGCAATGCATTTGAGCTGTAACAATTTGATTCAAATCATTTCACTTTTCTGCATTTCTCTGCTAAGTTCAGCAACACACTTACTTGGTCTCTGTAGCTAAAAGCAGCTACCATTCAGCTAATAACATATTCAGCCTTTTCTGCATTTTCAGCTAAACTCAGCCACAAATGTTCACAGTTTACAGCATTCGCATTCTGCAGGAAATGCATTTTCTAGTGATCATTGTGAAGAACAAACAGACAAACCACATACTGAGACTCGTCAGATCTGTTGTGTATAGCATCTGCAAAACTCATGCTGTTCTCTGGTTGTCTTGAGCCCCCGATGACCCCCCCTAAATGTCCCCATTGACTGTAAAAGCTGTTCCCTGAACAGGATGAAGTCCCTGCATGAAAGGGAGCTTTTAGGCCCATGCAAAACATTTCCTCATGCACTTAAAAGCTTGATTTTATCTGCAGTCTTGACCTTCAAAAGCTCCTAATCTTGGTTTGAAACCAGTGTCTATGTGTGGAGTATTTGCAATACATCAGTAAAAAGCTACATAGTTCAGGAAGTGAAAGGTAGTTATTCTAACACAGCTGATTGACAGTCCAACAGCTGTTTTTCCTGAGTAATAAATACTGATGGTGCTGGGATGTACATGACACATGTTTCTAACTGACCCCATTAACTTTGAACACGTGAGAAAACCAAATGAAAAATCTCATGTGAACAAACTCAATTTGTTCTTGGCAGTAAGTATTGTGGTCATTTAGGACTCTATGTAAGGAGTTGCTTCATATATTCTTCTCGGGGGATCTCTTTGCTTCAAAATACAAGTGTATCCTTTGTCAAAAAATGTACAGAACTGTTTGTCCCTAAAAGAAACACCACCATAGAAATATTGTACATCTTGTTTAGAAAATGAATGAGGGTAGTTTAAAATAAGATGAGAAGTAGTCGTTCAATCTACAGCTGCATTTGCACCGTCAAATTCGCAATATCAGTGTCACCTGATGTGTGATTTTGCATCAGAGAACAACAGTGATTCAACATAGGAGCACAATTTCACAGATGTATGACAACGAAGGTGATATAAAAGTGTCACTATGTTTTGCAGAGAAAGACTTCAACATTGTATATAGTGTGTCATGTGTGCATACTGTATTTTATAGTGTGCATGTATCATTATAAAACTGTTCGTATTAGTTTAACAACGAGGGAAAAAACGGTAACATCTGACAATGACAGGAGGAGGACTGAAACACAATGCAAGCAAGTAGAATTATGGGAAATGTACTTGTGTTGGTGGTCAGGAACAGGCTAATACTGTCGGTTGGGAACAGGAACACAAATCCAAGGAGGATGACGGGTGAGCAGATTAGGAACAAAAAAACGGAACAGGCTCAGCTGTCTGCAAAGCAAAGGCATAAACATAAGATAAGAGGGAACTTGATGTATCCCCGTTTAGCAATACAGGCATTTATAGCGTTGGTAGCACTCTGGCTTTGAATGAGTGGAAATGGGTCAGGTTTTACTACAGGGCTGATGAGGGAAAGAGGAAACAGGTGAGAGAGTACTGAGGGCCTTTGGTGGATGGATGGCACCACAGGGGGAAGTGAGAAGACTCTGTGACAATGTGTGCCAGATTTGACTTAAAGAGATCTATAAAGAGGTTCACTGTGACAAATGACAAGAAGAAGACCCATTATTTATCCCCAGGAAATTGAGTTTGTACACTCTGGTATTAAATGTACACAGGTGCACAGGGCCTTCAACATAAGTCTGGTCGTATTGGTTGTATGACTTATTCTAACATTGTGCAGGAACAGTGGACAAACACATTAAAGCAGGGGTGTCCAAACCTTTTTCACCGAGGGCCACATACAGAAAAAATATACGAAGGGCTAGGCCACTCACTGGAGGTATATTGCCTCATAAGTTCAGTTATAAGTTCTCAAAATCAATCAAATGTAGGTCAATTATGATTGTGAGTGTTGGCAGCTCATCCCTTAAAACAGAAGCCTCAGATTGATTAAGGAGAAATAGGAGGGGTGTATTTCAAGCTTGTTATGTAAATAAGTCATTGGGCTTTTTGTCTTATCAACTAAGATATGTTAGATAGTGATGGCGAGATGAAGCCTTATGAAGCTTTGAAGCTTTCCAGCCAATTGGTTCGCAAAAGGGTTCATCTCATGAACCTTCATCATGGGCTTCATTTGAACACAAACCCCCCTGTTGGTCAAAGTGTGTAAAACAGGCAGATTGGACATCTCAACAGTGTGCTGTATCTCATACCGAGTTCCCAATGAGTAAAGCCTTAGAATAACTCTAAACAACGAACATAAGATCATATTTTCATGTTAACAATATTGTTTTTATTCCAGTTTATTGATTGGGATTGAAAAGCCTAAGGAGGCTGGTAAACATTGCAAAGAGGGATTTGTATTCCTTAATAATATTCATAAACTTAACCATGTTGTAGCCTGAGAAAGGCTAAACCATATCAAATAGTATATTTATTAACTACATTATCTCATTTAGCTGTAGCTTTTATAAACAACAAAGAATATGTATTGTTCAGTCGTTGAACCAGGGACCCTGCTGTCGTGAGTCAACTGCTTTCTAGCTGAGTCACAGCACTGAATTTTCCTGAAAACACTCGAAAAATATTTATTCCTGTATTTATTCATTTATTTATTCATGTTTTTATTCCTACATTTATTTATGCTTGTATCTATTTATACTTATGACATGTTCCGACCTCTATATAAGTGAGGGTCTGAGCTCTTTTAATTCCATTCCATTCCATGGTTCTTATTATACATCCATGGGTATTATGAGCGTTGTGGTTCAACGGTTCAACCATGGGTTCAACCGATCGGAATCACTTTCTGAAGCAGTCACGTGTTATCGACAGGCAGCGAAGCTTCGTTTGTCGTCGATGACGTCACTGGCCCAAAACGATACAAGCCTCGATACATGCTTCACAAAATGCTTCGGGGATTACTCGACACACGCTCCGAAGCCTCGGCGCAATACATAACATCACTAATGTTAGAGAATGTTTCCAACTTTAAGTGACTGAATTTATTTGAAAAGTGGTCTTAGTAACTCATGAATACTACTGTGTAATATATGTTTACATGTATATATAAGAAGTACAATATAAGACAAGCACAAGTTTAATTTGTGGGCCATTTTCCATTGTACTTTTTTAATTAGCTGAGGGCCGATTCAAAATGGTCCGCGGGCCGGATTTGGCCCCCTGGTCGTAGTTTGGACACCCCTGCATTAAAGTATTACAGCAGCTGCAGGTTATAAATGTTTTGTACATGAAGAAAGAGGCCGTAGTGAGAATATAGAGGAAAAGGGACAATAAAAATAAACATTAAACACTTTCTGTACACCACATAATTTACCTCATCCTTTCCCCTTATTTAAGATTACTCTTAATCTGAAGAGTGTCTAGTGTTCTGTTTCTTCACATTTCTATCCTTGTAACAATATATTTGTCCAAAGTAGTCCTATGTTTATTGCCCATTTTAGAGAGTACTTACACAATTTAAGTACTTTATCCTGGATCAACTGTACATCTGCCGTAAACTAATTAAAAAAAGTAAATTACTTTTGCAAGGTTTCGCCTATTCAGTATTGAACTATAATCTGCCTGCATGCGAACATGAGCTTTAATGGACATGTAACAAGAGTGGAAATCTATATAAAAAATATGGCTAAATGTTGGATATTGAAAATGTAAAAATGTGTGTTCCCTGAGAGAGAAAATACTTTGTGGACAGTTGACAACAAAGAAAAGATCCAAAGCTCTCTGCCAAAACATTTGTTGAGACGCTCTTTGAAACGAGTCATTCAAAGTGTTTGGATGTCATGGCTCTTGTGATGGAGTACAAAAAGATTGTTTTTATATTATTTATTTTGTCATACCCTGGCTTTGATAGAAAAATGTTTGTGTTCCTTACAAATGATTTGATTGTGCTTTTTTTTTTTTATTTTTTTTTTAAAGGCACTAAATAAAGGTCTCGGCTCTCACTATTGTTTGTTCAAATCTGAAGATGCTTCTTGTTGCCATTCTGTACAATGGTTGCTGTGTTGGTACGACCTGAATCCACTTGGTGGCGCTGTGGCTGTGCATCAGAGCCACTCTGCTTTCTCTTGTGTTATTTTTTCAGCCAAAAACGAATCTAAATCTATCAGTTTTTCACAAACTGGGATACTTGTTTGCATGTTTAAAATGCCAATGTGATCTCTTTGGTATACCAACCAGATTTATTTAGTATGTTACTAGAGTAATTTGACCAGACACATACTTTCATCTAACTATCATTTTTGTTTCATTGTGTATCCTGAAAGATTGCACACATGTTGCATATGATCTATTATCTATCTTTTCTTTATCCATTGTCTATCCTGTGGATGCACATAAATTAGCAATGCAAGTATATATCAAAGAAGCGAAGACAAAGAAGACAACAACAATAATGACAAATATAAGATGATCATTTGATACCATCACACTTCACTTATATTTGTCATTGCGTTATGATGTGATGTACCAGTATGTGAATTATACATGTCTGTATATGTGTGTATACATGTGTGGAGGTGCATGCACATGTGTAGGCATGTGTCTGTACATTTGTCTCAGTATGTGTGCAACCTTTTTTTAATTACTGGCATGTGTAGCTTGCACAATTTGCTCAAATCTTTGTATGTTGTGGTTGTTTGGGCTTTTTTTTACAGTTTAAAGACAGAAACTAAAGACCAATTAAAATGTCTCAATGCATAAATGATACAACTCACTGTTCAGGGCCATTAAAACCTGTTTTGCAGGACATGCGTGTCCCCTCACTGAAGTGAAACCGCCTCTTCTATTCTTGCTGGGACAGCCTTGACTTAATGTGTCCTAAAGGTGCCCACCTGGGTGCATAAACACTCGCCCTGACAGCCTGGCTATGCATGGCTTACCCCTCCTCTGTTCATTTTATAGCATGCATGTATCACTTTATGGCATCCATCTATCTAGTAAACCTTGAAAAGGCTGTTGAGGCTCTGGATAAATCTGAGGGTGACACTGACAGTCCCTGATCTGCCTTTCCATGTTGCCTGAAATCTCTCTCGGCGATCGTAACTTTGCTCTCTCACACATTTTGACGTGTGTGTGTGTGTGTGTGTGTGTGTGTGTGTGTGTGTGTGTGTGTGTGTGTGTGTGTGTGTGTGTGTGTGTGTGTGTGTGTGTGATCAGATGAACCAGCCCAGCTCTGATGTCACCTGTCATGGTGCAGCTGACAGAGAAATACACAAAATTGCAACAAAAAAAAAATAGTTTTGTGTGAGAATGAGTAGCTGAGATCTGTAAGTATGTGTAAGTGTGGGTGTTTGTGTTTGTGTGTTGCAATTGAGTCTGGCATACAGATATGTTTGTGTGTGTAAAGGAGTATGTGAGTGTAATTAATGATGTGTTCCTCCTCTTCATAGGGTAATAGGATTTCCCACCCCCAGGCGGTAAAGAGAGTAGGAGGGGGAGAAAGCTTCTCTGTATGTATGTATTTGTGTGTGAGAGAGTGTGTGATTGCGGAGTTAGTGAATGGGAGCCCCATGTAGTGATGCCGATAGAGGGCCTGTGTGTGTGTGTGTGTGTGTGTGTGTGTGTGTGTGTGTGTGTGTGTGTGTGTGTGTGTGTGTGTGTGTGTGTGTGTGTGTGTGTGTGTGTGTTAGGGGGGAGGGGGAACAAGCGAGTGATTTATAACAGCTACTCCAGGTCTCTCCTCTCTCCCACAGCAGCACTGCAAACACATCCATTACAAAAGTACTGATGTTAATGGGATTGTTGTGTGTGTGTGTGTGTGTGTGTGTGTGTGTGTGTGTGTGTGTGTGTGTGTGTGTGTGTGTGTGTGTGTGTGTGTGTGTGTGTGTGTGTGTGTGTGTGTGTGTGTGTGTGTGTGTATGATACAGAGGCCGCACAAGTGTGAGTGTGCACCTATGTGTGTGTTCAGAGTGATAACCAGATGCTACTGGGTGAAAAGAAGGTGAAGGTTACTGAGGGTGTTTGGTAGAGGTTTACTAGTGTTCAACTCCCAGCACAGGTTTCTGTGTGTGTGTGTGTGTGTGTGTGTGTGTGTGTGTGTGTGTGTGTGTGTGTGTGTGTGTGTGTGTGTGTGTGTGTGTGTGTGTGTGTGTGTGTGTGTGTGTGTGTGTGTGTGTGTGTGTGTGTGTGTGTGTGTGTGTTGGAGAAACACAGCTAAGAAAATGAAGGGGGAAAAGCGAAATTGAGGAAAATTCTCTAGAGGGTAAACAGAGGGAACAGAGAATAAATAAATACAGAGGAAGCGGTTTGGTAATGGACTGGTAGATGCTGAGGACCACACCCACCTATGTGTTTGTGTGCGTGTGCATGTGCGTGTGCGTGTGCGAATATATATATATTTATATATAATACACACATAGTGTCTGCCTGTCTCTTCTCAGATTACCCTTTACATTAAAACCAGTCAGGGGGAAAATTACTACAGACCTGGGCCAGCGTCTGCCCACCTGGCCCCTCAGCGAGAGGAGGGGATGTGGAGCCAGAGGAGGGGATAAAGAGGAGGATAAGGGGATGAGGAGGTGGTTGGGGGGAGGGGGGTCAGAGGGACCTGGTGAGGGGCTCTGATCTGGTGTTAGCTTCACGCAAGAAGACATTCCAAAAATTCCACTTCCACTTTGGTTTATGCTGATGCTAAACTTTAGCGGTAACTAAGAGTAACTTAAAGCTGCTCTAATCAATGTTTTATACAAACAATGGATCAAATGAATGAGTGTGATGTGAAAGTGGTGACACCTGACGAACAGACACATACTCATCTGTGTCTCCATTAGCTCATTTATTTTGGTTTCTGGGCGCAGTTAAACTGTTTTTATTGGCTCTAATCATCTATTTGAAATAACATGTGTCTGTTTTGAGCAAAGAAAGCTCTTTTAAAACCTCTGTACGGTACCTGTAAGGCATCCAGACAAAGTTAGAAGCTAACTGGCTAAAGAGGAGTATTTAACAGATAATGGGACAGCATTTTAACATAGGCTTGGTGAGGAGCATAAATAAGCAGCTTTTTGTTCATATTTTCCCCATATCCACTTTAAAAAGTCAATGATATGTTAATGTCTTAAAAACGGTTTTTTGCTGCCTCCAAGTGGATCAAACGTATAAATACATCCAGATTCAAAGTGTTATCTATCTGTAAAATAAATAAAATACAATGCTTATTTACAGTGCAAAATATTATTTTAAAGGAGTAACTAGTTGTCAAATAATTGTGGAGGTGTAGAAAGTATTACCATTATGTTGCTGTAAAATAAAGTGGATGGAAAGTATAAAGCAGCATAGAATAGAAATTAAAGTAAAAGTTGTACCTTAGTGCCGTTTTTGAAGGAGATAAGCCGTGGGATGATGCTTAAGAAGAAATAGAGTTCCAGTGTAAGAGAAGGTTTTATTACCAGTGCTATTTACATAGAAATAATACAGCCTTGCCCCTTTCCCCTCCTTAAATGCACACACACTCACGCACATGAGCACGCACACCCTCAAGCACTCAGGCACACACACATACACACACAATCAGAAGCAGACATACATCAGAAATAAGACACACTCTCTAGCTTGATCTTATACAATGTTCAAAGAGAACGCAAATGATCTCAAAACAATATTTGGAGTAGAAATAAATCAGTGTGGACAGAAAGCACAAGTGTTGGATGTGTTTTTGTTCAAGATGTGTTGTGTGTGAAGAAACTGGGCAAAAATAAATGATAGGTTTGAAATAACGAGAGGTTTTATGTTGAATAATATAACTTGGTTTGTGTGTCTTCTTTCAGGAGATGTATTATAAAACAGATGTGAAATATTGTTTCTTTTTATGTAGTACCACAAAGGCTGACTTTTCAAATTGGAGCCCTGATGACACTTGGCCCTGAAACTGCAGAATTATTTAATGTCGTTTTTTTGGAGAAAATAAAAACTAACATTTATTGTGTGTGTGTGTGTGTGTGTGTGTGTGTGTGTGTGTGTGTGTGTGTGTGTGTGTGTGTGTGTGTGTGTGTGTGTGTGTGTGTGTGTGTGTGTGTGTGTGTGTGTGTGTTTGTGTGTAAAGATGCCGGACGCTGCTGCTTTGAACTGAATTTTAATTCAGGGTGTCTTAAGGCCACTAGATGGCAATGAGTGCTTCAGAGCACACAGTGGTAATGTCACAGATGTTGTCTGCCCCCTCTTTTGTTTTCTCTCTTTAGAGGAAGGAGACCTCAGCTGTTGAAGTAGATTCTCCATTATGGGTTCAATGTTCTTTTGAAAATCATTTCCATTAAAACATGTTTTTTTTTTTTAAAAGGGACAGTAACAAAAGGAAGGTCAGGAGAAGCAGTCTGCAGAGCAGAACTATCAGGGCTGTGTGTGAGTGAGTGTGTGTGTGTGTGTGTGTGTGTGTGTGTGTGTGTGTGTGTGTGTGTGTGTGTGTGTGTGTGTGTGTGTGTGTGTGTGTGTGTGTGTGTGTGTGTGTGTGTGTGTGTATGTGTGTGTGTGTGTGTGTGTGTGTGTGTGTGTGTGTGTGTGTGTGTGAGCATACTAGCCGATGTGTGTGTGCTTGAGTGAGTACAAGTGTCGGTATAATTGTGTCCGTGTTTTGAATAATGGTTTAGACATCCTTCTTTTTGAGCTATGATCAAAAAACGCTTTTTGTGCATTAAGGGACTTAAAGCTGAGATGTGTGCTGGAGAAAGTCAATGCCAGAGATGTGTGTGTGTGTGTGCGTGTGCGTGTGCGTGTGCGTGTGCGTGTGTGTGTGTGTGTGTGTGTGTGTGTGTGTGTGTGTGTGTGTGTGTGTATAGTTTCTATGAAGAAGCAGCCTTTGATTTGACATATTGTCTAACAGAGACGAATGCTTAAAGCAACGTTTAAAGCAACGTTTTTGACTAAACGTAATATGTCTATTTTGCCACGTACGATTTTGTATATGAAAATTAAAGCATGTTTTTAAACCTGGTCCTTTATCTTTAAATATTGAGTGTAGTGTGGCAATGAACATAATAATAAAAACTCATATTGCTTTTAAGCAAAAAGAAAGTGTGGACAGAAATTAAGAGAACTTAAGATGTCCCCTTTGGCATTAATCTCTAATGTGTCCCTAGAGCATGACAAGAACCTTCGTTAACATCAAGGGGAAGGCGATTAGCATTTTTTGCTGGGTGGAATCACAAATTATTATTATTAAATCATTTCAAGTCCAGTAATCCAGGAGGGGATATGCTTTGGAGAGTCTACTGGGCAGCAAATATTCATTTTTCCAGCAGGCTGTCCCATTCTTGATTCCGTTTCCAATTGGCAAAATCAGTCCGTGATTTAAAAAGTCCTCCATAAAAATTTCAGCTGTATTGTTCACTTCCCAATGTGTGTGTTTTTCTTTTTCATCTCCTGAATTAACCAGGCTGACATTCAGCCCAGGAAAGATCCCTGTTTTTTGTCCTTTACCAGGCTGTGCTCTCTCCCATCTCCGGGCCTTGGTGGGACATGGGAGCACTGTAGCTGGAGTTACTGGCCAATGAGAAAGGGGGGCTGGGCCCGCCCCCGTAGGCCTCCCCCGGGATAGGCTGCAGGGAGTTTGGTAAGCCCGGCTCTGGACTGGGGGTTTCAGCGTGGGAGATCATGTCCGTGAACCTTTGGTCGTCTGAGGGGTGGTGGCCTGAGCCCTCCATGGGTCCGGGTCCAGAGCTCAGGATGTAGGGCGACTCGGCCGGAGACTGAGCCTGCGAGGATGGAGGGCCGTGAGGGAAAAAGTCGTAGTTAGTTCCTGGTCCATAATAGTCACCTTGGTATTCTGCGGAGGGACAGGAGAAAACACCAAGGGTTAGACATTCTATTAAAGTATTTAAATAGGCATCAAAATATCCACATTCCCCCACAGCGGTGTGCAGCTTCACACCTCCACCCTTACCTAAGTGGTGAAATTGATCATGTCCAATTTCCAACCAACCAGTCTCCAACAGCCTCATTTGAGTGTATAAACAACTCCAAACCTCTCCACCTCAGTTCTCTCGCCTTTTACACACTGCATTCATCTCCCTCACTCATTCAGCTCGCAGCCGTGCGTGCCTCTCGATGGATTCCCCTGCTGAAACTTCGGGATTTGGATGAGGAACTCCAGAATGATTTTCCTGCCAGGTCCTGTCGCCTGCATCTCCTCTCCGTCACGGCTGGTGCAGCTTCCAGCAACATCCATCCCCTCTCCTCTACCTCACTGGGCTGTGGCTACTTCCTGAGCTACACAGATCACGCTCAATTATTCCCAGCATGCAATCCATCTAGGAGTGCAACTATCAATGATTTTCATTATCAATTATACTTCTAAATGTTTTTTTGATAAAATGTTCGGTCTGTAAAGTCAGAAAACAGTGCAAGATGTCCATATCAATTTCCTAGAGCACAGAGTGGTATCCTTACATTACTAGATTTGTCTAACCCACAGTCCAAAAACACAATTTACAATTATTTATAGATATTCTAAGAAGCTTGGTAAATAACAAAAAATATGAATTGATTATTTAAATGTTCCAATTGAATGTTGGACAATCGACTAATCAAACAATTTAGTAACCGCTCTTAATCCATTTGTATTACTCCATTATTCCATCAAACCACACCTAGCTGTTGTGTTTTTATCCACAATAACAGGTTTGGATCATCAATAGCTTTCCATACAAGTCCAGTCATTTGTGCAGCATCACAATCATCATAAGACAAAATTGTTCTCTATGCAAACTGCATTAAGCCTTTAATATTTCCGCCAATCATCATGAAGATCTATGTTGGGGCCTAAATTCAATGGTTTCATATGTTTAACAACATATGCATCAATCAGAAGCAATGGCTTTTTTAGACTGTAAATTAATCTAGTACATCATTCATGGTGGCCCTACAGGAAAAGTCAGTGGATCACCAATGTCGAGGATTCATCCACTGGGGAAAATGAATGTCCTTACCAAAACAGTCTGACCAACCAAAACCCAATAATATATATTTTCCATCAAATAAAACAACTAACTTGAGGTTTAAAACCCCCCTCTCTCCAATATTAAACAAAGCGTGGTGATGACTGATGTTTTTATTGTATAAAGTAATTCAACTTTCTCATGGCTTTCACTTCAAAGCGCTGCAGCAGAAACTGGCATATTAATGACACAATACAGCCCAAATTCCTTGCTTTCACACAAATCTCCAGCACACACACGGATTTACAAATCTTCCCTTCATAAACTCTAACACTGACTGACATGTTTACGCCTCTGAGAGGTTTCAGCGCAGTTTTGGCACCAGACTAATGTTTAATATCTGCAGGTATTTTCATATTCATGTCTCCAACGTGAAGTCATTATTTATAAGTTTGCTTTGAATGTATCTTGAATTCTGTCCAGGATTCAAAACTAAAGGCTTTACTTTTTTTTGTGTAACTTCTCTCGAGTAATGTCTAGCCGTGCAGAAACCTTTGTATATCTCTATGATATTTGCCCCCACCCAAAAATACAACCTTGCGCTCACAGCGTGGAAACATTTGGATTACAATTATTAACAGCATTTTCACAACAATGTCCTTGTTCCTTTATCTGTGACTATTTATTTGTTAGTCAACAGGGAAGCAGGAAAAAACACTGTCCATTGCTGTGAGTATTTAACTACAATAATTCTGAATATCTCAAAGCTTGAATAACCCAGAACTAACAATAGATGATGCAAAAGGTTTTAAATTAGGATGAACCAATCCTTATTTGATTCCCAGCACTGAGCATCACTTTTAGATCTTTGCTATAAACCAGAGAAATGTGATTAACACTCACTTAAGCTGTATTCCAATGTAATTTTTGTATGGGTTTCTGTTTCACTATATCTTAATGGTTTTAATGTGTTGTTTTCATTCTTTTGAAGCACTTTAAAATAGTCTTGTGTTGAAATGTGCTATTCAAATAAACGTGCCTTCCCTATATACATGTGTGCATAGAGAACCAAGCAGCAGGGGATATATCCTTGATATTAGCTGAGTTTGTTACCATTGGATATTGCTAAGCTAGGGAAGGTTTTTCTCCCCATTTCCAGTCTATAAACAAAGCTAACTGGCTGATAGTGGTATAAAAGCTGATAGCTAGACTAATGAGAATATTTACCAACATGTACAAATATTATTTTATTAATAAAGAAGAGACTGTAGAAGTCACCGCTTTACAATCCTTTCAACACGGCCACAGTCTCAAAAGGAAGCAGACCTGGACAAGAAACCGGCTTGCATTATGTAAAGAGTTGATATGGCAAAAGTACTGGAGGCCACCTTTTGCATATTCAATTTGACTTACTATTCCCTAAAACATTTATTGAGTTGTTTATACCGTCAGAACAGTTTATAAAGGATTCCCCCACTCCACATGTAGCCAATTACTCCACAAACCGTTTGCATCCATTAACAATTACAAGCCCCCGCCTGCCTTCTGCTTCTCCCCACTTCCATATTCTCCTTCCAAATGTACATCCACCCTCTGCTCCAAATTACCTCAGATACATTAAATCCATTCTGTTTCTACACCACCTTGAACTGAGATCGATGGCAGACTTCTTCCCGCTGCCCCAGATGTTGCACTAGCATTTATGCACTCCCACCATATGCTCTTGTCCCTCTTATTTCAGTCTAAACAGGCAGCTAACAGGTTACATATCAAGAAATACGGTGCCTAATTATAACAACTGCATTTATTTGCTGTTGCCCGTTGCTTTTGGAAAGTATCAACAGGAACAATAGGAGCCGACATGACTTTACAAACACGCTAATTATTTGATCTCACAAACAGGACCCTGCTAGTTTGGCCGACCTTGAGAGTAAACAACAAGCGTGTGTTTTGTGGCCTGCGTGGCGTGTGTGTGTGTGTGAGATGGGGGTGGGGATTGAGGAAAGGGGGTGTTGGCTCTGTAAACTATAATTACCCTCGCGCATGCAGACACACAGGTATTCCTGCCTCGCTAAGCAGCAGCGGAGGAACATAAGGAGGCAGCGAGCTCGGATAGAGACCAACAGACTGGCTTGTTGCTGCTGCGGCACAATAGGGTGTGAAAAGCAGCGTGCGAAGAAAGCAGGAGAGTGAGGGATGAAGGTTTTGTCCTACGTTTCCCCCTCCCACTCCCTGCCTCGCAGCCTTGACAGCTTCAGCTCATTGTATCTTCAATGCCCCGGCCTTTCAGGTAGATGTGCAGGAGCTGTATAGAAACCATGCCTCTCAGACTGTCCTTGAAAAACAAACTGCTGATATACATGACAGGTGCATCTGATTTATTCCTGCAGTTCAGTGTGGAGCCGTTGTTGTTGTTGTTATAGCATGCCGGCCATCTGCTATTGTCATCAAATGTCTTTTTTTTCTTGACCAACTGAGGCTTTAATAGCATACAATCGAGATTCTTCAGAGGGATATTGATTTGAAGGAGTCCTTACACCAACTGGAGATTGCATAGCTTTTTGAGTAAGAATAGAAAATACAGTGTAAATAAATAAATGCTTATAATTTCATCAGAAATTCATTTGAATATGTGGAAAACTAGGTGGAGCCTATCTCCAGAATTCAATTAAGAGATGATTTCACAATTGTAATAGCTACAAATATTCAAAAGGCTTGTTATGCTGCAGGTCAGTCAGACACATAGTTATTTTAATTTGCAGTGTCCTGGTCACCACATGAAGCTCTACATGTTTTCATCTAAGCCGGCCAAAAGAAAGTCATTACTAATGTTATTGCTAAAGAGGTGTTTATAGTTGACCTGAAAGGTTATAATGTAATATGCAAATTACATTTTAATATAAAATAGCATTTCAGTGTTTCGTTGGTTGGAGTTCTTCTTCTGAATATTTATCTTTTAATGCTCGAAATATTCGCCATTAATTATGGCAATGCTTTTTTTTCTTTAAAACTTATAAAAAAACCTGCTATAACATCTCAGTTCTCTTAAAAAGAGTCTAAACATTGACCCTAATCATTTGTTAAAGACACAGCAAATGTATATTCAACATGGTAATTAAGAACTTTGCAGAAAAGGGATGACGTTCAAGAAGTGACTTTTTGTTCAAATGTTCAAAATCCCACAAAAACTAGTTTTGTATTTTCTTTTTATAAATGAAAACACATTATCTTTTGAGTTCAAATTAATGACTAAAATGTGCCACCCCTCCTGTGGTCTGATTGGAATACATCTCTCCAGCATGAGCACTGTAGGACTGAGAGTCAGTTTGTGAGAATTTAGCAGGTTTAATAATTATTTAGAGCCTTCAGAATGTTTAAAGAAAAACTTAAATTAGAAAAACAACTCTTGAACTTTCACAGAGCATTCCCACAAATGAAAGACTAATCATATTATCTATTTTTGTACAGAAGATTAATGGACTTAAAAGAAAGAATCACATGCATCTTGTTTTCCAAAACAAATACCCTTTACCCTCTGCAGTGTTTAGTGGATGAAAAATACGCTTTATGTAATCTTCCTGCAGCCTCACATGGTAACTATTAGCAGTGTTTGTAAAATACAATTCAAGTATAAAAGTGAGGATGAACCCAGCATAGAGGTGATTTTGTGATCAAATTTGCTGAACAAAGTAGAACCCCAACATTTTTGCAATAATCATGCAAAAATGACCCATATATTTAAGACATATAGGACTTGTAAATGTAAAGTTAAGTAAAGTGGCCCTGCGTGCGTGTTTTGTGAACACTTTCATTCTTACCTCCGTAATAACCGTAGGCTCCGGGTCCTAAGATGTCGGGATCCTCCAGCCTTCCTCCCAGGGGCCTCATCCTCCTCGGGCCCCTGAAGAAGGCGTGCCGCCGGGCCCCCAGAGCACTCAGCTGCTTCATTCGTCGCTCTTTGGACCTTCTGTTCTGAAACCAGACCTGCATCAAACCAGGCAGACAAGAAAAAGATTATCACCATGACACTGCTTTATCACTGTTAGCTTCTACTGTCTCCTGCGAAGAGTACAAACCATTGTAAGATTTAAAATCTGATCCTGATAACTACAAGATTCAGTCTGTTGCATCATGCACAAACACAAAATACTAACAGAATTGAAAACAAATGTATATTAATCAGCTTCATTTAAATCCTGATCACTTTGGTTCATTTCACAGATCTGTTCAACTTCATGCTCACCGTTTACAGAGTTTGTATGAAGCATCATTAAAATGCAGATTTGAATAGATTCAAGCCTTTGAAAGGGCTGGTATTTGAAAGCTAAATAGTCATTCTTTATGAAGAGATAAATGTGCATCTGTTTCATCATCCTCCCACTTCTCCGAAAGCTCTGTAAACATTTTGAAATGTATTTACAGTATTGTTTCGCGTTCTTTTAGGTTTAGATTCTCGGATCTTGGCATTCAAATGGCACAAACAAACTCCTCTAATGCTGTTAAAGTTCAACTAAACGTGTAAACCATTCAAATGCAGTTCCAGTTCAGAAAATGTCAAAACCAACCAAAATATCAGATTTGCATAGTTTTATACCAGAATCGTTCGGTACCTGTAATTCACCCTTTTATATACATAATAGAAGTGTGACAATATTTCTCCAGAAAGCACAAAGTATCAAAGGAGAAAAGTCTCATAAAGATGTTCTGTTTAAAATGAAACGTGTTATCTATGATTGTATACAAATACACAATACAGAGGATTAGCAATTGTGCCCCAACACACAACCTAATGCAACTTAGCAACGTTCAAATAAACAGTTAAACCTTCAAATCAGAGCCTTTTCACCAACGTTAGATAAACTGTCTTTGAAGAGGAACAAAGGAGGATTTGACTACACACCATATGGAAGAGTGTTTGCATTATGAGCACATAACATATCTTGTTTCTCCTTTGCATCACTGCTGTATAATGATGTATGCTCACCCTAGCCAGGCTACACCAGAGGCAAAATCCCACTGTGCTAGGGATTAGCAACAACATACACACAAAAACACCTAAAACCACTTAGACGCTGTTCTATGTGCTCCGGCGGCAGAGGCGACACCTGCTTATTGAGAACAATCGTCTAACTGTAGGGTACATTTTTATGGAAATGCTCCCGCTCCCCTCGAGAGAGCGTTGCTTAGGGATTACATACACATGCTGGAGAAAGCAGCGTGGCTCACAGGGCTCCCCGTGTTGAGAGCAATGGTATTTAACACACAGTGAGCGAGGAGGAGGAGGAAGATGACGAAACACAGCCTCCATTTTGGCTCCAAGCAACACACAGGGGTGGGGATCACAGCGGAGGGAGGACTGCCTGATTGATTGATTGATTTATTGACTGCTTGATTGAGCTCTGTTGATGCAGCTCTCACACACGCACACACACGCACACACAGCAGCCTGCAGTATATGATATAGAAGGGGCTCTGGAGAGGCCCTGGTCTGCTCTGATATGCAGTGGGAACAGGCTGCAAGTGAGTAAGAGCAGAGAGGTGGGAAAGGGGAGGGTGGTATGTAAATCTGTGAAATCAGCGATAATTACAGTGAGTGCACAAAAAGCCACATCACAGTTGGCAGAGATGGTGCTAATCATCCTGACACAGTCTGCAACTCAGACACTCTGTGTGTGTTTCTGTGTGTTTCTGTGTATTTGTGTGTATTTGTGTGTATTTGTGTTTGAGGGTGAAAAAGGCAGACAGGGTCCAAAACAGTGTGTGTTTGTGTTTAACTGCAAATCATGTTTGGAGGTTCTCCTGCCTCTGGCAAAACACAAAACTAACCTTTTACTAATTTCATGGCTGTGCAACATGTTTGATTACTAAAAGAACCACTGTCTGCACAAAATAAATTACATTCTTCAACAAAAAAAAGAAGGTATTTATTATATCCATGTATCAGTAAATTGGATTTGTAGAACTTAATTTCAGGGCATAAATGAACGCCTGCAGGTGTACAGCGACGTGGAAATTAAACGCAAATAGGAGTGGAATTTATAGGAATTAAAAAAAGTGGAATGAACAGAACATATTTTTTAAAGTAGTGCTTTAAATAAAATCATTAGTGGAATTATTCTAAAAGTAGAAAAACAAATAAAAAATGTGAAATGTAGAATATTTTGGGGCTACTTTAAATGAAAAAAGACAGGCGAGATTACATTGTCATGTGGGGAAATAAAACTCATTTTAGGCCACACACTGCTTCCACTGATTGAGTTTTACTATAAGACTGTTGTTAAAATACAAATTATAATGCAAGATGACAAAAATTGTCCTTGTCACGTGTTTAGGCAATTATCCCCATTTTAGAAATATTTGTATCATTATTATTTGAGATTACAATTCCATCAAAATGGCTAGGGTAATAGAAAACGTGCACATATGGAATTCGTGGGGGATAATGTCAGATTGAATCTATATGCAGCTAATAGAGCAAATTATGTTTGACATTTCTCTA
Source organism: Notothenia rossii (assembly GCF_949606895.1). Classification (NCBI taxonomy): domain Eukaryota; kingdom Metazoa; phylum Chordata; class Actinopteri; order Perciformes; family Nototheniidae; genus Notothenia; species Notothenia rossii. The sequence goes on from NC_136910.1 coordinate 39,397,321, forward strand.
ACACATGATGAGACCTTCAATTAAAAACTCAGTTAATTCCAGCTAAATCAAAAAGCAATTTATAATCCGTAATTTGTCTCTAATTTGTCTTTGTCTCTGGTGACCCTCCCCTATTTCATTCACTTTTACCCACACGCTCACAGCTGATCCTACCTGGATGACGCGCATGTTTAGTCCTGTTTCCTGGGCCAGTTGTTCCCGGATGTGCCGGGTGGGTTTCGGCGTCGCGACAAACGCGGCCTTTAACGTTTCCAGCTGCTTGGCCTTGATGGTGGTCCGGGGCCCCCGCCTTTTGGTCCCCGAGTTCTGCTCCTCATTCTCAATATTGTTCGTTTCCTTATCAGAGGACGTGGAATTGTCCGTCTCTTTTATGTCGTCCTGTATTGGGTCCTGCAGATCCGGCGATAAACTCCTATCTGTACACGACGACACTGAGGGGCAAACAAACAAGAGGAAGGTCACGATCCGAAATGTCACGCAGGAGGAGGAAAGGGGGGGGGGGGGGGGGGGGTAATTAGGCTTGGAGATGCACAGCGGCAACACTAGAAAATATGCATTCAAAATATGTGTCATATTTCATTGAAAACTGTCAGAAAAAAGGCACAAGGGTGAGATTTCCCTCCTACTTGATTGTGAATGTGCACTATCCTTTTTTTAATTCACCTTTTAGTTATATTACCTATGTTACATTTTTGTTCTATGTTATAGGCTATTCAACGTCTCTGTTATGCTCAATGTATGTCTTCTATTGGTATTATACATTTTCTGTGGCTGAGATGAGCGTTGGACTGCATTTCTTCTTAACACATTAAGCTTAATATTATATTATTATTATTATTATTATTATTATTATTACTTATTGAAGGTATTTGCAGATTTCCTAAAATAGCTTGTTAAATATATCACTGAAAACTATTTCTGATTAAATACATACAGAAGGCTACATTGCACATGATTGAATATCACACACAAATACGTCTATGTACACATGTGGGCCGTTCAGGATAAGGGAGCGTCAGTCTGAATGCACAGGCGGGATGGGGATGAATAGACTGCGGGAAGAGGAGCTGGACACACTAACGTCATCCCCAGCGGATCCTGGTGTACAATAATAGAAAGCCATTGTCCTGCGGAAGGCAAATATTGAAACCAATCATCTGACAAGGTTGTTGTGAAATGCTCTCCACGGACAAAGCAAAGGTTCAACAAAAAACTGAATATGACGGGACGTTATAGGCTCCATCATATTTCCCTCCATTCAAAAGCCAATTATATTTATCAGATGTGGATTTATTTATTTGTCCAGAACAAGGCGATTTGAGATGGAAAAAGAGACGAACACACACTGATCACGGCTTATTATCGCGTTGATTACCTGAGTTCAAGTTGACTTCCTTAATGGCCCCGGAGCTGGCGTAATCTTCTTTGCACACAAACTTGTTTTCGTCTATCACGTAAAGCTCCTCTCCCGTGGACAGCTGCTTGTTACACACCATGCAGGTGAAGCAGTTCAGGTGGAACACTTTGTTGCGCGCTTTGCGGACCAGGTCGTTTGGAGAGATGCCCTGCAGACAGCCCGCGCATTTAGTGCCAAACCGCCTGCAAAAAACGAAAAATAATGTCAAATATATGTTGTTTTTTTGTTATTAAATACAAAAGCGAGATTGCATCGAGTTAAGGCCCAAACAAAATTATGACAGAAGAAGCGCAAAAAGCCCTTGTTGTGACAAGACATGATTTAAAAAATCAGTCTTGATTTTCTCCAAATAACCATATCAGCAATAATAAGAAGTGATAATTATATCATAATAGTTTGGTAGGAATAGTTCCAGCACTAACACTTACAAATAGGCCATTATTAACACAATCCAAAATATAATAATGCTAAAACTGTTTTTATTTCTAGCCAAATATTATACTAGTACATACCAGCACAGAGTAATAACAGAATGATAATAATTGCAATAATAATAATAATATATTTTAACACTAAAACAATGCTTAGACAATGCTTCTCATGATTCCAGTAAAAGTCCGTATAATAATACATTAGCAGTACTATTAAATATTTTTGTAAAGTATCCTATGTATTTAGTAATAAGTAAAAAAACATTCACAATAAACAAAAAAGCAGACGCATGTCACCTGTCTCTATCTTCTGGGAACATAGTAGCGACGGAGTAGCGTTCAAACGAAAGAAATAAAATAGGGAAAAAAATCAGTCTTTGCCTTTTTTATATTGAGGATCGAGAGAAAACGCATGCTCATTATTTTTTGATGGAGGTGCTCTGACAATAACCCCACGCAAAACGTATTAGTGACAATCAACACATTGTAGCCACGGATATATTATAGGATTAAGCAGAGTAGGAGCATTTTAGCGTGAAAATCTTCTCTTAATCCATATTCACCCGCTTAAATACCGAGTGGGAAGACTCATCAATTTCATACACAAATAACCCAAAAATAAATTCTGCAGCATACCCCCCCTGATTTGGAAGGACTGCTTTTGTATTTGCATAATGGAGGAAAGGGATGAAATAAATCACACCTGAGTATTATTAAGAGTTATTCAGTGAGTGTTTATCACCTGCATTAATGCTTTTACTAATATGAAGAGTTTAAAGGCAGATGTTGGCTCTCTTTGGGCCTGTTATACCTGGATTTTCAGCCGGCCTGTCGGGGGGTGCTTAAGCCTCAGGGTGAAAGCAAGCCCTCCTTTTGTGAAGCATTGTTTTAACACTAATGTAGGCTTGTCTCTCCATTTGCAATGGTATCGCTCCACTGTCCCCTCTTTCACATGCATGGCCAAGCCTCCCCCAGCGAAAGGACACAACTCTACTTACACAACAAATGGACATATTAGGGTGATTACTGTTTCGCCTGGCTAATGGCTGGCCATTTAAATCCACCGCTTGATGGGACCTGCGCTAATATGATGGCCAAGGCCGTGCGAGGCCAATAACAGCCCTTCCGGACAAAGGCTAATGTCTTACATGTCATTAGATAATTTGGGCGAAAATAACTGACACATACAAATGAAAATGATGCTAAGAGAGTGCGACCGGACAAACAAGGGCTTCACTTATCACTCAATTACCTGAGACACTTTTTAGGAATTGTGAAACGGTTAATAGCCTAATGGGTGTTTGGGAAAAAGTGTTAGATAAAAACGCAGAATACGTGGATGCAGAATTAAATTAAATGTTAGTTGTTTTGTTGTAGAGGCCCCATTTTAAAAGGCCAAAAATACACGACTGATCATTTATTTTAAAAGCCTCCAATTTAAATAAATAATGTACACTTCTACATTGGTTTTTGGGCAGCTCTCTTCTGCTGGTAATATATTACACTTGCCTTGATATGTTGGCCTGCCTTCACATAGAAATTATTTGCAGGCTTGACTTTGTGGGCCACATTAATATTGCTGGTATGTTTTTGTATTCCTCTTATCTTTTAATTTTTTGTACCCCTGGAAACATTGACCCTAAATCAAAGTATTGTGCGTATTTTTTTGTAAAGACGGGAGTCAGAGCCCATATTAAATAACTTTGAATCCAGACTCGGTACCTGAAAAAGTCAGTTTTGCAATAGAGCTTCCCGTCCCTGGAGAAGCACTTCTCGGAGAGTGCGCAGCTGCACTCGCAGCACTGGACGCACTTGGAGTGCCAGGCTCGGTCCAGCACGTTGAGGAGGAACCGGTCCAGGATGGGCCGTTCACAGCCGGCACAGTGTGCCATCATGTCTCCGGCCTGCAGGACGCCGAGTGCCGACCTGCCCACACGGACTGCGCTGCTCGGACTGGGGCAACCCGGGTCTACGGGGAACAACGTCTTGGCTCCGGGTGGTGGGCTGTCAGGCGAAAAGTGGAGGAACCTCCCGTTGAAAGGCAGCAGAGGGACAATCCCCGAGAAGGGTAGTATTAGTCCTGGTCCTGTTCTGCTGCTGTCCTGGCACTTGTCACAATCCACAATCCAAAAGAGAGGACGAGAGGCTTCAGCCGCGCCAGCTGATGGACTGCGTAATGGACAAACCGGACATGTTTTCTCACGCCAACTCAGTTAAAAAATCATTATTCAAACGCGTTTATTTCTAATAATTTATCCCTTCGCTCATGCTTTGTTTTGGTTCCAGTCATTTCCTTACGGGCTCACCTCACGCCGCCACTTTCTCATCACTGTGGCTGTGGTTATCACGAGGATTTGCCAGCGCTCACATTGGATAACGCCCTCGTTAATTCCCGTGGCAGGAGAGCCAATCAGAACACAGTTGTTATGGTTACACGTTCATAGCTGAAGCCTCGGAGCGAACCTGCATCACACACAGGAACACAGGGCCAGGCATGTATGTGGAAGGTTCCATGGTGGGGCACAGAGACACCACTGACTTTATAAGGAAAAACGCATCAGTTAGTGCCACTGAGATCCCCCCTGTAACATCTTTGATCGGACTTTCAACTCGAAAGTCCACAAAACACGAGGAAGGTTAGGAAATACCTGTACGATAGGCGTTTAAATGGCACGTTGCTGCCACAGAGATGAATGTGAATAGATGCAATGGGAATGGGAGTAGCCGAACAAGGGCTAATGCTACACAACCTCATAATGGCCTTGTGTCAAAACGCTCCTGCATCACATTGAGGCTGTGCAGGCTGCAGAGGAGGGGCCGCGGGCCTTTTCTCATGCAGAAAGCTATTTACAGGGAAATGCGATGGATTAGCTGGAGCTCATCAATAGGGAGAGCCTGGTCACCCGGTGCTTTAACAGAGTGGCCACCAATCGAAGGGAATTTCAATATTTACCAACAGGCTCGTTTTGTTAGTTCGCAGTTAAGCAAACATGCAATACGCTAATTCATGTTAGTGGATGCGGCCGAGAAGCATTTTTTTCTTTCCATGGTAATGATGATTCATTTCAATAACATTAGGTGTGAATTTTGACTCATTTTAAACGATTATAGGTCATCCAAGACAACATTTAGAGAGGAACAGATAAACAACAGCTGGTAGTTATAAGAGATGAAGGAAATGCAATAAAAAGGGTAAATAGACAAATTGTAATGAGTCAATATTATATATTTTAAGTCCTTTATACCTATTTAATTTATTATTAATTATAATTATGCCAGATAAAAGGACTTATAAATGCATTATAGATCATTATAGATCCATTATATTATTTGGCGAAACTTCTTTTTTTCTGACTTTTTTTTGCCATTTACATATATACTCAAAGCACCTAAGTCAACGTGTCCTTGTGTTGCCGAAGGGCACATTGACATCTGAAAGGAGAAGCCAGGTAATGGCTATCAACTGTTCTAGCATCTTTTCTTTTTATTCATAATTTTCCAAATTAATTGGCTGTTTTTGCCCCTTTTTGTGCATCCCAAAATTGTTTTGGTTGCAGACCCATTCAAATAAGTCTCAATTTCTCAGCTGTGGTACATAATTACTGTTTTTCTATATCAAAATTGCACCCAGGACACCAAGTGTGGATGTATGCTGCAGGTAGCAGTGGTTTAACCTGTGTATTCCAGGCCTTTGTAGAGACAAGCCTGAATGAGTTTCCTCAATTATCCGAGCTCCTAAAACAGCGCCCTTTAGCCTGTACAACACGGGTGAGACAAAAAAAAGGAGGGGGGTGGTATTCAGGAGAAAACGGTGGGAAAACGAGCATGTGAGGCAAATGTGTCCAATCATCTCTTGTTTGAATGAATGTAGCCCTTTTGCATTGTGCATAGAAGAAGAAAAAAACCTGTTTGCTTTTGCTTTGCTCTGCTGTGTACACGACCCTAACGGAGAGACCCTCACCTGTGAAAAAAAGGGAGCTGTCCCTGGTACCAAAAGCAAGAAGCACCAAGGACAGCAACAGGCTTTTCTCTTTTCAGTGGGGACATCATACATTATGCCTATGTGATCACACATAGCTTATACTTTCTTCTATTTACACCCTATTTACTGTATGTTCAATGCATTCTGACATGTTGACTGCAAACTCTTATCTTGACCCTGGCATGACATTTCATCCTGCTATAGGGACAAAGTCAATGTTGGAAAACAATTCTAGAGCCTTTTCCTTCAAGGACTGTCATGTATTTCCCTTTGATACTCATTCATCATTCCTATAGAGTTCTGCTGACTTAAAGGCATCTGCAGAAGTTTGTAAAGCACCCTATCCCTTAAAAAATAGTTATTTTGGTGGAGCAAAACATACCACATCATGGTTTATGCATTGCATTATCATAATATATGAGCACACTGATAAGACAATTCCATAGCATTAAAGAAACCTGATAAAAACGGTATTTTGCTTATTAGGATATATTCCCCACAGGTCACATGACTAATAGAAACAGGCCTATGACTCACATTGTTTGTAAGCAACCTATGAGTAATTTCATTTAAATAACAAACATTTTCCAAATAAAAATTGTTATTACATTTGAAAATAAAGCTTAAACATCAATACCCTGGATAACATTTTAGGATTCAACACATTCATGCGAAAGCCTTCTAGCCGAAATTATAGGATTCATTAAGCAATGAAAATATATACAATAATATTTTTGATGACTATTTTATAAATTGCAGAAAACTCTTCATATTTATTGATCTATTCTAGGGGAAAGAGGCTTTGTTAGTTTACCCCTGCAACGGTTTACTGAGAGCATGCAGAGCATCACAACACGTATTTTTCAAGGTACAACATCTGAGCATCTCTGCCTTTTCTTTGCTAAGAGGCCTTCATTAAATACCTCCGCAGCTGCACTGCTCTGTATTCCTCAATGATGTTTTATTTAGTAATGCAAAGAGAGTAAAAATACCGTGATACACACAAACCCTGAACCCTCGGTGTCCCTTCGGTATGTGCTCCGACAGAATCTGCACAAGAAGGATGACAGAAATAAAGGTTAATGTTTGTAGTAATTGGATTTGAGGAAATATTTTAAAACACAGAAAGAAACAACCTTCTTTTTAGAGAAGTAGCTTGTTATTTGTAGTAGCTGCTGTGCACTGAGAGTTGAAATGAAGCCATAAAGGGAAAATGAGAAGATATAAATATATATCTAAAAAAAAGGTGCATATAGATAAATGTGAGACACGGAGAAAAGAAATCTACCTCCACCTCCCCTCCACTGTGCACCTTGACAGCCTGGACACCTGAGCAGACCGCCTCCCCCGCCTCCTCCTCCTCCCCCTCCTCCTCTATTCCTGCAGAAGACATTCAATGCATGCGGTGTCACCCCAACCCCAAAGACGTGCACGCTCCCACACATGTACGCTCAAGACCACCTCCAGGGCCCCCTCTTTGGCAGGGCCAGTCCCAAGGGAGAGGTTAGTATGATGGATGTCTGACTGGTAGCCCTCCCTTCGGGCCTCCCTCTCCGTCACCTCTCTGCGCTCTGAATTAAAAGGCCGTTTGTCTCCTCCGAGTCCTCAGCTGTAGAGCGCCGGCCTGCAATTTCACAGCACTCAGAGAGAGAGGGAGACCATTACAGAGGAGGTTGTCAGGGGAGCCATCAGAGCCCGGACACGCCTGAGGGACTCTCTCTTTCCCCTCCATCTTTCTCTGCTGCCGTCTCCTTCTGCTCACCCACCAACACCTCTGTCCCACTGCAGGCAGCCAACCCTGCACCAACAAACATAGAAATATTCAAGGCCTCTGTTACATTCGAGCATGCATACTCCTTAGTGCACACAGATCAAATAATTATTCATTTTATTTTATACCAGTCTTGTTCTATTTTAGCTTTTTGTAACGTCTATCCTCTTTGCTCTTAACTAACTTTGTATTAGTTGTATTTAAATGTCCTATTATAATCGGAGGTGGGAGAAGTTCTCAGACCTTGTATACTTAAGTAAAAGTACCAGACTGTAGGAATGCTCTGTTACAAGTAAAAGTCCTGCATTCAAAATGTTACCCAAGTAAAAGTATGTATGTATTAGAAACCAAATATACTACCAAAAGCAAAAGTACTCTTTATGCGCATGGCCCGTTTCGGAATAGTATATATATTATAAGTTTAGATTACCATTATTGATGCAATAAAGGGTTATCAAAGCTGGTAAAGGTGCAGGGTAGATCGTAAATATTACTCCAGGTGTCAGGTTAAGTATTTTTTAAGTGTTGATTATATTTCACACCATTAATTTAAATCAGCAGGTATTATATAAATGTAGTGGAGTAGTAGAACAATTGAAACACTCAAGTAAAGTACAACTCCCTCAAAATTATACTTAAGTACAGTACCTGAGTAAATGTACTTAGTAACTTTACACCACTGCTTATAATGTGTTTATTTTTGCACTTTGTGTCTATGCTTTTGATGTTTTATGTAATGTTATTTCAGTTAACTCATTGCCTACTGTGCTGCTGTATATAAATAAACTTTCCCTGCCTGCACGCATATCACACACATCATTTTGATTTTGAAACGTTCTCTCTGTGTTGGTGCTTGTATAAATTATCACATCTAATAATACAAAAAGGTAAAGCAAGACCACAGAGATTTACAAAGACGAAATAACACGTGCTTACTGGAAATGGAAAACTTGAACTCATAAGCAATGAAACATACTTTTAAATTATTCAATACACTCAGAGGAACTTCTGCAACAGCCTTACTTTGTATGAACAGTTGCTAATGTTAGCAAACTTGAGGTATTGCTGTATATCTATTATTGCTGTGCCCTAATGTTACAACTGCGCTCTAACATGAATTGTTGCCACAGTGGCCGCTGTTCAGCAATAGTCCAGCTTTAAAAAGGATAACAGGGGCCGTATTCATACATCATTGTTAACCAAGGAAAGACCAAAACCAACAATGTGTTTGAGGTTGAGTATGCTTGAAATAATTACTTCATACAACCTGTTGTCCAAGTATGTTTAAGTGTTTACATTTCATCTGATTGGCCGCACTTGAAGGTTGGGCGAAAGTCCTGCCGTCATAACCTCCTTCACTATGACTCTGTAGAGAAAGGTCTCAGTGCCTCTAAGGGCCTTTGTCGCCAATGAATCATATAAATTGGGATGATTGCAAATAGTTTGGGACTTTTCTGGACGCGTAGCAGTTGGTAGTGGACTTGAGGTAGTTGTGTGAATGATCAGAAGATAAAATCAGACTTTCCCTTTTGAAAACTAATGGAGGCTCATCAACAATGGAGATCTATGGCACAGAAAAAAAAAGATGTCAGGGTTTGATGGACACACAATTCTTAATTCATAGTAAAAATGTATGCTGAGGTATTTGTTCTGTACATTAAGCATATCTGAAGAAATAGTATGTTGTTTAGAAACTATAAAACTATAGTATACAGATATATACAACTATGTGTACAGAAGCAATTCCTCTGTATGTGTAAAGGGCATTTTAAGTGATTTTTCCTCAGTACTTGCTTTTGTTTTTAGTAGAACGAAAGCGAGTATTTCTCTATTGAATTTTTCTTGAATTAAAAAATGTCTTCTTAAGAACGCTCTTGAAATTACCTTTATGTGAAGCGCTCTTGCTCAACATGAATCTGCACTGTAATAATACACGTGTGAGTAGAAGGACGGGCAGAATGGAAAGCCATCATCAAGGAAAACAAACATGAAAGGAGGCTCAACTCACAAACACGAGCCTCTCAAATAACCCAGAATAAAGTACAAATTCAAACAACCAGAGTCACCTCTCACCCTACGAACACTAAATCCCACATTATTCTTCACACAAACAAACACCTGCAGAAAAGTACACACTGTATCGGTGTGAACACATAATTGGAGCATTGTTTCAGGTGGGCAGGAGTCACAAGTCGCTGTGCATGACTATTCATCAGGCTGGATTTCCTACCTGCAGTTATCCGCAGGGTAAGGTGCTGCGACTTTATGTGTGGCAGAGTAAAAAGACAGGTGATGGGATCTGGGTAGTTGTGGAGAGTGAAAGCATGACTGCATGGCTCACACTGTGTTGAGTTCAGCCCCTGTCATTGAGATATAATGAGGGAGATCACCTTTCACTGTGGGCCATCCTAATGAGGTAATGAATGGGGGTGTGCATTGCACCTTTGCCCTCACCTACTCTATTAATCAGAGTAGGGTCACACACAGCCGCCAGGACCCAACCTCCCCCATCTGGCAGCACTAATGGACCAAGCGATGGATTGAAGGTGCTTTTAGTTAAAGAGCGCTGGTTAGTAACCAGGAGAGAGGAGAGAAAAGAGAGGGATGGCATCCTTTCCCAGGAAGAGAAACCAGAGGAAACACAGAGGAGGAGGAGGCAGCAAGGTTCTACACCTCCGAGGTAGTAGGAGTGAGAAGTGTGTGCGGCCTCGACCTCTGACCTCATCTCAGCCACCTTGAGGAAGGATCAGAAGGGTCAGCCGGCAATCTGGACTGCCCATGGCAGGATCAGCCACTGACAGACATGTAGCAAACTGTGAGCGACAGCATCCCTGTGTTACATCTTAAAGTGAGAAATTGCCTGTGTTGCTGCATTGGATGCATTTGTCAAGAAATAATCACAGAATAAATATTCTTTGTCTTATCTGGAGTAATGCTAGCTGCTCTGTGAGGATTATTCCATGCATAGAACTGCCTTTTAGCTAAATGCTCAAGTCAGGAGGCTCTTATGCTCATAGGGACAATGCTAGAATGTTTTGCAGGTGTAATGTTTATGATTTTTGCGATCTCATTTATCTTGTTAGCATGCTAACATTCAAACATTACTTAAAAGAAAAGATGCGATTTAAACGAGAAATAAGAGATGTAGCCTCGACGAGAGAATATATGTAAAAATATGTTTTTTTGTGACTTAAAGAGCATAACAGAGCAAACGGAGAAAGGGCCACTTAACCAAAGATATTTGATCAAAGCTAGAATATTACCTAAAATCATCATTTGAAGTTAATTATGACCTTTTGTTTTCATGAAAACTGTATCTCAGCTTTCAAATCATATCATTTGTGTCACTATGTATCAGGCTCTGCCATGTTTGACAGCTGATTCATAGTTTAAGTGGCAGTGTAGTTGAAGAATGGACAAAATTCAAATCAAACAGAAGCAGAAATATTTTAGCATTTGTTTCCATGTGCACGGTGTGTTTTTGTGCTTTAGCAATGAACCAACAAACCACAGCAGAGGGGGGTTTCAAACATAATGGAATATAACTTGTTTTTGAATACGTTCTACATTATAATTTTACTGTACGAATGTTTATCAAAATCTTCTTAAGTAAACAAAAAAACATCAATGTAATTGGCCTTTACAAACTATGAAAGTGTTTCAAGAACTAGATCTATCCCCTACTTTACCTAATAGCTATAAATTATGAAGTTTTATATAACATGTTCTCAAAGCAAAAGTTTTTTTTAAATGGACCGGAAAGTGGAAAGAACACCTTTTGAAACCTATCAACAAAAACTCAACAATAACCAATCCCTGACAAAAAACACATTAAATCAGCTATTCAGAGGTTCAATGTGACGAAGGTCACATTTTCAATTCTGTTGCTTTTCAAAGAAAATATAATTGAGAACAAATTCCATTACTTTTCTTCTACTGCAGATTTATATGTTCAAAATGTGTTTGCTTTGCACTGCTTTAAGTCTCACTGGGCTAAAAGCCAGATGGATTAATGTTGGTTACACGGACAAAATGGTGATTACATAACTCCTAAGATGTAAACAAATATGATATAAATGATTTTTCTGATCCTAATCAGAAGTAGTTGAATTGTCCTAGCCATTTTGTCCCAGTGTGTATCCCCTCCAGCATTGGTCAGCTGTGTGCAGATGCAGAGGGAGAATTGAACTGGACTCAGCAGCACGACAAAATGGGAAGGCTGGCCTGAAAAAAAAGGAATGCAGGGGGAGAAGGGAAGGAGGGGGGGTAATCTCGGCTATGTATGTGCTCTCAGCATCCCGTCCTCCCCTGGCTAACCGCACCGGCGGCCACTTGAATTAGCAGCAGAGGATTATGGGCAGAGAGCCTCATTAATCTGGGCAACAAACAGTGGCCAGTGTGAATATTTGCACCCAGAAATTGAAAAGATTAAGTCCTATTTGACAATGACTGGCAGGCTCTGCGCTGCAAGAGGCTACTGTTAAATATTCATATCCTGGACTCCTTCTCTTCCTCTGTCTGCCTCGTGTGTGTCTGAGTGTGTGTGTTGAATAGAAGTAATGTGCAATTGCAAGACAATAAGTACGTTTTTTTAGATTTTGGTCAATCAGTATGAGCAATCACGCCTACAAACTGAACATTCTTAAAATGCAAATTGGCAAAAAATAAGCACACAAGACAAAATCTTTTGAATTATCATAGGATGCGAAGCGTTATTTAAAGAGGCCCTGTTATGCTTTTGGGGTTTTCCCTTCCCTGTAGTGTTTTATATAGGTTTGTGTGCATGTACATGTTCTGCAAAGGCTAAAATCACAAAGTTCCCTCCAGAGGGAGTTTCTCTCCCACACACTTCCCTCCTGCCTGCAACGCTTCCATTGGACTCCTTTGTTTACTTCTGGAACATAGTGACATCACTATGTTACACTCGCACTTCTATTGGCTAGTGCTCCAACACTTTGTACATGAAGGAAGGCAGGGTGGGGGCATCACCAAAATGATGACCAATTACAACAGAGCTGGCCAGCTAACCAATCAGAGCAGACTGAGCTCTGGTTTCAGACAGAGGGTGAAAAGAGGTGCTAAATAAAGAGTCTTTTTGAACATTAAAGCATGGAGACATGTCACAGTAGAGAAAAAAAAATTAACCTGAACATTTAAATATGACCCCTTTAAACCAATAATTGTACATTTTTGACCAACAGAAGAAGGATATAGGGTTATTGATTTTGTTGCTGGGATATATAGACCATTTCCTTACCTCTTAAAAACACACATTAATGACCAGAAAAGGAGTGGTGGGGGGGTCTGCTGTGACATCCCATCGTTCTGCCTGCCTTGTCAGCCTGGCAGGAGATTCCCTCCTGCTAACGCTCAGCAAATACACCTGCTATTCATTTCCTACAAGGCAGAGAAGGCTATCCAGACCTGACAAAGCTATTTACCCACCTCCAACCCAGCCTGTGCAGACGCTATCGCTAATGTTTTCCCTTCTGCAGGAGATCAATATGTTTGGAAGCAGACAAACAACCCTGCTCTGCCGGGCGGGCTCTTCCCGTTTAGCAGGCCACCACTGGGGGCCCTGACAGCAGATGTACACAACCGAATCAACAAGCAGCGCTCCTCCAGAGTCAACACTGGACAGGGATATACACTGCTGAGAATTAACACCACGGCCCATATGCCATACCAAGGATCAACACTCATCCTCAGCCCAGTGCCAAGTTGCTCCCAGAAAACAAACCACAGATGGAATATTGATTTAAGCACGAGCAGGGAGAATTATAACTGAAATGTAATGCGGCTGGAATAAACATAAAGCTTTTGTCGTGATGGTAAGCTGGATATCTGCACAGTGTGGAGATGTTTGAGACAGGCGAAGCTAAATGATTCAGACCGATTCAGAGCAGCAGACAACTTTCCAGAAGATAAAACAGTGATATTAAGCTTGAGTAAACAACAGCAACCAAACCAGACAATACAAACAGTGAGGGCCAGACTAAACCAACATCCTGGATATTCTCCTCTGGATAAGCCCTCATGCTCTCTCATCTCCTCTGCTCGTCTACACTTCTCTTGTTTCCTTTCCTCACTTACTCTAATATTCTTTGGTGTTTTAGCCTTTAAACTTAAGGCCTCAGGTCGGACTCCAGCCTGGGCCCCTGCAGTAAGGAGGGACGCCCCATGCATAAAGACTCAGGCCTTACAACCTGGGAAATCCCTTCTTTTGTTTCCTTGTCTCTCATCTTGGCTCATATTCCTGATTCCTCTACCCTTGTCTCTTTCTGCGACTTCATCCACTCTTCTCTCAGTGTCTCTCCACCTATAATTTTAATCTCCTCTTCCTTTCCTTTCCTTTCCTCTATATCTTGTCTTATCTCCTCTCCTCGTTTCCCCTGGCTTTTCTCATTTCGCCTCCTCTCAACTCCTTTCTTCTCTGCATATGTCACTATTCCTAATTCCCTCTCCTGTTTTTTGACAATTGATTATTTAATGCATTTTCCACTTTTTTATATTGATCATAACGAGATTAAGAACGTTGACATTCAACATTTAGAAAGGCATCTACCGTGATTCATTTTGTCATTTTTTCATTCGTGGTACTTTACGTACAAGTGAATCTGATGTAGGATAGTACATGAGGAGGGCAGAGGAAGCAACCAATTTTTGTATGTGTGTGTGCGTGCGTGCGTGTTTGTGCGTGTGTGTGTGTGTGTGTGTGTGACTGAGTCAATGCGCATTTGAATGTTCCTTTCACATGAAGCAGCTGTGTGCAAATGTGTGTGTGCAAATGTGTGTGTGCAAATGTGTGTGTGCACATGCAGAAGGTGATCATGAGGTTGATTTCTGGTTTTACATGTGTGCATATGTGTGTGTGTGTGTGTGTGTGTGTGTGTGTGTGTGTGTGTGTGTGTGTGTGTGTGTGTGTGCACGTGTGAGTGTGTGTGGGAGCGGCAGGGTGAGTGTTAAATTGTTCTGTGTTGTGGAGATAACACCGGATCCCTATCAGCTGCATCAGGGGGCTTAAGACCCCAATGGGCGTGAGGGGAGAATGAATTTTCCTCACTACTCTGCATATTACAGGATTACACTGCACCTTTAGATATGCTTGGGCTGAGCCTATCTCTGCCTTTTGGCTATACGCATTTAGATTATTGAAATAGACTGTCACACAGCGAATGAATTGAAGCAACACCACAGGGACTGCACAGGCTCCTGAAATGAAATACGCCGAAGTGAGATAACCGTGATAGGATTTTGGTTTCTGACATTGTTCGGACAGAATAGTTTCTCATAATCCCGGCATGTAGCCACAAAATGTGTCTGCGCTGCTTTTATTTATTTATGAAAAGGAAAAATAAACTACTGTAAAAAAAGCGTGATGGGAACATTAAGCTGTGCTGCAGTTAGGGCAGCAGCTGCAAACAAACATCTCTTCCTTTTCCAGGCCACCTCAGACACAGACTCCTGCATGGAGCTCACAAGGTGCAACAGAGTCTTTCATCCATTACAAACTCTCCATCCGGCGCCACATGCAGAGGCTGTGGAGGTGCAGGGCGTGTAGGTAGAACAGACTGGCCTCTGGGCTCGATGGTGGACAAGAGGGGGAACACAGAACGCAAGAAGGGGCCGTCTTCTTCTTCTTCTCTTTTCCCTTCAACGCCTCCTTCATCAGCCCCCCTCTCCCCCTCCTCGCAGCCTCTGGCTAATTACTCCTTTTTTCAAATGCAAAGCAGCGGCAGAAAGTGAGATGATTTCTCGCCGGCCGCTTTAGGGAAGAAGCGAGGAGAGGGGAGAGAAAGAAAGCCGAGGCAAGAAAAGAGGAGCGAGAAGAGACGAGAGAGGCTGAATGGAAGAAAGAGGTGACTTTCTTTCCTCGGCTGGCGGGGACCTTTGAAGTTGGGCAAGATGGAGAGGGGAGGGGGTCTTTCTGTGAGGGGACGGACGTAAGAAAAAAGCAGGAGGGAAGATCGTGTTAACGAGATGGCCTCTAAAGACGAATTAAATGGTGGGAGAAAAGAAACACGATCAGGCCTGGCCCTACTTATAGACTCCTCACAGACTCACTCTTTTCAGCGCCGCAGAGGTGTACCAAAGCCGGAATTCCACAGCTCAGCTCTTTAAAAGGCTTGGAGTGTGGGGTGGGTGAGTGAGGGGCTGCGTTCGGGGGCAATAGGGTGTGTGTTTGAGTGCAAATGTGTGTGCGGCAGGGTCACTCGTCCTTTAGTCACACATCCCAGCCCCTCAATGAGGAGGTCAGGGACTTACACACCGATGGAGGGTCAGAAGTGGCAGGGATTACACGTCTGCTCTAAGCCCCCTAGATCCTAGTGTTTTCACTCCCTCTCGCTGTTTGTTGTTTTGTGGCGGAGCAGACGAAGGAAAGAAAAGGAGACGGTCGGGGGAATTAGTGTAAAGCTCGGGAGATGAATGGGCATCTTATTCGCACCTCTTGTTGGCTGTTTTTCACCCCCCCCAAAACAGCCCTCCCATTCCTTGTCGCAGTGAAAGCACGTTAGGGTATCCTTTGTGCGGACAAAAGGAGACTCCCCTCCTGGCTTTCATGCTCCTGCTGGAGCAACAAGAGGATTTGGCCCGCCGTGCAGCGCCAGAGCTGCTCCAGCTTTGATTGGACATCGGCAGGAGAGAGCTCTGCCTCCCTTTCTTGATTAATCAAGTGATTCCAGTGCTCTCAATAACACCTTTTTTCTTACACACTCTTTCTGTGTCTCAATAATCCTATCCTCTCCACCCCGAAACACCCCAACCCACGTCTGGCCTTCTCCCCCAACGGAAGAACACTTTTTCATCAGATTCGTTCCGTGTGCTTCATGTGACTTTGTGCTTATCTGATGTGTGGGTGGTTTGATTTCTCTGTGCTTATCACCACTGACACAGAAAAAACATTAGCAGATTAATTTAGATGATTTTTACAAGAGTTGAACAAAAGTTGACCCAATGTGTCATTCAAAACACAAGTGCCTTCAACTGCCTGATTTTAGATTGTTTTTTCCTTTTCTGTAAACAGAGATCCAGATTATGAGATTGTCATTGGAGTGTTTCAAATACAAATCTCTTCAGCTCATGCATTATTCTGCTCTTGTATATGATTTATTCGCGTTGAAATCACACTCCAACGATTATTCTTTTATTATTTCTGATGCTGCATCAGACTATCGAGCTCATCGAGTTCAATTAAATTAAATTCATTTTAAGTTCAGTTCAATCCAATTAGAAAACTAACACGCACCGGCAGCTATCATCCGCTGGTTTTAATAATGTAAAGAATAAAACAGGCAAGGCTGAGCACTTGAAGTTGAACATTTGTATCACTTTTAATTGGGTGAGTGGTCGTTGTTCTTGATCCACATGAGTGACAGCACTGGCAGATAATATAAATTAATGTATATTACAAATATATTAAATGTACTGTATATAGTCTGCATTTACGAGAGGATGAACTGGTATTCAGGTTTCGGTTTTTTCGAAACATTTGAAATTGATTTCCTGTTGCAGTGTTTGCTAATGTAAAAAAATGAAGAAAATAAACTTGGACCCAAGCTGTTTCCTAGCAACAACATTTCAATGACACACTCTCAAGCTGCTGGAGGTTGAGTGCCTTGCTGGAGGGAAATGCATTAGTTTTAAAGGGTTTATTCAACCAACTTCTAACTATTTTTAGCTGATTAAATTGTGCTCATAAATACTGGTGTCACAGCACTGGGACACTGACATAAACTTACATCCAGACGCAAACATCTGACATGAGGTCTGCTCGCTACAAGGAGCTGACGTTTAGGTGTACATTGGGTTGAATAAATATATAAAAAATAGGTAACAATAAAGGGGACTTGTACTTTACTTGAGTATTTCATTATTTGCACTTCTACCCCACTACAATTCATAGGTAAAATTGTGTACTTTTACCTTTAGTTAATTTGCAGATTCCGATTAATGATGTGAAATATATGCGACACTTAAGACTTTAGTTACACCTGGAGTCAAATTGATGCACCTTTACCAACTTTGATACATGCATTAAAATGCATTCAAAATGATCAAATCATGATATATTTTATTCTGAAATGGGCCAATCTGCATTATGAGTACTTGGTGCTTTTTTGATGCCAATACTTTAGTATTTTTAAAGGTGGGGTAGGTAATTTTGGAGAAAGCAGCTAGAGTGCGCTAGAATTTGAAAATACACAGCCGGAAAAAATCTGCCACTTCCTTACAGAGCCCCTCCTCCAACACACATGAACGCGCACATGACCAATGAGGGCACGAGATAAGTTTGTGCACAGATGGAAGGCTGACAGGCAGGTAGGCCATCCAGTTATTTTAGCCGGGCCGGCTAAAATTATTGGTCTTGCTTTTTACAGTACTACGGCTTTTTTGTCAAAGCACTTAAGATATTCATTGCTATCGGGATGTTAAGAGCAGGAATATAACAAAAAGTGTATCTCGAGCCGGTTTCTCAAACTTACCTACCCCACCTTTAACTCAGTAACATTTCAATTCCAGGACTTTGCTTGTAACAGCGTATTCCTACACTCTTGTAGTTCTTCTTTCACTTAGGTACAATATTCCACCTCTGCCTACTAGGTGTTCCACAGATCTAACAAAGTGTAACCAACCTTTAACAAAGTCATTCAGCTGCTTTGTCAACACTGACAACAGTTTCTCCATCTTACCTTGGCTCCTCATGGTGTATACCCTGAACACCTGCTCTGCTAGATATCACTTTCTTCTTGACTCAACATCCAAATTTATTTTCCTTATCAGCCAAGCAGCTTTGTATCTGGTGGTGGGGGGTTTCAGTGAGTAGGTGGGTGGCTGTTATAGATGCCACAAAGACAAGAGAAAAACACAGAGGCAGAGGAAGGGGGGTGAGAGGTGATAAACAGAGTTGGGTGGGGGGGTGCCTTGCTACGATAAATCAAGATCCAGACTAATCTATTTAGCATGCTCTCACCATTATCCTGTCAGTGAAACAGCTAATTAATTAACTGATTCCACAATGAAGAGGTTTTGAATGAGCCCATTTAGATAATTACTACAAGGAGCCGATCGGGCCAGTCATTTACCACTGTCACAGGTTCCAGCATTGGCAGCTGCCCCTCACTGTCCACAGCCTCATCGTCACAAATACACTAATACTCTACACCTTTAACAACTTAGAGGTTTGCACGTCTGAGAAGAGAAAATAAAGCTTATTCTATTGTTAGATCACTGGATGTGGATAAAACCATGCCATCCTCTTATTATAACAGTGATGCTCTCTTACATTAGAGAGCATATGTTTTACTCACAAATGCATGGGTGTATTATGAATATGTTCTTTATACCTTAGATCTTTAAGTTATATTACTTGTTACCTTTTTGGAACATATTTTTAACTATGGTTAGTCTATCCAAATATGCAATTTATTAATAGTTGATGAAGGTCTGATCCTTTGTCAAAAACAGTGTGGACAGTTTGTCTTCAAGATCTGATTTAAGAAATAATCGTTTTGCCCTGTCTGAATATCATCTTAGAACATCCAACAGCTTTTGTAAATTATGGCATCGCTTTAGCTCTTTTCTTTAGCCATTGCCGCAACAGAAGAAGGTCAATCTTTTCTAGGAAAATGACATGTGTGAGCTCTAACAGCTTCTAAAGCTGTAAACCTGCCGTGCAAAACTACTCACGCCTTTCAGGTGTTGAGGCTTCCTCTTCAGTCCTTACTTCTGTTGGAGCTGCTTATTGCACAGTATATTGAGTGTTGTCCCTTTAACTTTGAGCTAACTGTGTCATTATCAAGTTAACATTATGCTTTAAAGTACGATTCCTACATTTGCACACATTTGTATTTCATCTAAATAGCTGCTGTCATCACAACCATCAAATATCAATGCAACTCCTGCACAGTACTAAACCTGACACTTAGGAGCAGCACTGTGACAGTAAGTTTATACATTTTCATCATTTCCTGTAATGCAGTAAGACAACAAAATCATCCCGAGGCCAAATATGAAAACTTGACATTATGCGCTATGTAACACTCTTGTTTGTTTGGGGTCTCTATGAACCTTTAACAGAGTTTAAGGAATATAAAGGGAGTTAAATGTGCTTAAATACATGAAATGAATGAATTGGACAGGATGTGATATAGTGGCTAAAGACTAGGGTTGTGTTAAAAGTGACAGAAAATATGAGAGAAGAAGATTTACAATAAGCCAGAGTCCAGTTCATGCTGTCTTTGGCGGACGTGATATCTGTATTAAAACAGGCTGTGATAAATGATGCTGTTTCTTTGAACTTATTTTGCAGTTTAATAAATTGACAATTGTTCATTTTCACTGCAGATAACAGGGGAACGCACTGTGCACACACCAAGACGTTTAAGATTAGTGATGAGCAAAGATAATGAGCAAAAACACAAGAGAGGCATAATGACATTTCCTCCTACAAACAATGGCTGTGGTAATTATTGGCATCATTGGCTTCAGAGTTAATAAAAGCCTTTTAAATCTTGTTGTAGGTACATTTGATATCATAGCATACTAGTGGCGGGAACCTCATGTGGATTGCCTGATTTGAAAATGGAATAAAAAGAAAGAATTACTTCGACTTGCTGATAATATCTGATTGAGAATTTCAAAATAAAAGCTGATGTTAGACACTTGGGGGTAGATCAATTCAAAACTCTGCAACCTTACCCGTACTAAAACTTTTATCCAGTTTAATCACATAGCTTGGAAAGATTTAACAATTCTAGACGCTAAAATGCCTGTGTTCCCTCCAGAGGGAGTTTCTCTCCCACACACACCCTCCCCTGCCTGAAACGCCTCCATAGGACTGCTTTGTTTACTTCCGTAACATAGTGACAGGAATATGTAACACTCACGCTTCTATTGGCTAGCGCTCCATCTAATTGTACGCGATAGCGGCCCGTCTACACTACAGGTATCAAAAAATCTTGAAGCTGGGCGTGTCTGAAGCTTGGCGAATTTTTGCGACCAACAACCAATCACATGAATCTCCCGCCCCCGACATACAAAGCAATAGCAATGTTAAAAGGAAGTAAACTGGATAGAAACTCCCCAAACAGGCGAAAAACCTACCAGTTTCACCCACTGTCTCTGCCACCTCCCTCCATGCCTGGTTCCTCCGGTTTGTATCCCGGTAAATAGTTCTGGTCGTAAAGAACCGGGTGATTTGCTACCGTAATATCTCGTTTGGAATATGAGGAAATTAACTGCGGTCTGGCTCTCCCAGCTTGCACGCGGTTTGATTGGCTGCGCTTGCACTGGCGGGATTTGCATAAACGGGATTTGATTGGCTGACATTGTTCAACTTTTGATGCCGATAGATGCTCGTGATGCAAGCATCACGAGCCATGCCATGCTCCCCACAATGCAGTTCGGTGAAGATTAAAAAATCTTCTACGTCACCCCATTCAAGTGAATGGGCGAAGCGTTGAAAGCATTTTTCGATGCCTGTAGTGTAGACGGGCCGTCTGCTTGCAAAGCCATGCTCCCCACAATGCAGTTCGGCGAAGATTAAAAATCTTCTACGTCACCCCATTCAAGTGAATGGGCGAAGCGTTGAAAGCATTTTTCGATGCCTGTAGTGTGGAGGGGCCGTAAAGGGTGGTACATCTTTAAGCGGTTGACCAATCACAACAGAGCCGGCCAGCATGGTTTCAGACAGAGGGTGAAAAGAGGTGCTGCAGCACAGGCAGTATGAGACAAATAAAGAGTTTTTTGAACATTAGAGCATGGAGACATGTCACAGTAGAGGTCCAACACTTTGAGGTGTTTAAACTCAGTTTTAGCATATACTGACATGTTGTGCAGGTCTGCATCTTTCTAGTGTTAACATTTGTAAGAAAAAAGTACTTGATGTAAAGAAGTGCCACACTAAAGAAAAACTCCACGACTCTTCTAATACAAAAGGGTAGAATCTAAAGTACTTATGAGGGATTGTATTTAAAAAATAAACAGCCGTCAGCAGATTAGTTAATTAGCTTTGCAAAAAATAATACCAATACTTAAAGCTACCATCTTCCAAATGTACTTTATCCATTCTGTTTGAAGGAACATGATGTTCATGGTTCTAAGTACACAGCAGCTCATTACTACTGTGGATTATATTAAGAAAGGTTGTAGCTCATCTTCAAAACAGAGTTGGTGTAGCTGTAGGTGGCTCAGTATTTGACCTCATGACGGACATGCATCAGTTGTTTTTCATTCAAACGGAAATAATCAGAGAAACATATAGCGTTAAGAAATACTTGCACTGAAAGAAAAGTACTTCAAGTTAAACCAGTAACTTTTCAAAGTTTCAAAATAAGTTATTTTCTGATATTTGTTAGGTATTGTGTGCATCAGTACTTATTGCTGGTTTAAATCACCATGCATTCTAACATTTAAATGAACACTAAAACGATATGTCAGCTGTAGTGGCCTTATTCAACCTGCTGTGTGTGACTGAATGAACCCTCAGCCTGCTGTGATCATGTGAGCTGATGAGGGGCACCACCGCACCCACGGGTCAAAGTGGTCTCATCACCCCTCACACACTGTCCGGTCCTGTTCATGGTGTGGGAAAGCCCATGTTAAATCCAGACCACCACTCGGAGCACGATTCCCCCAAAGGTGGTTATCTCATTGCCTGAGTCACTGATCAGGGTTTTGTCTTGTCACCTTCTTTCACCCCAACAGCAGCAGACAACTCAATCCACTCCATCAGATCAGAGCTCTTCTGTCCACATCTCCCCTTTTCTTTTGCCGTTCTCTCAATAAAGGTCAATCCCACATCAATACGCATGGCTCCTTTCAGCGTGTCTATTCCTGGAGGTGGCCTCATTATCCTGCAGTGTTTTGTTTGTTTGTTCCTTGGTTAAAGAAGCTGAATTGAGCAGCCGGGAGGGGTGGGCTGCAGGGAGAGATTTTAGAGGGGGACTGTGAGCAGAGGACACAGGGGGTCCCTGCGGCTCTGAAGGGAGACAGGTCCTCCATCACAGGGTGGGAGGTCGGTGTTGACGACTCAGCGATGATGATAACGTAAATGATTTAAAGGACGTGGCGGCGATGATGATGATGATGATGATGGTGATATATGCTGTGATACGACGTGTTATGGCAGCAGAGTTATTCATTAACAATCCCCATTTTGGCACTCGGCTGAGGGGGTTTATTTGTGCTTCAAATCAAGCGCTCCATTTCTGCAGGTAAACTGTCGGCCCAATCACAGGTGTTTGCTTCAATCATGCCGTGATTACTCCTCTCTGCATGAGAGGACATTTTCTCTCCACAGGCAACCTGCAAATATAATGTGACTGCATGTTGTACGTAGAAATATGAATAATTTCTGTTTGGTTTGCATGCTGTGATGATATTACTATAATTATTATATAATCAGTTTCAACATTATGGGGAATACGCACATTTGTTTTCGTGCAGAGAAACGGGAAGATTGTTATCACTCATGTCCGTTTGTTAAATACAAATCAAGTATATGTCAGGAGACTGTTAGCTTAGAATAAAGAAGGGAACAGCTAGCCTAGCACTGTGTAAAAGATAACATTACCTGCGTACTAGCACCTCAGAAACTAAGCTCACTAACACATTTGAAAATATTAGACTACTTTCCATCTCATATGTATTGTCAAGAAGGTTAATACGTGCATTTTACAAACATGAAGAAAAACCTATTTTTAAATTTAGTCTGATTTAGATATTTCAGGCAAGCTTCATTTTTTAGGTTTAATTGCCATTGTGCAAAGTGAAAGTAGTTTTCTCTTAATTTAGAAAGATCCATGTGCGATAAACCTCCTTGTTCCTTAAAGGTCCCATGTCCTGCTTTTCCAGTTATTACCCGTCCCCTTGTGTGTTATGAAGGTTTTTCTGCATGTAAACGGTCTGCAGATTCACAAACCCTCAAAGTACACCCTGTAGCGAGTAAAACTCTAAACACAGGAAAGACCTGCCTATGCTGCCCCAGAACGCCTCGCTGGAGATTTCTAATTTTCCATTGTTTGCTTCCTGGGTTCTCTGACGTGTGAACACCCAAATCAGCAACAAATGACCGGACTGAGCGGTGCACCTCACACACCAGGCTCCCTTGGCTAACTAACAGGGAGTCCCAATTGACTTGCATAGAGCTCCCTGAACGCTGGTAATAGACGAGTTGGGATCACGGAGAAATACTCTCCGCAGACCCATTCTCACAGCGTTATAAACCTTTTTCTTACTCAATATCAAGCCACACTTATTGTTTTTACTTCGGCTGTGAGTGTTTGTGTGCTCAGGATGAGTTTCGCTGTGTCTCTCTGTATCGCCGACCGAGAAACCTGTTCGCTCCTTGCAGCAGCGAGCCTCGCAACGCCCCGACCAATCAGAGCACACTGGGCTCGAAGGGGGGGGCAGGGGCTCCAACAAGCCGTTTAGGACAGAGAGTGAATACACATACTATACAGAGATGCTGTATGAGAAACCAATGTGAGTTTGGAAAATTGCACAATTTAAATCTATTCTAGTCGACCTCAACAATGGAAATATGATCAGTGGAAATGACCATGACATGGGACCCTTAAGACGGATGAATAATCATGGTCATCATCTTATCCATATGCAATCCTAAATAGAGCCACATATGCTAATGAGAGTGTGCTAGTGAAACCAGTTCCTTCACCTCCCTCCATGCACAGAGTACAATGAGGGCTGCAGCTAACACCTGCCCGGCTACATCATGGAGAGCGCGTGAGGCTTCAACAGCTCATTTTCTACTGCAGGTTTCTCACCTGCCAGGGGCAATGGCTTCCACATGATGAGTTTGAAATCTCTGGCTCGGATGCAGAAATGGTGGGTTATAACAGGGGGGGGTTTGGGGGTGGGGGTTTGGGGGTGGGGGGTGAAAATGATGGAGCAGACTAGAGGGAGAGTCAATGTGAAATTTAAGATTTCATACAAATGTAATGTTTTTAAACCAAAATAACAACTAATGGATTTTAAGGTTGAGAAATATTAGAAATAAGTAGTTTAAAAACAGAAATATGTTATTCTTAAACCATCATACATGAAGAATGCAAGCAGTTAATTTGCATATGATAGCTGGCATTTTGACTTAAACGAATAATCAATTATCAAACTATAGGCGGATTAATTTTCTTCTGATTAAGTAATGCACTAATCATTGCAGCTATAGCTCATTCACTGTTCTTTTTTCCTTATCATTGTTAAGTGTTGACCCTCTAAGATAAATGAATAAAATAGCAGATATACCGGAAAAACTAACCTAAATGATGTCAGCCAATCATGCAGTATTGATATTAAGATTCCCGTTCCGCATTTTTCTTTATATTTATTTACTTCTACTCAACAACAATTTAGGATATATTTGTGTTATTCTTACTATGTTGCATTGCTACTTTTACTTGTGTAAAGGATGTGCAGTCTTCCTCCACCTCTTGAGAAAATAATGTTGATTTAACATTGTGAAATGCTTAAAAGCTCTGCTTCATGTGGTGCACATTTATTCATATTCTTGTGATGCTGAATAACAACTGACACATTCACACACACAAACACACACTTTGCACCTTGTGAAGGACATGCAGGCCGATTAATTACCAGGAGCACGGCGGTTTAAATCTGGTGGAAGGACAGCCTGTTGTTCCTGCAGAATGGGTTGTAATTAAAGGAAGCTGAGCTGCAGAGATGGAAAAGGCCACACATCAGCCCCGCGTGGGCCTGGACGCCACTGATGGGAATTTATGGTTCCCCCCTTGCAAGCGTACGTGCTCGGTGTGCAGCTTCGAGGCCAGACTTGTTAACTTCAACACCACCCACAGCAAGTTCCTTCATGAAGTCAGCCGTTAACTGTGTACAGGCAAATACATTCAAGAAATAATTATGAACTATTTCAAATGCTTACGTAGAAAATGTCGTCTAAACCTGATAATGTGATGTTTATTCACTGTAGAGGGGTTACAGAGAGATAAAGTCAATGGGATGCAGAGAATAGAAAGGCACAAATCAAAACTCACACACAAAACAAGAAGTACAATTTAGCATTGACAAAATTGAGCATGCTCTCTTCCCAAACAAAAAGAGAATTGATTTGTATGACTCCTCTTCAGCAAAGGGGATTTATTTGAACAAGCCAAAAGTGTCTACTTCAATAGGCAATGAAAATTGGATACCCCACTCCCCATATTAAACTCCCCTTCACTCTTTTTTCCCTCTCACTCTATTTATATTTATCCACTTTTCTTTCATGTTCTTCGTCATTCTGTCTCAAATATACATCCTCTCTTTTGCTTCCCCTCCTCCCTTTTCCTCCCATAATTCAGGGCCTGTGTATACGTCTGCCTGTTTTTACCTCTGTGCATTTTTACACCTCTATCCTTCTCTTTTTGCCTTTCGGTTCTCTCCCAATCGCTCCATAAAACACTCCTTCTACCCGCTGCTTTCTGACGTCTCTCCTTCCACCTCCATCCATCTCCTCCTCCTCACTCTCTCCCTCCCTTTTCCCTCTCAATCCCCTCCCGACAAGTCCCCCCCACCCCCATAACCACCACCACCTCCTCACTCGCTCTCACAGCCGTTCACTCCATTTTTCTGCACAGATTTGCCTAACAATAAGTGGCTCTGCCCAAGGTCAGATAAGAGAAGCACAGCCCAGGAAGCCACAGCCACTGTTTCTTTCATCCCTTTTTTCTCCTCTCTCTCCTCACAGCTTTCGAATTATCTCTGCAGCACATAATAATAATTACTGAGGACGGCAACATAGAGATAAGAATGCAGGAGCTGAAATGGCGAGAGAGAGGGAGAGGGAGAGAGAGGGAGAAGGGGGACAGGTTAGAACAACTATAGAAGCAAGAAAGAGCGTAGTAAAGGTACTGTATATTAGAGAGAAACTGTGAGGCATGAGAGAATAGGTAGGAGCAGAGGATGGTGTAATGTAGAAAGAGAAGGAGAAAAGGAGGAAAGAGAAGTGAATAAAGTGGAAATTAAGAAAAGGATATGGCTGGTGTTACTCTGTATATGTTCCCTATTGTTTCCATTTCAAAATTGTTCATGTCTCTTAACAATGTGCAAGGGTACCCCAAACACATGTCTTCCTAGTAAAGACTTACATTTTAAATCAACAATTTAAAGTCATTTAGGAATCCTAAGTCATTTCTTAAATCAGCGGGTCACTGTGTAGAAATTGTCTGTCAAAGTGAAGAAAATAGTGCTTAATACTACTACTGTCAGCAGCGGGATTAATAAGCATTGGACGCCCAACGTATTGTGTACTTGTCCATTATCGCTTTACATTTATATTGTATAGATTCTGCAATCCATGATTTATGAATATATTTCATGAGGGTGGAGGATAGGCGTGTAACCAGTCTTCCTTTTCTGCAGAAGACTGAGTTCACCTCCTATCACTGACATGCATTAAACAGTTTTATTAACCCAAAAGGTCTTACTGTGGCCTAATGTTAACCATACCTTCATCTTTCACAATCATCACTAATGTTAACAATCATGTAGTTGAACAGAAGGCAATCATTCAAAAAAGAAAAGGTTAGCATTGGATATTTAAAAGATTGTAATCCAGGTCTTTGAAGAATACTGCCAATGGGGACTGTGCATGTGGATAAATAAGTATAAATAAACTACAGTGTGTTTTCATGGTAATTAAGTAACATGTCACCCAGTAAGCAACAGTGTGGCTCATTCATGTGTTTTAAATTGCTTTTGAACAACAATTAGCTGAGGAAGAAGATTTCTCAGGCTATATGGTATAGCCAGCATTATCTTAAAAAAGGACACCATCCTCTCAAGAAAAACTACGATCAGTTGCAAACTTTTCCTAAGTGGAACCTAACTAAACTAACCAAACCTTAACCACAGCAGTTATATTTCTGCCACTGAGATTTGTAATGGCTCTGGAAGCCGCTGACAAATGATGTGTTCTCCTGATGATTATGTTGTGTTGGTACAAAATGTGTTTTGTTGTTTAATTTGGAGAGTGTGCCGTTTAAAAGTGAAACAGCAGAAATCATAACAAATCAAGCATTAGGAAGTCATCTTCTAAGAGCCTCTTACACACAGAAGAAGAATCACAAGACAACATTTTCATTAATTTTTGCCAAACTTCAGCTCAGTGTCATCAGGGAAACAGCTGATGGACAGCACACAAAGGAAATTGCTTTCTTCCTTTTTAATGCTTGCTTGTGGTTCAGTAGCATAACTGCACCTGTGACAATACACCACTCACCGTCACATCAGACCTGCTCTCTGCAGGGGTCAAATTGCAATTTTGCTACAAGATGAAGTGTCCTTTGAATTGATTATATTTCCACAATTACTCAGGAAAAAGAAGAAAAGAGGACAATTTCTCTTTACGAGTTGTTACACCTGCGCGCACACTCATCTGCTGAGCTAAGGCTGTAACCACGTACAACCCACAGAGCGTCAATCAGCAGACACACAGCACTACTACAACTTGGAATCTTGCCAAATATATTTGTCTAATATCTAGTCAGAATATGTCTTTACACTTGATATAAGACCTAATAACTGAATAAGTTACAATACAGTGAGATATAGGGACTTGTTTTTAGACACTGCAATGTTAAGTCAAAGACTTGAAAAATTGTATTTAAAGTTGCATCTCAGATGAAACGTTTTAGTTAGCTAATTTAGCTAAATTAGTATTTAAAAATCCCCAACTCGTATCAGAAAACAGAAAACTTAAGTTTTCCCAGCTAAGATGTCATTTATCTAAATATCCCATCTTATTTCAAGAAATCTTACTAAGCAAATCCTCCCTTGTTCTATAGGCAGATTTATGTTACTTATTACAAGCTAAATAACCTTGTTTTCAGAATTTATTTACTTGTTTTCGGAGCAGCATTTTTACCAGTGAGATGATCAGAAGTTATGATTATCTTAGTGTCCAGGACACATTTCAAACAAAGAGTCTGACAGAAAGAAACACACAAACACACACTGCAGCACAGTGGCCGTCCTGCCCCGCCTCACCCCTGACCCCCATATCTGAGGGAGCAGGGTAAGCCTCCTAGTCCCTGAGCTCCCAAACACACACACCCACCCACCCATGTCTCACCCCTCAGCACTCCACCCCCAACCCCCAGAGGACCTACTATCAGCTGGGCTGAGCCCTTCTGCACCAGCCTGATATCCACACTGGATTGGAGGGAGGGGCAGCGGCTGGGTGGAAGTACAGAGAGCTGAGATTTACAGTCAGAGAGGAAGAATCGGGGTCTTTCTGTATTTCTGTTTGTTGTTCCCGTCTGTTTGTCTCCCTCTTTGTGTGCAGCCACCATATGTGTATGTGTGTGTCCTGCTTCTCTCTCTGCATGTAGCGATGCCTATCAGTAATGTATTATTACTTCAAACGATGGCAGATTAGCCCCCAAACTCCCCGTTCAATCCCCCTCCTCGTTTCATCCCATCTCTCCATCCAGCTGCCGCCCCAGCGTCACCCCTCAGAGTGTCGGGGTGTAGTAATGCCTTTCTGGCCTGTCCTTATCTCGCAACTCAGGCCCTGTCACCCGGCTGACCCATGAACTAACCATCAAGAGGGGAGGAGGAGGAAGAGGAGGAGAGGTACAGGGTGGCTCAATGGGGGACTGCAGCGAGGACGAGGGAGGAAGCAGGGGAGGCTAAAAAGTAGAGGAGGATAAGGGTTGGAGGAGTGAAAGGCAGAGTGGGTGGTTTGGAGGGTGGGGGTCGACTCTGGTAATCTGTCTGGTCTGGGATCAGTTTAAATCCACCTGGCTGTCTAAGAAATAGTTAATGTGTTGTATTCTCTTCACTTATTGTCTATATTTCTATATTTTTAAATAGAGGTTAAAACAATTTTTGACTAAAAAGGGGGTAGAGCTATGGAGTAAAAATGTGTAATCCAAGAGAAATTGTTTGCATTGGAAGGACTCAAGTCAACAGCTTTTACAGGCGTCTCTTTTCTAAAAGTGGTCTATGGGGAAAATGCTTTTAGGCAGCAGAGGATTTCCTTACAATACCACAAATGACGACAAGGATTTGTTTGAGGCAAGGCTAACTGGCAGCCTTGTCCACCTCTCTTAAAAATAATTTAAAAAACAGCCATGGTTTGAACTAAAGTATTACAATCTATTTTCGTGCCCACCCTCTCAAAGCCATAGGGATACTAAAATGCTGGGTTTTTATCCACAAGTAGGAAAACCTCGTCCCATCGTCACTTGTAGCTACGCTTATGCTAAGATAAGAGCAGAGGATTTTTAAACAGTAAAAAAATAAATGTTTAACCTTTTTGAAATCAGAAAATGTCCCTTTCTGTTAACAATTGCATACCATCTGTCGTAGAAAATGGAAAAATAACATTAATTTTTATTTGACATTAAATGTGTCTTCACGATAATATCTTTATGATTGAGATGATGTCTGTATTTCATATTTGTTAAGGCAGCTCTCTAGCCATTAACGATCCATCAAACAGAGATTTCGAGGCGCTGAAACTCCCAAATTTGCCAGATTTTTATCAAATCTTAAATGTTTTTTTCAAAATAATGCAAGAAATATTTTCCAGTCTGAAAGATTAACTTGAAAGAACAAAAAATAAAGCTGTAGATGTGCATGTGTGTCAGAGATCTAGGATTATAATCTTGGACTGTGGAATGAAGATGTTGTTTCAAATGGAGATTAAACTGAGAACACATTCAGATCTGTCAACAATATCGCAACAGCTACTTCACGCGAGATATAAAGGCAAAGCAGCTAATAGAAAAATGTCCGTGGATATGTTCAGAAAATGCTGAGACAGAGACAATGCTCGGCTAAGAATTTGACAGCCACTGTACGTACATCTGATTTGCATATTTGTCTGCAAAATCCAACATGTCTGATTCGGAGGCAGACCTTATCTCTGTGTTTTTTTAGCTCAAAACCTGCCAATAACTGGCTGTTAACCCCTTCAGAAATTCATCATTTGGCCGCATTGATTAAAAGATGAGTGAACTTATTATGCATTAAAGCGTCATGTCAAAGCCCTGGCACAGCGAGATAGCAGCCTTATCTCCCCTCTACCTGATAAGAGACAACATGGGAGAGAGACGGGGCAGCGGTGGAGGTGGAGGGGGGGGGGGGGGGGGTGATGGAGAGGTAGAGGCAGAGGCAGGCAGAGCGGGAGGAGAGACACAAGACGGGAAGAAGGGGTGGGAGAGGTGGAGTTGTATTAAGAAGGGAGGGAGAGGAGAGGCAGCATACAGTACATTTAGAGCAGAGGGGAGGGGAGGGAGAAATTGAGAGGGATGGCAGAAGAGATGGGAGACAGTTCTGGGGCATCTAATGTTCCCTCTGTCATGGCATCAGCCTCTCCATTCATTCACATTTTTTGCCTCTATTTGCATTATTCGTTATTTTTTTCCAATAGTCTGTCGCACTTTTTCCTTTTTTTGTATTCTCTCCCTCCCTCCCCCCCTCTCCCTCTCTGCGGAAGGTCTTTGAAGGGAGGTCATGAGGGAGACAATGCAAACACAGGCCCTCTGAATAGAGAATGGGAAGAGGACAGCTGTTGGAAATGACAGCGATGGCTGTTAAAACGCAATCTGTCTCTCTTCCCACCGGCCTGTTGCAGAACACACACACACCCACAATCACACACATGCATGTACGCATACATTGCCGCTCACGTCTTTAAACAGAGGCCACAATGTCACGGCGACACTCCCAACTGTCAAACACAAGTGCGAGAGCACACACTTACGGGCATGTGTCATCACACACACACAGTCTCTGCATAATGCACGGAGGGTACATGAACTACGAGGAGACACATCTACATGTGACAGTGTGTATAGAATAAGTATAACGATGGAGTAACATGTTATATGAGTACAGATAAACGTCCATGTTTTGCATTACATTTAGCGGTGGTAACTCCTGAAAATGTTAAGGGGCAAAATCAGCCACAATGGAAAAAAGGTTGTTTTATAATACTTGTATATAATGTAATACAAAAGAAGCATTTAGTGTTGCATGTGGTCAAGGTTGAGACAAATTGTTGGTTAGATGTTTGCAACAGGAAGTAAACCTCTAATTCAGGGGTGGCAAACTCAATTTCATCGCGGGCCACATTAGAATTATGGCTGCAGAAGTCTAGGGCAAACACGCCATACACAGGGCAGCAACATTTGGAGTTGGGTTTGTAACCATCGGATGAATTGAGACATAATGTAGCAGGCATCTTTTGCATACGTGTACATAAGGAAATCTCTGTGGAAATCTTGTGGTATTGAACAAATACAAATAAATTCAGAATTTAGAACCGAATCTGATTTCATTAGTAAGATCAATAGCCTTCAGTATTGATATTTGAGTGCTTAATTCACATAAGATGGTCAGTAAATCTACATTACACTATAATTCAAAACATTTTCTGTCAAACTTTATTAAACTACAAAAAATATGTGTGTTGACACTTCATTTCGTAAAATGTTCTTCAACACATTATGGTAAATGTCTGTCTAATGACTATTAAACAGTGTAAAATAGTATACATACATGTTATCTCCATCATTAAACATATTATTTTGTATTAACCTCTGTTTGATATAACAGAACCATAGAAATGTAATCTTGCCATAGCCAGCAGCTATTATCATGTTTTTATCCAATTTCAGATTTCTTTTACGTTTTTTTATAAATGCAAGGCTGTATTGTTTTTCTCATTGAGGTAAATAATACATTTTATAACAGGGCTTGCCAAGCACACAAAAAATACATCGGGCAAACTAAAGCCAGTACAGAGAAATGATAATTGTGCTTGTTAGTGTGCAAAAAGGAATTAAATTTGATTAGAAACAAAACAAAAGGGATGAAAGTGAGAGGGAAAAAGGGGGAGAGGTTGGTTTAAAGTCTATTAGTCAACCAGTAATCAGCACAAACAGCTGACTGATGAGATTCGGGGGGGTCGGACAAATCAAAAAGAGGGAAGGGGAGGCTGGCTCTATCTCTGACCTCCACATCCACACTGATGGAGGAGGAGAGGTACGGAGGGAAGAGGAAAAGCAAGAAATCTCAGGTAACAGCGGTCCTCTGTCGTCCTTGTTGATGTGTGTGTGTGTTTGAACGCGTGTTTGAATGTGTGAGCGGTATCTCAGGCCCCATACTCCACTGACAGCAGGAGATAAACATAGGCCTGCGCTACTGACCACATGATTTATCAACATGAATTTCACCCCCATCCGCTATCTCTTTCTCTCCGCCTCCCTCCTTCACTTTCTCTCTCGCTCTGTAGTCTCACACGAAAACACACACACACACTAGGCCCACTCATTAACTGTCAAAACGCACTAATGAGAAATAAAGAGATTGTCTGCGTATATTGGATGGAGGTGAAAGAGCAGCATACCAGCAGACACAAAAGAAGGAAATGAAGACAAAGAAAAAACAAGGAGAAGCAGATAAGAGGAAAATGGAAGCAGAAACTTATTTTAGCAACATGAGGTGGAAAAAGAAACTGTAAAACTTACTGCCGTAAAGTGCAGCGAAGAAAATAAAATGTTTTGTTTGGGTCTAAACAAAGAGCTGCAACATAAAAGATATCTAACACCATAAAGGAACGATTGCATTAAATCTGCTTTGTCCTGCAGCGAAAGAAAGAATCACAGCTAGAGCCTCAAAACACATGTGTGCACACACACACACACACACACACACACACACACACACACACACACACACACACACACACACACACACACACACACACACACACACACACACACACACACACACACACACACACACACACACACACACACACACACACACACACACACACACACACACACACACACACACACACACACACACACACACACACACACACACACAACAATTAGACGGTTCCCTCTGCTAGGTTTGTGCGAGGGGGCTCTGGTGTTGAAAAGGGTGTTAACACCTTGTCTTCCTGCCTCCTCGCTCCATCCTTCCTTCCTTTATTTCTCCTGCGTCCCCCCTCGGCTCAGCCCCACACTTGGAGCCAGATTTGGGCAAAAGGTGCCAGACAGACCAGGGACTCGCTCTGCTGGAGATGGAGAAGGAGAGGAAGAAAGAAATAATGATGTAAGGAGGACTGGATGTGTGTGTGTGTGTGTGTGTGTGTGTGTGTGTGTGTGTGTGTGTGTGTGTGTGTGTGTGTGTGTGTGTGTGTGTGTGTGTGTGTGTGTGTGTGTGTGTGTGTGTGTGTGTGTGTGTGTGTGTGTGTGTGTGTGTGTGTGTGTAGGAGTGGTCTTCCACGTGTCTTGCTGGTATACAAGTGTTAGTTTGTTTACTTTCTGTTTGGACTGTGTTGATTGTCCCCCCAACAACCTTGATGAGATTGACTTTGCAGAGGTGCTAACTAGGGCGCAGATGCTTTGGTACATAGATAGCATTTCCCTCGTCACTCTCTACTTTACATGTCTCGCCAGTGATGAACCAATCAGAGGGACCCTTGAATAATATTGCCAAAACATTTGATGATGCTAAAAAGACTGATTTGCATCTTTTAAACAAGCCCACCTGCTGTCCCTTTGCTGCCTCTCTTCCTAAACTTAATTTTGATGAGGATTTTCCAGAGGATTTTACGACTTAAATTTTTCTTACATCCCTCCTAGTCTTTGAACCAAGCAGCACCCTATAATAAACCTCAACAGATGATGACTGTCAGTGTTCACAGGTCTGTGATAGATCAATGAGGAGAACTGTACTCAAATACAGATTTAAGGGAATTGTACTTCATGAGTATTTCCATGTTATACTAAACCTCTACTCTACATCATCTCAGTGTCAAATATTTACCTAAAGGCTTTAGATACTTTAGAAAATAAAATGTTTTAAAAGGTTTCCTGTCTATTCAAATGACATTTTGCTGATCCATAGTTTATTAAAGAAAGGTCTTGAATGCTGGAGTTGTTCTACAAGTGGGGTGTTTTCACAGTGTGGTATAGTACCTTCAGTTAAGTATATAATCTAAGCACTTCTTTCATTATGGATGTAGTTTCATTTGAGTATATGCTTAAAAAGGAGCCCCATTATACCAATTTACAGGTTGATCTTAGTTTGTTGTGTCTCTACTGTGACATGTCTCCATGCTTTAATGTTCAAAAAGCTCTTTATTTTTCTCATACTGTCTGTGCTGCAGCACCTCTTTTCACCCTCTGTCGGAAACCAGAGCCCAGTCTGCTCTGATTGGTTAGCTGGCCGGCTCTGCTGTGAATGGTCAACTGTTTAGAGATGTCCCGCCCCTTAGCCTAACACATACAATGTGCTATTGTGCAATAGAAGCACAAGTGTTACAAAGTGATGTCCCTATGTACTGGAAGTAAACAGAGTCCATTGGAGGCGTTTCAGGCAGTGTGTATGGGGGGGGGGATTTTATCCTTTGCAGACCATTTACATAAAAACCTAAATAACACACTACAAGGAAGGGTAAACCCTAAACAGCATAGCGTTTTATTCTTAGCCTGTCTTATGTCTTTGTTGTCATAATGCATAAGAAATGATGGTGCTGTGCAGAATCAAGCCTGATTAGATGGATGTGTCCAGTACCTAAAGGAATGATTCCTAGACAGCAATCACTGAAATGTATAACTCTTCATTGTTAAAAACAAATATATTTTAAGAGTCCAGTCGCTCTATATTTGGACCTTATCGTCTTTCTGCACGCACTGTGTATTGATCAGGGATGTTTTTAACGGACTGCTGTGAGGTCCATTAACCTGAGGTGATGACAAAGCATTAAGAGACTAATGTGTCCCCGGGGGCCTGTAGGGCCAGAGAAGGATGAGTCGGACAACTCAGCAGACAACACCGCGCTGCTGCTTTTATTCAAGCATAATACTTTTAAAGTGTGGCTGACACCTTACAGGCTGTGAAGAAGAAGCATTTGTAATCATTTGAGATTTGTGTAAATGTATTATGTTCGTGTGTTATATGATTATGACCTACATACAACATTTTACACTTGAGTCTGGACATGAATTCCATATTTCACCCAACTGTAAACGCCATCCAATCAAGATACAATCATTTATATCGTAACACTGCATTACATTATTAATCTGAAGACATTCAAGTTGAAATGCAGGATGGCATTTGAAAAATGAAGGACTTGAGAACATGAAATAGTTGCTGGTTTGATTCTATATTTGTGTTGTGTGTGGGAGAGAAACTCCCTCTAAAGGGACATTTGGGATTGTAGCCTTTGTAGACCATTTACATGCACACAAACCTATAGAAAACAAACTACAGGAAAGGGAAAACCCCAAACAGCATAATAGGGCCCCTTTAGAAAACAGAAGTCAGGGCCAAAAGGATGAACATAAACTCAAGTTGTAATAAAGTATAAGTGGGGTTGAAAATAAGTATCCAATGAGCTGACTGTGCAGGGTGGAGCATAGGGATTGTTGTCCTCTTAGATCAGAAAAATAAAACAATGCATCTGTCCTCCTGTCATCCATCCACTGTTCTTATTTCATGCTCAGCTGGGAAGCCATGTTGTCTCCTCGCCCGTAATATCAGGCATCCAATCACAACATCTGCAGGAAGAAACTGTGCCTCTTCAAATGACTTCTCTCCATGTTTTGTTGATTATTTCATATATTAAAGATGCATGAAACGTGACACATTGATTCATGAGCGAGTCTTTTACACTTTTATTCTTTTCATTTTATTCTTTTATTTCCAGCGGTGGACTCCCTTTTCCAGCCTCTCTTATTTCCCCATCAGTTTCCCTCCCTCCATAATTACCACTTATTAATCTTAAATGAAAGCCCTAACACGTTGCATGGTTTTAATACAGCCTGTTAATATGAGAGTTAATTTATGGGGTGTGGGTGGGATGGAGGGATGATGGAATGAGTGTCGTCCATCACAGAAATCATTAAAGACTGGAAGCTCTCTTTCTCTCTCTCACTCGATCACAGAAAGGAGACACTCACTGCTTCCTTCTCGACACAGGTGAGAGTCAGCTAACCCTCAGACAAATGAGTCTGGACAATAAGTATATACTGCAAGAAGGTATAGATAAACTTATATACAGTACGAGCATGATCAAGTGTAAATAGGAAACCGGAGTAAATATATTCCTCCTTCTCCACTTACACTCCTTCTCTCCTTCTCTTTCCCTTTCCCTTTCTTTTCCTCTCCAATCCTGTCTTTGTGTTGTGTGCCCCATTTCAGAGGCTTTTCATGAGCTGAAGTGGCGCTTGGCTATGCTGAAGTGTCTGCACTGCTGTGCCTGCAATTCAACGACTGTATACGCATGTGTGTGTGTGTGTGTGTGTGTGTGTGTGTGTGTACGTGTGTGGGAGTGTGTGTGTGTGCCCGAGCCTGCAATTCACCAATTTCACCGCTAATTAGCCCACAAAGGCTACCGGCGGGGAGGAGCAGAGGAGGAGGGAGAAGAGGGTGGAGAGGGGTGGCATACGCGGGAGGTCCAGGCCTGAGGAGGGCGAGGGGGGAGGGGGGAGGAGGCGATGCTGGCACAGCTGAGACACATCACGGGACGAGACAGACGCCTTTGTGTGTGTGCGCCCGTGTGTGTGTGTTTGTGTGTGTGTGTGTGTGTGTGTGTGTGTGTGTGTGTGTGTGTGTGTGTGTGTGTGTGTGTGTGTGTGTGTGTGTGTGTGTGTGTGATGGTACAGAGCGTATGTCTTTCTGTAGCAGTGTGTCAGAGCATGTATCCCACGGCCACTCTCTGCCTTGGCATGGTGGGGTTGGTTGCAGCTGTAGTTCAGAGAGTCTTAACTCCTGAGGCTGGTCCCAGCATGCCCAGTGGTCCCACTACGCCCACTGGCATAGGCTGCTGGTGCTCTGCCATCACTACCTCTCCGTGTGTGTGTGTGTGTGTGTGTGTGACAGAGCGAGGGAGCAAGAGAGAGAGATTCACATCCCTCTTGCCAATTGTTTTACTATGCATCAGACGGGGGCCTTCCAGGGAGGCAGGCAGCCTGGCAGGCAGCCACCGAGCCGTGGAGTCTGTCCAATGGTTTGTTTTGGTTTTGGTTTTTTCCTGCTATATATTTGTTTGTTTTAGTGTGGTCTGTTTGTTCTGGTTTTTGACACACACATAAAGGATCTCTATATCTGTCTCGATGGATTTATATTAACACACTGAACATATATACACTATATAGATGATGCACATAGAAATACACAAGGGTATTTTCTGCACGTGCAAGCAAATATTCATGATTTGAATAAACAGCTGACAGGTGGTACATTTTCTATATGTTCATCTGAAACATGCATGGCAATGTTATATGAGAGCAGGATTAACAATATAATGGGGATTTTAATCCTATAACAAGCGCAACTGCTACTGACTCATCAAAACTCCAAACTGAAACATACATTTCGTTAAAAAAAAAATGCAATAATTCACATACAGACGAAACACGTCTACAGGCTGATTACCACATTGTGGTGTTTTATCCAACATGTTAATACAGCTGCGACATATTGAAGATCTATCCTGTCCTCAGAGTAAGCTGCTCTCAGGACGTTCCCTGCACAGAGGATTTCTTTTGTATCTCTTTACCTCCACAAAATGACAAGTTGCTGCTCTGTGAGCATTGCCAAGTGCGTCGGGAGCATGCCAAACACACTTTTGGTGATTTCGTGGCCAGGCTCCCCCGGCACACCTGTGGCACACTTGGGCACAGGGTGGGAGAAATGCATTATCATAAATTAAAGGTGGGTGCATAAGAGGCTCTGACAATCGTGGCCAATCACTTTACACGTTCACCCCTGTTAATCAAAGGGCTATCCTTGTTATGACGTACTGGCTGTTTGGGAATCCCGGAAAGAGTTCTCCTCAGAGGAAACGTTTTGTTGTTGAGGACATGGAAATAAAAATGAATGCTCACAGAATTGTGGCCTCTTTATTCTTCATATTGTAACATGGACAGGATCCCAGTAATGGCCCACAAATACATTTGGATTGTAAAAATCACACCCTTTTTTTGTGGGAACAGAGCTATAAAGCTAATCTTGTTGGCTATTGCCGCATGTCTACCTGTACACAAGAAGGTCTGCCAACCAGTCAAGGTACAGTTTGAATCCAAGCCTGTCCAAAATGTCTTTACTTTAATCATATTTGAAAATGTGTGGGAAGGTGTCAATTTTAGCCTAATCATTTTTTTGTTATGGCCAAAAACTATTTTTGTAGAGGTCAAAGCGACTGTGCGCTTTGTCCCCCAAAATCAAATCAGTCTATTTATTTAGTACATTTTTTACAAATTACCTCAACACTGACGGATATACGTCAGATAGATAGACTAGGTGACAACCTGAACATATAAATAAAAATGAAGAGCCCCAGGCAAACATTTTGAAAAAGTTATCATATATTCATGTTATCCACAAAATTCCTGTGAACCGCTTTCAACGTGTCACTCTTCAACATGCCTGTTTATGTGAAAAAAGTATAAAATGAACAGATACCTGCTGCCTTCAGATGGCTGTAAGGGGAGTCACTAGTGTTAAGGAAATGCATCATAATATTAGGCCTACCAATTGTTTTAGATGACGGACAGAGCGTTATTTATTATTAGTAATCAGAATTATCATGTTGTAGATTAGGGTTTTCACAAAAAAAATACAACTGCACATATAACTTTCTAATTCATGTTTGTAAATGTATGCTCTGAGGATACATATATAACAGCATTTGCCATTCCAGGAATCCATTTCATCAAATAGGCTATCTTTTTTTTTGAAAAGCATCACAACCCAGCACACAGAATCCAGCGATTTAACATACAGACACATCCGACTGGAAAAAAAGGAACTTTACTGATTGACAATTTTCTCCAGATGGCCATTTAGCGGCTGCAGAGGAGAGGGGCTCGGGTCGGGGGGTGAGTGATGGCTTCCTCGCCCCGTCTCTTCTCCCCGCTCACCACTGATGGATTAAAGCTCTGGACAGGTTTCAGCCCTATTGATCTCACCTGCCATAGCTGCTCACATCAGTTGGTGTGAGGGGGGAGAAGATGTGATAGAGAGCAGGAAAGAAGGTGGAGGGGGGGGTTAAAGGATGCTTTCACACTTGGTCAGTTTCAACTTTTTAGGTGAATTTGGGCTGATTATTCAGCACAATTTTGTCAGGGCTTACTGTCCCACTCTGAACCCTAAACTTTTTAAACAATACAAATCTGAGAATTAAATGGAAAAAGGAGAGCTTGATGCTAATTACCACTGTAAAGTGAGTGGTTTTAGGATATTTATAAAATGAAATGAGCCAACCTGTTTACACTAAATGAAACGCATCTTGATTGCTAGTTTTTTTTTTAACAAGCCTGGGAGGACTAAATGTAGTACTGTGTTTTACTTTGAATAAAAACTCAGCCAATGCAGCCATGCTCATTTAGGCTAGTCTCATTTAGGTCAAAGCTAACATCAGCATGCTAATATTCTAACAAAGAAAATGCTAAAATGCTAACATGGCATAGGTACATTGTTCACCAAGATTATTATTATTAATTGTTTAACCTTTTATTGTCATTACATAGTACAGGTACTAGTAACAAAACAGTTTCTCTGCATTTGATTCATCCTAGTATTAGGAGCAGTGGGCTGCCATTATTATGTACGGCGCCCGGGGAACAGTGTAGGGGAACGGTGCCTTGCACAGGGACACCTCGGTAGCACTTGTTCTTGCCGGGACTTGAACTGGTGACCTTCCAGATGCCAAGCCAAGTCCCTATGGACTTCGCCACCACTGCATCTGCGTATTAGTATGCTAACATTTCCTAATTAACAATTTACTTTGAGGATGCTGGAAATATATTTTGTTGTGCAGGCATTTGGTCAATTATTGGACAAATTAAACTTCTAAACTGAACAATTGAGGTACAACTAAAAGTTAAATTGAATTAATTAATTAATAAATATCGGATACATTTAAAGGCAATTCACTCAGTCTTTGTTACGATATTGCCGTCCCAACCAAATTTCAAGACTGACAAAAAGACACACTTTTCCTTCAGCCAAGCTGCTGGAAATATTAAAGACAAATAGAGATATCTTTAGAGCTGAGTTGAACTGAACAATTTTTTCCATCCTCCTTTAACAAAAACTCATTTTTTCTTGCTTCACTTAAAGATAACTGAGTTTAGTGAGCATGTGTGAAAAGGCCCGGGGCGTGTTTGTTGCTGTAGATTCACTATCGAGGCTCATTTACGTGAGGTAGACTATCACCATCCTGCATGCCGGCTTATCTAACTAACTGATAAATAACACAGCCTGTCACTATGATAACAAGGTCAATTCAATAGGCTGACCAACTGCAATGTTTTCCCTAAAGCGTTAAACATTCCCATCTGATGCCTGCACTGACCTCCATGCTAATGAACAAAACACAGAGACAGAGCTAGAGAAAGAGAGAGAAAATGAATATGAATGAAAGGCAAATCTATCAGAAACACGCCTCCTTTAAATAACCCCCTCCCTCAATCCCCTCCTCCACTCCTTTCCTCATGCTCCCATACCCCTCCACCCTGTTATATTTTATTCTCCAACGCGTGGTGAATTTAATAAATATATGCAAATGTGTGCTGTGGAACATGACGAGTGTAAATCAGGCGAGGATGTTCTTTGAGCGCTGCCGAGATTGAGGCTGAGAGCTGACCCCGGGTTAATCATTTTTCACTTCCCTATCGCATTCAATTCTGCTGCCTCTGTGCGTGTGTGTGTGTGCGCATGTGTGTGCAAGCTTGTGTGTGTGTACATATGTGTACTACAATGTCTCATGCATGTGTGTGCCTCTGTGCTGTGCTGGTAGAGGCAATACACAATTCATTACAAACTGTGTACACATGATTAGGAAAATATGTGCTTTTAAAATGTATGCAAAACGTGATGCCAGTTCTTTAAAAAAAGTTAAATCTTAATTTTGGTATTTCACAAGTTTGCTTGAGATTTAATTGCACGTTTTAATTCAAATGACAGCAGGTCTCCCTTTGCTGATATTTAAATTTGATTTTAGGATTTCAATGCAGCGAACACAAGCTGAGAAGATCTGACAGTGTTATATGTATGTTTTGTCTAGGAAATGATCCCACCATATACCAGGTAGTCAGATTTGGTACTGGTGCAACAACGTAAATTGTCATGATGTTCATTTTAAGATTTAGTTGTGTCTTTCTTTTCTCCCCTGCTTTTAGATGGTTGATTGTGAAGTCAACAACACAATGCTAACACGCTACTGGTGCTGTAAATGGTCCAGGTGTGTAATGATGGACTGGTGCATAATTACTTGTCTTACAAGCCTGCAAAAACGTTCACACATTGTTTGACAGTTTGACAGTGCAGCATGCCTTTTCCATGTTGAGATGTATACAACACCACTGTTTGTTCCAACTGTATAGATTAGCATTTTAAAGTGGCTCGCGGATCTTATTTTTCATTTGTATTTGTATTAATCTAGCAAAGCAGGATCTATGCAGAGCTACAGCTGGAATGACATCACTTTGAACTCTCAGGGGACATATCTAACTCTGACAGATGCTCTGAAGGTCAGATATGGCGTTTTAACACTGGTGCAGAACAGTGTGCTTTAGCTGCAGTATGTCACTGTGTCCCATACGGATCAGAGTTTAACACCCGCCTAAGGAGAGGGCCCTCAACCAGGAAACAAATGAGCTAGTTATTCTCTTTAAACCTGGCTTTTCCTTTAAGCTGCATTAACTGATTTGTTCCATTACGTATCAATATTAACGTTCATATGGAGTCATGAACATCACCTGACAAATGTGAGTCCTTTTAGCTCTGCTTTGTACTCAACCAAGAGACATATCCTAGCTTCTGAATGCTCCACTTTGTTCACCAGCTATTTGCAAACTTTGTCTGCCTCCATTTGGTGCAGACAAGAAATGCACAGTGGGTTTTTAATTAACCAAAACAACACTATTAATGCAGAGAGTGAACCAGAACAGTAAAGATGTGGGTCAGAAAATAAAATAGAAATAGGCTAAAAGATGCTTAAATGCTCAATAGCTGATCAACGCTCAGAGGGTTCATCACTATAAAAACACTTTTCTCATATGCAAGGACATTTGATTAGCCTAATCACTTCAATATTGGTTATATGGAGTATTTATTCTGACCTCATTCAAACTTTCACTTCTCTCCTGCTATTGTGTGCAATCACTTTGCAGACTTCAGAGAAAATACATATAAATCTTAA
The DNA here is from genome assembly GCF_949606895.1 of Notothenia rossii. Classification (NCBI taxonomy): domain Eukaryota; kingdom Metazoa; phylum Chordata; class Actinopteri; order Perciformes; family Nototheniidae; genus Notothenia; species Notothenia rossii. The sequence goes on from NC_136910.1 coordinate 39,440,140, forward strand.
CATGCATGCAATGAAGTTATCAGCGGACTAGCAAAAGGCAACTCCTAACATCTCTATACCTGCTTCCATCACTCCACTGTATTACTAAGGACGTTCAACTTAATAAACTAACTGAACCTCTTTGACATTATCCTTAGCCACTGCATTCAAATGTGTAATAAAAGAAAATATTGGAACTGTTTTGCGGATCATTGCATACAGATTTTCCATTAACTTCTCACATCTGGTGTATTTAAAACCTTTTAGTCTGAACTGAATTATGCAAACATGACCCACGTGTTTGTTATAAAAAAAACTCAGCAGTGGACAAAGATTTCAGGTTGTGTTTAGTGTCAACTGTTCCGTTGCTCCTGAGAGCAGAGGTCAGTCATTTGGGATGTCATGCTAATACATTCCTTTTTCTAACTGTCTGGCTCAGATGAAAACATCATCTAATATCCGACAAATTGACACCTCAATGTTCTCTGATCTTTGCCATGTTTTTTAAAGATATGAAAGTCCATTCAAAGGCAGGCTTCTCAGATTTTTGTTAGCAACTGAAAAGCTCCCATCTCCTGTGCCAAGCTCAAACCCGAAGTCACATTTAAACCAACTTTTCCATTATCTTTTGCTAATAATCTGAACACCTTATTACAGTGTGAATCACAAACCTTAGTGATGCAAAAGCTACGTTTGCAGTTTGCATTCTTGCAATTGTCTCTTGATCTGCATTGTAGACTTGATTTTAAATCTTTTTTTAAAGAAAGTGCAAGGTCTGCTGCTATATACAATCATATAATATCTTCGAAATGTTATTTTACAAAATAGTATGCAGTCCGGACAAATGTTCAACTGTAAATCCTTATTCTGCATTGAATGCAGTTAAGTTGACAAGACAGTAAAGAACACTAAGCTGTTTCTATTCATCTTTTATGAAAGATTAGAGAGCTAAATCGACTGGCTGCTCATTTCATTTCACTTGTGTTGCATAAAGCTGAAAAACGATGACAACAGCATCATTGTGACGCTTCACGAGTACGTACTGTCGAAATTAAAAATGTTCCACACTCATAACACATATCACATGTGCAGCATGGTGTGGCTGTTTAAAATGAACATATTTAACATTGTGTAATACCATTACTGGCTGCTGACATGCAGGAATGAGTCTGGGGCCTCATAACAACCGCAGCACATTTCAGTTACATATCAAAGAGGTCCCTCATTGGTGTTAGCAAACTCAACTACAACTTTCCCCAGCATCTCATCCCACCAGTGTGCCACAACTATTACTGAAAGAGAAGAGAGGATATCATGCATTTTTCTTATGGTAAAGAATTCAAAGGAAAAGTCCAAAACCAACAATAATTGATCCAAAGCCTGATATATTCTCTACCTCCGTGCCCTATTGATTCATTGTTGACCAAACATTATTAAAAACACATCAGTGAGCCACACAGTTGCACAACAGGACATCTTCTTTCATTACTATGAGCATTTTATTTAGAGTTAATCCCACGTACACCATCCTGCTGACAAAAACACTCACTAAGGCACTTAATCCATGGAAAAAGTCAAAATAAATGCTGTGTAACATCTTTCCTTAAGCCCCTTATTGTCATATGCAAGTATATAAACATAAAATCATAAATGATGTATAACCCTCCTTAAAAAGAAGGTAAGTAGATGTGTATGTATTAATGAATTTGTCCACTATAACTCCTCATGCAGTAACCTATAAGTGTAGGCTGCAATATAAACAAAAATATGTATGACAATAAAGTACAACAACCTATGAATGAACGACGTGTGTGTCCATCCTATACTCAAATATTTACTGGGTTCTTCCACCAAGATTCAAGAAAATCCAGCCAATATTTTTCCCATAATCCTGCTGATAAGTAGTATATATCATCCTTGGCAGAGGCAATAGTATGGTAAATAATATAAAGTCTGTCTTCACAGGAGAAACTGTAATTGCTGTTAAATATTGAAAATGAATAAACATAAAAAATAAATAAAAAAAAGTCTAAGTAGCTGCTTTCCAATAAATTAGTGGATTCCTATTTAGAAAAGCATAAATGCATATTTCATTCACATTTGTTGCATCCGGTAAAAACAAAGTAGCCTAGCCTATCTGAGCTGTTACTATTTGTTTTCCGTGGCCTGAATGAAGCTCTAGTGCTTCTTCAGGTAAACATCTGCAGTGAAAAACACCCTTAACAGCCCTCGAGAAGAACACGTGTCCATGTGGAGCGCTTCCTACAGAGCATTCCTCACATTTCCACATACAGTATACAGCACATTCCTGTCCTCTCACCACGGGCTCTTTTCAAATGATTGTTCTTCTAATCAAACGTAATTTAACTCACTATCTCGGCCCCTCTTTTGCAGCCCCTCTCACCCGCTCTCCCTCACCCTCACCCCTTCCCCGGTAGCCTCTAGCCCAGGGCCTGTTGCCAAGGTAACCGGCATCTCATTTCTAAAGTGTCAGTTTGCATTATTGTCTTCACGCTTTCCAGCAAACCTCCGTCTCTCTGTCTGTTTGTCTGTCCCTCCCTCACAAATACACACAATACTTATACACACACTCCCAAACCCTTTCTTCTCCCTGTCTCCCTTTTCCTTCTGCACTTTATCCTTTATTCATACATTCAATGCTACCCACTTGAATTTCCCATCTCTCGCTCCCGCACATAATGCAAAGCAAACACAAATAATATCATGCATAGAGTGTGTAACTATGTGACATACATTTCCTGCAGAGAACATGTGCCGTGATTTATATTTAGCCGGTTATAAAAGCAATAATAATAACAAAAATGTAAGCAGATTTGTTTGCAGAGTTGAAAGTAACATTACCACATTTTATCTTATAGTTTCGACTGATTGAATCTATAAGTAGTCAAGTAAACAAATAAATAACACAATCAGAAAAAGACAATTGCATTACTTTATATACATACTAGAAAAAAAGGGTCCATTATTTTTGCATTAACTAGGATTGTTTGTGGTTCCCTAGAAAAAAAATATTATTATTATTGCATCCATATTTAAGGACATGAATATGATTGATTTACAAGGTGTTGATCTACTCAGGGACGGTAATAGTTAACAAAAGTAGCTACAAATATGGCAAAAGTGTTTGTGTAGAAGGAAAAAGCCTTACTGTACATTTAAATGCAGGGGGAACTAAATAAATTGCAATGAATGTCAATGTACACAACCATCACACCACAGAGCACTGAGTCAACAATAAATTATATTCTTTAGAGCCTGAGTCTACAACATATTATCAATTATAAATATACAACAGTCTTCCTCAGTTAAGCATCAGTGTGAGGGTAGGGCCTACAGTGGGTACGACAATGATAACGTAACCTGCCAGAATCAAACAAAAGCAGCAACAACACAGAGATATATTAACTTCACATTGACTGCAGCCACAAACAGATTCAAGTAGAGTTTCTGCAAATCACCACAACAACGATTGAGTGTGTTGCTGCTGTTGTTGTTGTTGTTGTTGATGTTGTTGTATTTACCTGTCTGAATGTTATTCTGGTGCACCGCAAAGTCCTCCAGATCTGCTCCATCTTCAACTTCTGTGCTCTTGTATTCCCAATGCAAAAAATAAAACCAGTCCTGTCAGCTTTTCTGTCCCAATATACCCAGTCCACATCAGCAGAAAGGCCTCACGCACACACGATGAAAGTTGTGAACGCAGAAGCTAACGCATGGTATCACCTAGCATCTAAACCAGACCCAAGGTACACCTGTTTGTTACGCAACGTAATGGGTGTGTTTGATTTACCCAACCTGCTAGCCGAGGGGGGGGTCATTAAGTTCCTGATTTATTAGATGCAACCCCTTTTTTTCATTTGTAAAGGTAAACTATAGCTTACCATAACCAAAGACCACATTGTCTTGTGACCAACCGGAGGCACAGCTGTGTACAAATGATAAACAGTTGAATTAGCATCAATTAGATGTTTAATAAGTATCTTGATATGCCAGACCTGTCAGGTGGCTGAATCCTCTTGGCAAAGGAGAATGCTCACTATCCAGATTCTAACTATTTGTGACCAAATTCTAAGATTTATTTTGTATTAAAACATATAGATCTTGCATCATGCAGAATCATTTAATGAAGGTTTTGGTTTTAAGTCACAAAATCTCCTCAATGGAAAACATTTTTATTGCCAACATATATACGTTCATACAATTTAAAATTAATTGTACTCTCAATAGAGACTCTGTAAACCTTTCCTGATTTCAAATTTCAGGATGAAATTCAAGGATATCTTTATCATCTATTGAGGATCCCTAGGAATGTCAACACTAAGAGAAATGGTATTGAGTTAATGCATTAGAAAGAGAGAGACATATAAATAGTCTGTTTAAATCAGATGTTGTACACGTTTCATATTGGTTGCAGATAATACATTTTAAATAGTTTCAGAAACTGTCGAAAAGTTGTGTATATTTTCTCACAAAGACCAGTTAATTCCTCCCATTAAATCTAGTGTGATTTTATCTCCCATGATGGAGATATTAATCCTGCATTATTCATGGAGGTAATTATTTGCTGTAGGCTTATTACAGTAAGATTGGACCTTAAACCACACAAACACTTCAGTGAATGTCACTCACACACATTTTATTTATTTTAAGAACCCATATTACTCTATGCGGTTTCAAAATATTATGTTGTTGTATGAAAGCCACTTGAGGCACATTTGTGACTGTGAGTGTGACACCACCTTGGCCAATAGAATCTCTAAAAATATATAAAACACCTTTCATTTTTCTATGTAGCACTTAAAAAATATTTGGCTTATTTTAAGCTAATGCACTTGCAGGATGCTTGCTGTTCTAAATGTGTATTGATGGTTAATTGCGTTTTTTGGAAGTCTCTTTGGATAAAAGCATCAGCTAAATAAAATATGACGTAATGTGATTTCTGACATTTGGCTATATATATAAAGTGACTAACTCATCCTTTCTGCTGAACTCCTATTGGCACATCCAATTCAAAACATTAAGATGTTTGTCCAGGCACATCAAACGGACTGTTACCCAATCAATTCCAAAATAAATGGATTTTCCCAAAACTCCTTAAGCACTTTAATATATTTACAATGGTTAAGGCTTTCCATGAATGGATGACTTCTTTCAATGACCCTTTTTCTGTGGTATTAATTCAAGTTCATTTCAAGCAGATAAATGCAGTAAAAAGACTCAAGGTATAAAAATGCCAAAAATGCAATTTAATGTAAAAAATAAAAAACATTGCTGGAATTGTGTGTATATCACCCAACATAATGATCAAGCACCGTCATGGTGAGTGCTTGAACACAGTAAGCTGCTTTCACAAAATGAGCACTGGTTCTTAACACAGATGTGTAAAGTGGAGTATTTTTGAAGGTCTTAAGTGACGATACCTGCAATCTCATTCTCATGAGGAACTGAGAACACTGTGAAGTGTTGATAGTCGCCGCAGTATGAAGAAGTGTGTGTGAATATGTGAGAAGGTGTCTAATGTCAAAGAAGACGAAACCTCGTTCCTCTTCTCGTCTTGATGTTAGCTCTGAACATCAGCTGAAGTGAGGCAGAAGCGAAGGATGCAGGAACAGAGGAACGCAGTTTGTGTTGGATGTGTGAACCATGCATTCATAAGTGAGATGTTCGATGAATACCACGCTGTGACATGTCACATCCTTATAAATGCCTCGGGAAATTCCATATATTTACACCTTTGAATGATCTTTCTATTGTTGAGTATTCACCAGACGATTCTTGTATATGACTGAAGACATACATATTGTATTTAATGTAATGGAAGACAAATATAACAGCATATGCAAAACTTTAATTGTAAGTGAGTACACTAACTAAAGTTCTTAAGTACTAAATGTGTTGCTGCTCTGTACTTCTCTGCTACACTTCAGGAAGACGGTGTCAATTCGCTCCACTTTCTTGTGTAATAGAGGCAGTTACTAGTACTGAATTTCAATTTAGAGTTAAAGGTGTAATCCATATATTTAAGTTAAAAAAAGTCAGTTTACTGTGCAACTTCACTTAAAGTAAATACAATTACCTAAACGGTTCAAATCGACTTATATGTTAACACGTGAGAATAAATAATCTTACAATATAATTTGAATCATTTAACCATTTTAAGAGGTTGTGCTCTGATTTATATACTTAAAGTTTAATTTCCCAATAATATTCTTTGTATGACGTAACATTTTGAATGCAGGACTTTAAACGAGTATTTTGTGGTACTGCTACTTGTACTCACTGTAATTAAATAACTCATCTGCGACACACAGAAACAATGAATACACATGTTAAGGTCAAGAAGCAGTGTAAGGAAATGTGTATTAAATGTCCTGATGGTAACAGCTCTGCATTTCCTCTCTCTGGGCTCGTCTGTTTGCCCTGTTCCAGCCGTCCAGCTCACAGAGCAGAGCCGTCCGAGGCCTCGCAGGACCTGGAAGGTTAATATTTGAAGGAAGGATGGCCCATAAATATGAGCAAAGGGACTTTTAATTAAATAAGCACTTCTTAAATATTCTCCTGGGCCTGCTGCTTTTGTTTAAAGATGATTGATTGACTACTATCTCTTCAGGCAGGACCATTAGTTTTGCCACTCCCCACCATACTCCATCCCTCCCCATCTTCGCTCTATTTTTCCAGCTCTGCCAACATCTCTCCTCCCTTTCTCTCTCAATTACCCTCTTTTTCCTCCCTCCTTTTTCTCATTCATCCCACCTCCTGCCTCCCTTTTCCCCCCTACGTTCTCCATGCTTCTGCTGTCACCTCCCCTTCCTTTTCTCTTTCCATCAGTCCACGTCCCTGAGCCTCTCTCAGGAGGGCCATATTTCTCCAAACTCATGACAAGGTAATGAGGCCATGCTAAATCCTACCACGCCCTGGAGCAACATCCGAAGGTGGAGGGGCAGGTCGGCCCCTGCCTGGACCCGGCTGCCTCCACGTGTGTTTCAGCCACTCTCAGAGGCGTCTGTCACCGCCTGTACTCTAAATAAAACTTTCTGATCTGCAGAACTTCACAAAGCAAAGACAAACAAAAAGAAGAATTCAACCATGCTTCTCATCTCTTTCTATTTGTCTTTATCTCCTTCAGCTCTTTCGCTCCCTCCCTTCCCTCCTTCCTCTGGAGCTGTGCTGTAGCAGCAGTCTGCCATGCTCTGCTGACTTCTAGCTGGAAGATGGGGATCGGCGGGGGAGCTCAGTCTGGCTGTGGGCAGCTGAGCCGTGGACAACACACACACACAGGAACACACACGCAAAGGAACAGGTAGAAGCTGGATGTGAGGCCCAGAAAGGAATTGTGTGTGAACATTTGCCATGCCGCGATGTTTGCTGTCCGACGATAACAAATATTGATGCTGGTGGGAGGAAATACAGTTCATCAAAAAAGACTGTATTATTGTTCCATAATTATTTACTATCTTTAACAAAGAGTCCATCAAGATGTCATGCTTTCAGTCTTTTTGTCACCTTGAATTCAAATAGTGGCTTGCTTTGGCCTTCTCTGCATAATAATACAACATCATTATAATAAGAACATAAGAAATACAATAATTAGCATTACAAGCAGACATCCATTGCGCTCAAATAGAAACTGTACATTGTGGTGAAATTAATTAGGATGAAATACAGCATTTTCTGATGCATTCATGAAGAAAAGCATACAGAACAGTGGAGAAAAACATTGTTTGAGATGTTTTGCATTGCACATACAAGTAAATATACACATACACTAAATTAGAGCAAGCAATTCAATGTGATGAAGAATGAAAAAGGCAGGAAGTTAGAAATCTTCAGATCTGGCTTCATGTAGCAGCCTCCAAACTGGCTTGCGATCATTAACAAGTATTGATCATGTGCACCGAACAACATGTTTACCAAACACTTTAATGACACTCCTGAAAACTGAAATGCAAACAGAGAGATTGACATGGATTTGTTGGTGTGTGGGATGGAGTGACACTCCACAGAGAGGAGCAGAGAGAGAGAGGTGATGGTGTGATAATGGAGGCGGTGGAGGGAAAACACTTGCAGGGCGCACGGTAGGATACAGAGACGATGGTCGCTCTCCAAGTGTTGGACAGAGAAGCAGGTAAAGTAGGCTGCAGGTGGAAGGAAGAGGGAGGGATTGTGTGTGTGAGAGAGAGAGAGAGGGAGAGAAGGGGGTAGGCAGGCATATTAAAAATGCAGCAGTGGGGAGCAGGCCGGGGATTCACAGTAATTAGATGACAAAACGGCGGCGGGCTGGAGATGAGAGAGAGGGGTCACACACAATGCCACTGCCGCCGGGTAATTTGTAAGTGTCAATCACCAGCCTGCCAGGGGAAAAGCAAGAGGGAGAGAGGGAGAGGGAGGGTGAGGAGTGGAGAGAGAGGGGGGCGGTGTGTAGAGGGAGGAGGAGGAGGGATAGAGATAGGGAGTGAGACAGAATACGAGGGCTGCAGGAGACAGCAGGGAAGGAGGTTTATAAAAAAAATTAAAAAAGAGAAAGTCAGAGGAAGCGAAAATTGAAGATAGATAGAACAGCGTGAGAGCCGAGGAGACAAAGAGAAGAAGTGACATGCATTTTTTTTATATTTAAGATTTGAAGAAGAAGAAAAGAAGAAGAGGGGAGAGTCTTGAAACCTGTCAGTTCTGTCATTGCAGACTAAATTCAAACATGTGCTCTTTCAACAGCAGTGTCACACCGTGCATATCAATCTCAGCTGCACATTATTTTCAACAATGTATGATTATTTGACACACTGATACTCCACACACACGGCCAAACCAAGTAAGCACATTTGAAAGGGTCAGTTCACCTAAATTACACACAAATAATTACATTTTTGCTAGATGGTGAAATACCTGGCAGGTAGATCTGGTTTTATTTTTTTCAGTATTGAAGATTTCTGAATCTGGCCCAAAACAATGGAGATCATTTGACACAATTTGTGATGTTCACATCATTGAAATTATCATTTAACAACAATAACAACAACATGTTTTTTAGTCCCACTTAGTTGTAACGATCCCCCGTTCAACAACCTTTATATAGGGACTATTTTTTGGTTGAAAGTAGTTCCAGGCCCAGGATTTTTTCTTTTACTTTTTTGAAATATTTAATAACAACACTTTGACCAGCAACAACTCAATACCTTGTTGCTATACTGTATTGGAGTAGAAGCAAAAAATCAAAAAGATAGATTTTGAGAGAAATTGGGTACATTAAATGATCCTGTTTAATATTTTAATTAATGAAGAGCCGGTGGAAGGAAAGGCCAGGAAATAGTAAAGAGTGACTTGCATTAAGGGTCCTGTAGCCCACCATTCAACACTGCAGTTACTTTGTTCATCCGGCAGTGTTCCGAGAGACCAGGAAGACCCTCCCTTCATTAATAAACTGTCAAGTCTGAAATTAATTGCAAACTTCCAAACTCAGGTGCAACGGTGTGGACACGTTCAAATCACTGAGGCACAAAAGGACCAGGATCAGCAGTGTATGTAAATATTCATCATGTTATAGGGTAATTGTATGGCTTTTGCCATGCGGTTTGACAGACAGGTGAATGTGTGTGTGTGTGTGTGTGTGTGTGTGTGTGTGTGTGTGTGTGTGTGTGTGTGTGTGTGTGTGTGTGTGTGTGTGTGTGTGTGTGTGTGTGTGTGTGTGTGTGTGTGTGTGTGTGTGTGTGTGTGTGTGTGTGTGTGTGTGTGTGTGTGTGCCTGTGCGTGTGTGTGTGTCTGAGAGAGAGCTCTTTCAGCCTTTTCAGAGCGGGCACAATGGCGGTATTTGTTGGCATTATTCCAGCGAACCAGTGTGTGAGGAGCCAACACAATGGGCAAGCAGCACAGCAGTCTGTTGGGGTGCACGGCCAACACATGCACGGGACACTGTACACACACATGTACGCACGCTGAGATAACCCAAGGTAAAAGCATGTGGCAGAAAATGTACATAATCTGCCTTTACACATGCAAAGTATTCACACATGTATTGTGTCAGCAAGTCAAGGCAATGACATGACATGACACCACTGACATTTAATGGATTCCTCAAGGGTATTCTGTCCTGCATGACCACTGGTTTCTATAACTGAAGCATTGCATACAGAAGAATACACACAGAGCAAGCTAACACACTGCATGCAAGGTCGAAATAAAGTACCAGAAAAACATGAACCATTCTTCCAGCAATAGTTCTCAGTCGACAACAATAAACATGAAAACAAAAGAATAATATAACATAGAAAAGAGTTACAGCTCATAATTAATGTTTGTTCCAATTGATTTGCGTTCTACACGCAAACACACGTGCTACTAAAAAAAGAAAGCCAGAAAACGTTTCCAACTCAACAGGTTTGAAAGTTTTTTAACTGTAAACTGAAGGTGTATTAATTAAATATGCATAATTAAAAGGCAATTAAAATCTTTACAGTTTAAATGGAAAGAAAGGAAAATTCATGAAATATAAGTGAGACAAAGATAGACTGGTAACCTCTGTCTCTGTCTTATTAAAGGGAATTTGGAGCACTGTAACACACACATGCACGCAAAACACCTCCAGAAGTGTCTTAATTGGGAAATGATTAAACTCCTCTCTCCTTCTCTGTTTATTCTTTAATCGGCAATTAGCAGCTTAAAGTCCACAGCACAGTAACTGTTACTTCTCCTTCATTTAGCTCATACACCTGTTCTTCATGTACTACCCTTTGAATATACTTTATTAGGGATATAGAGAAATAAACAGCAAGGATTTTTGGAACATATTAAGGTCATGGTACCACCAGCACACCCCTCAACACTCTCACAACATTTTGACAAGGATTCAAAACGATGTGTGTAATCTTTCCTTGTTTTCAGTGTCCTGCGTGGTAGCTACGCCTACAACTAATGTGACAATGACTTACTTAATTAATTGATTTAACGGTTAGTCTAGAAAATGACAGAACATGAAAAACAAGTTCCTGGAGTCTACAGTGAGGAGAAGGTATTCAGATCCTTTACTTAATAAAAGCTATACCATACTGTAAAAGTCCTGCAGCAAATATGTTAGAAAAGCATAAGTATGTACATATAATCAGCTAAGATGACTTTAAATATCATAGGAAAGTCCTGAATGCAACCGAATGACAACCAATATCTGGTGTACTATCATGTTATCAGTGAAAATTGAATTTGAATGTATGCTGTTAGGGATTCAAATCTTAAATGTATCTTAATTAAAGGACCTCATATAAGTGTTGTATGTACAATATTTATTTGTTAAGCAACTAGTAAGTACAGATGTCAGTTAATGTAGTGGAATGAAAAAATGAAAATGGCTATTTTCCTCTGAAATGTTGTCTAAAGTTGACATATTTAGTTAGGCATTCATTTGCTCCTCTCAAGGTACATAAATAACATAACATTTACACTTACTGCAGTTTATAGCCCATGATGAAATGGAGCAGGGAGAAGAAACTCATATTTTACGTGACCCTTATTCAAAATGTCCTCAGCGCTGTCAGGTACTCAACACATTTCTACAGTGACATAAAAACAAACAAAAACAATCAGAGTCAACGACAAGGACCTCAAATTGAAATACAGTGCAGTATCTGAGTAAGTGTTCTTCGTTCAATTCCATCAAATAGTTTTGTTTTTTATCCAAACTAAAGTCTATGTTATGTAAATTGTCATTTCCATTATTTCAACTATTACTTGGCTAATGCATGTCACCAACTATTCTGAAAATAGTGCAAACTGTATGATTTACAATAGATCATTCTCGAAAAAAAAAGGTATATGGAACAAACACTAATAAAACAAGATCTCATTTACTGTGTGGCCATCAGGGACGGGTTATAGTTCTAGTACTAACTGCTGCTAGATCTCAAATCACATTGACCTGCACACACAACATGTCATTCCCTTCCAGTATTTTGTGCTAGAGACAAATATCTCAAAATGTGGTCAAATATTTTTATAATATTTCAGTGAATAAACAACATTTTTAACAATTTTCTTAAAGAAGAAGGGCAAGCCGACCTGCTCTAAAGGCTGCTTTTGGGGCAGGAATGGCAAAGATGACAGCCTCTGAAGATATAGGGAACATACATCCCTGAAAGAAATCTGAAAGTTAATTTAGAGTCTCTGAATTAAACAGCTGTGTCACACCTTCTGTATTCACAATGGCCAGTGCAGGCTAACACAGCTTAGAGGCACCTTTCCAAAGAAAAACTGAACTACAGTCATTTCAGAAAACAATTAATCTAAGACGCACCTCGCAGGCAGCTGTGCAGAGTGTCTCGCCTTTTGTGCATGAGTGTTTATGCGTGTTTGCCTCTGTGTGTGTGTGTGTGTGTGTGTGTGTGTGTGTGTGTGTGTGTGTGTGTGTGTGTGTGTGTGTGTGTGTGTGTGTGTCTAACCTGACAGCCTGCCACACAATGGGGGTCCAAGTGAGTGTGAACTCTATTCCTTCCCACAGCTGCCATTAACAGACGGAATGAACAGCCTCTTGCTAATAAAGTGAATAAATAAATAACGCTTAAAAGGCCATGTTTACCTCCTCAGTCTCTGTCTATTAGTGATACTTAAAAAAAAGCTGGAAGATCTTTTGGGTTCAGATGTGTGTGTGAATTACTGTTCGTCAGTTCATACATTTACAAACTTCTGTTGTCACTCTGAGGGTTTCAAGTCAGATTATGGAGGTGACCATTAAACTCAATGCCACAGGTTAATGCAGGTGTTTTTTTATTATGATGTGGCTTCTGGATATTTGTCCACCACTGTTCATGCAGCTGTGCAAGTCCTTAAAGGGACAGTACAACCAAATTACAAATACAACTCATCACTTGTTTGTAATATTAATCACTGAGAATCCTCAATCAATCATATACTAGAATATGTTTGTGATGTGTTACAGTGAGGTCAATAAGGACACTGAGATTCTGTATATATTTCTGGGAATATTAGGTTTCAGAGACCCCACAAGTCTACATTGTTCAATAAAAAGCTACTCAATTTTGAGGCTGATTACATTATGGCCACAAAAAAAGCAAACATGATTTAGGATTTCAGTATATTCAGAATATTCTTCAATTGAAACAGAAATGTACTTTATGTAGTGGGAAATACAAAGCTAACACGTGTTCCAAAGTAATCTAAATGTAAGGTCCAACTCCTTACTTTTTAGAGCTTTTAAATCTCTCAACTGCATGTACAATTTCCTTAATCAAGCACTCATTTCCGAGGAAGATTCCTTATAAGATTGAAGTTAAAGTGGCGACCTGCTAATTACAGGAAAATAAGACGAAGCTAGTTGTTTTTTTATTCAGTGTTAGGTTGAGTTCATTAGCAGTTGATGGTTTCTAGAGGAATTTCCTTGAAAGGCCTAAATAAAAATAAAATCTGCAGGAAGTAAAATGAACACCTCATTAAAAAAATTCAATTATGTAAAATTAAATTCATCAAAACCTTTTAAGGAATTTATATGCCAGCTTTTTTACTCCTGACCTTAGTGGTTCTTAATTATTGCCATAGCCCTGCTTCCAAAGGGTTTATTTGTCAAATTAAACTGCAAAATAAATAAAAAATGTTGTTACTTTGAACACTTTTATTGAATAATTAATACTTCTTTAGTTATACGTTCCTCCGACTGAAATTGTGCTTATAAATTCTTCAAATGCCATTGGCCAATGCTTTGAGAAACAAAAATGCCATTCAATTCACCTTCCTGAATTCACAGAACTCACAAAGAAGAACATCTTAAAACCCTGGCAAATAAAACCCAAAACATCTGCTTGGTTTGAAACGGCTAACATTTAAGTGTGGAGAAATGTGTCTTTTTGTATATTTTGGCAAACTGACCCTTATGGAATGCTTTTGAAAAGGAAATAATATGGCGTTTGTGGTGTTCAAGGTGCTGATCCAGCTCCAAGGAGGAATGATGGAAGAGGAGGATCAGCGAGAAAGTGTTTAGCTGGTGGTTGAAAGACTATAGTGCGTAGCAGAGAGTGAATGGAGATAGAGACAGAGGATGGAGGGAGGTGGTGATGGGGAAAGGGGGGGGGGGGGGCAACAAGATGGAGAGAGACTGCCTGCACATACTGTCAAGGCAGTTAATATAAGGTGTGGAGATAAGGCCCACAGACAAACATTGACCAAATCAGGCATTTCAGCAGCGCAGCCCGAACTGTCAGTCAGCCTGAGAGACAGACCAACAATCAGCACTTTACCTCTGATAAGGGCTCTACTGAGCGCGTGCAGGAAATAGCCAATCTGCAGCCAGCCTGGCAAGGAGGGTGATGGTGGGGAGCGGAGGGGGGAGGGCGGTGCGATGATGGAGAGTGAAGGGGTTAGAGGAGGGAGGGAATGTAGAGAGACAACAAGTGAGGGAAAGTGGCCTATAAATTTAGAGAGAAATGTGGACCAAGAGTTCACTGGAAGGGATAATACCCAGGAGGAAAGACGGAGAGAAAAGGAAGGAAAACAGGGTGATATTCCTCCACACACCCCCGAGAAAGAGAAAGAGAATCTGTAGGGAATACAAGTGATGGGGATATAAAAAGAGAGATGTGATATCGGCTCCTAAAATAGTGTCTTTCCCCAGTTTTTTGTCACCTGGGAACAGCTTGCGCACCGAGAGTGTGAGAACTTGGTTTAGACCAACACCTTACATTAATGATTTGCCAACAGCTTTGACTAGCTCATTATTCAACGTGCTGTTCGCCTAGCCTCGCACACAATAGCATCATTTCATCGTCTCTATTGATTAATGGTGCATATAGTGTGTACATGCGCGTGCACAGATTCACCACATTCATCCACATGAGTGTGTGTGGTGTGTCTGAGTGAAGGATAACACTCCCTTTTTAATGGAGGAGTCTGCACTAGCCATGAAATTCCCTCATAACAAAATAAAACACATCCAAAACGCTGGAGTGGATGCCTTTGGAAAATGCACAGTAGTGGAAGGCCACGTTGGTTAGCTCAGATCCACACTGGCCCCTTCAGGAACGGCCAGGAACTACAGTCTGCGAGTTTGTAAATAAATTCCCAGCCGTTTACCTTTGTCAAACACATTTAGGTTCCTCCAAGCAAAACAGGGGAGAGCACCAACAGCTGGCCAGTATTTATTTTCAGAAGTGCAGTCAGAGGGGTGTCTGGGCTTCCTTGATCATGAACTAAGCTGCCATTACCATGACCACTGATAACAGTAGGAATCGTAAACAAGCTAATCACCGAGGGCCCTATTTGTATTCTCATTTGTGTTTGCATGCACTGCTGTGCAGGGGGGGGGGGGGGGGGGGGGGGGGGGAGGCCAACACCAAGAAAAACAGGCGTGGGTGGCGGGGGGAGACTGGGATGGAGGGTGGGGTGTGAGGGAAAGGGTTAACTTCCCTCCCTGGTTGCATGCTGCTTTCTCTTGCTCTGTCAAGCCCCATTAAACCTGCTACACCACAGCAATAAGGTGCCATCAATTACAGGCACGCTGCCATCAATGCAGAGCGCAGAGCAGAGGCAGGAACACATAACCAGGACAAACGGCCACATAAAAGACCCGCAGCTGAAGCCCTGCAGCCTGCCACCTCCACAGCATCCACCCTCTCCCTCTGCATCACCTGTGAGGTAAACTCTCCGTCTGTGTGTGAACGAAAGGATGCTTTGTTTCAAATACACACACAATGCATTCATTTCAGACTCACTTTCATTCATAATAGCAAGGAGAGAGGTTGGAGAAAAGATGTGGGTGCAACTGTGGGACAAAAGTGATTGCAGTGTGCTTCTACTGCCCCCATGTGACGGAGCAGAAAACTATTCTGAACCATAGAGGCAGCACATTTCAAACTGAAAAATATTAAATATATCAACCCCTCTTCACATTCATAACCATCACAGTTAGAGCAAGATCAATAACCGAGAGCATTCTTGAAAGTCATTTTTAAAAATGTGTCTCGTCTCAGAATAGCTGAGGCTCTGACTGTATTTTCAACCATTCAGGAAGAGAAAGACAGAACAGCTGTACTCATTCAGTCAGAAAAAAAATAAGAAAAGCCGACAAGCACTACACTCTCTGATATCTGCAGGTAATTGTTTCCGACTAGCCACGAGAGAAAGAAGCCCGCCTTTCTGTGCCTTTTTCTGTTGTAGTGTCTTTATCGATCGATGAGTGTATCAAGATTCTCAAGTCAAGTGCAAGTCACCAACAAATTGAAAAGCAAGATGTCAGTATTTTAAAAACTGAAAAGCAAGAAGAAATACAAGATTACAAAGGCAATGGAAGAAGGGAAAAATCAATAAAATCCTTGAAAATAAAACAACAATGGTCATAAATACTGGATTTGTCAATGTGAAGTGTTGTACTTAAAAATGAGGATAAGAGTGCAGGAAACCAACTTGAGATATTAGATTAATAAGAGTTCAAGTTTGATTGATGAGTAACTGTAAAAGTATGCAAGAGATTGGTCATATCAGGGAAGAATATTATTATTGGATTTATTAAAGATAAGTCATTTTATAAAAAAGTTGCACATTGAATACAGACATTTTCATTTTGTGTAGAAAAAGTGAAATATTTCTCAGTTTTTCTGTCATACTCTTAAAAGTTAAACGCAACAAAAGGCTTTCCTCACTTACAATAACATCTGCCAGAACAAAAAAAGAAGAGACATCCGGACTACCTTACATTATGTTTGAAATGTAAAGGATTGCTTTACCCAAAATACAAAAAAGACATTAGTGATACCTACTTAATTAAATTAGCTCCTGAACTTGCCTTGGAACAATGATAATATTTTTTTTGTTTTTCTCAGTATCAAAGTCATCCAGAGATAGTTTTCTTTATGTCCATTACTACACTCGAAATAGTAACTGCAAATAAATAATTCAGCGTACTTTTAACTGAGCCAATTAGCCAAAATGTTAACAACTATAGGCTAAAATACTGTGAATACGTTACATTTTGATACTGTTATCTGCGCTAAGAATAATAAATTCAACTCTCATGTAATGATGAAAAGAAAAGTGTTTGTTTTTTTTTATTTGGGAGAAACAACCCTTTAAAACACATCACTCAGTTTTACATAGAGATAAGTTAGATTTAAAGAAAACTACATATTTACAAACGGTGTCATGTTGACCTGGGGCTCATGTGGAGTTTATCTGAGAGGAGGAGCTGCTGCTGCCGGAGCTCTTGGTCTTAGGCCCCCTGGTGGCGCTGGGCTGCCGCTGCACCCGCTGGCTGGAGGCCTCTCTGCTCCTCTCACTGTGGCCCGCTGCTGCCTTACTGCGCACTGCTGAGAAGAGGAGGAAACACAGCAAGTTAAAGGGCAGACCATAGACTGGGGCAGACGTTTAGTTGGGATGATTGTAGCTACACATGCTCCGAGAACATGACAAATGGAGAAGGGCGATGACATGGAAAAGATACAAACGCATTACACATACAGAAAATGACATTTTTTACAGACACCATTTCTTAACTTCTTTTAAATACAGTTTATAGCACTGCACATCAACACTGCACACTTGATTGGGAGCTGGGAGAAGAGGCTATAGGCTTTTGGCAACAACAGCTGTCATCATTCAGGTTGTCTCAAGAGATGTAGGAAGGCCATGTTACATTTAAATAGGGAGACCAAAAACATTATCTCCTTTACAAATAAGGTTAAATAAAAAATAAATAATAAAACACACCCTTGCTCAACTCTACCACAACCACACCTTTACTTAAAAATACTTAGTCAATTCATGAACCACTGCTACGAACGTTATGTAAAGTCAAGAAGTCCTGGTATATTATCCCCTTCGAGAAAATGCTTTCATATGTGAATTAAAGCTGCATGTAAAGTGTCAAGATAAAAGAAGATGTCATTTTGAAATCCCAAATTCGGAAATGTTTTCGTTGAAGCAGCAAGCGGTAAAACAATAATAATCATATTTAAATAGGAGAGACTTGGGAAAGCATTGCTGGAAAAACTTTACATTCTAGCCACTAAAACTCCAATTAAAAATATATTGTGCAGTGAAAATGTCCACATGAAATGACCCACTGTAAATTACTCTGCAAACACACACACACACACACACACACACACACACACACACACACACACACACACACACACACACACACACACACACACACACACACACACACACACACACACACACACACACACACACACACACACACACACACACACACACACACACACACACACACACACACACACACACACACACACACCATGTTATTTTGATGCTGGTCCATGGAGTGAGGAGACATGCAGAACACTAATGACACTAATATAGGCAGGCAAGCGGACAGATGGGGGTGTGGACGGAGTGCAGCAGAGGGGACCTTGAGAGTGAGGAGGGTTAGCATCTTGGGGGCCGTAGACCACAATCTTAGTGCTGACCCTTGTGGCTCTGGGGCCAGACGCTGAGGGGGGGGCTGCAGGACGCTTAGGGCTCTTTCCAGAGACCAAAGAGTCCTCTTCTTCAGTGAACAACAGGCACAGGAAAAACAGAATTCAACAGTGATAGAAAATAAATTAGAGAGTCCCGTGACTGACATGCATGAAGATTTATTTTTGAAGACTATCTACTTTATATCCTTGTTCTTCAGTTCACCTTTAAGTGACTGAAGAGAGAGTTTAGTGAGTGAGGGGGATTAGGTGATGCAGAGTGCAGGAATGAGCCTCTACTACATTGTGAACAGTACTTAAGAGCAGGAATGTGAATGGTTTACATGTTTAAAGAGGGCTGGGAGAGGCGAAGAGCACAAGAAGAATTACAAAAGAATCAGAAAACATTCTATACTTTGTTATGAAAAGCTGTGAGCCTGAGCTGTCACATCTTCTAACCAAAACCTGGGATTTTGTAGCAGCCAACTGGGATATCTGAAAAGGCATTTGACAGTAAAAGGTGACTTAAAGGAAAGTTATTGTGCCAAATAAAAAATAAAATGTAATGCCTACCTAATAACTTCAATAATGGCTTCATTCAATTTTGGTTGACTTGTGAAGCAGGAATTAATCCTAAATCACACTATATACTTATCTTAACAATAATTAACCTTATGAATAGTTTAAACTCTCACAAAATGATAGTTGTGGTGTTTAATGTCACACAATCAGTTCTTTGTTGGTGTGCTCCATTAACTGTTTTGAACCCTGTTCATTATTATTCTTTATTTTCCTGCAGATATGCAGCTGAATTACGCTGCCATGGCTGACTGTGACACCTGAATAGAAGGTAACCAATGTTATTGCTATATATTATATTCTATGCCTTAAATATGATATCAAATATGCAGTGAAAAAGGCCCCCGCTCCAGTGTGTATGTGCATGTACAGATCTTGCTCACCCTCATGTTGGTTGCAGCTCATTCAGTGGAGATAACTGACATCTGCACAACTTGTGTGATGAGCCCTTAAACTTTCCATATAAATATAGTAGTGATTGTGTGTGTTGCAGACATTCACCTCTGGCTTCGGTTGGTGCCGTGGTGATGCTGGTGGTGTGGGGCGCCGTTGAAGACTCCCCGATGCCGCAGCTCTCAGCGACCCTCTGACCTGCCAACATCGACTTCAGAGTCTGGAAGACCGCTTGAGGAGCCACGTTCATCTTTAACAGGTCCACTATGATCCTGGGGTGGGGGAGGAAGATGTGAGGTCAGAGTTCCTGTTTATGAGTCCATATGCACTACAGTCACGTTTCTGCTGATCATATTCAGTGTTGGAAGAAGTATTCAGATGCTTTACTTCAGTAAAAGTACCAATTGATTATTGTCAAAACACATAATTACAAGTAAAAGTCCTGCATTCATATTCTAGCTTACAAAGTATTAAATATACTTGAAGTGTAAACACGTCAAAGTAATCTTTGTGCAGAAAAATGCCCTTTATGTGTGTAAACAATTATATTTATAAATGTGACATTTCTAGATAGTATTGTTGCATCAAAGTAGGATTGTATTGCTCATTGGTTTCTTTTTGCACCATTTTTTATTGTTTTATGTCTAATATATATGTAGGCCTATGTTGCATGTTGAAGGAGCCTGGGACTTCAGGTATTAATTCCATACTTTTCCAACTGTGCATATGACAATAACAACTTTGAATCTTTAAAAAACAGTATACATCAATTGTTGTAGCCATACAAAGTTCTGATTGAATTTTTGTAAAATATTTAAATCATCACAAAACTCTTTTGTGACTTAAAAAAGTGAGTTCACTAGTTAAGAGATGCCATTTGTTAAAGGTAGGTACAGCTGTTAAATAAATGTAGTGGAGTAGAATTACATGAATTCCTTGTAAATGTAGTGGAGTGGAAGTATATAGCATTAAATGGAAATACTCAGGTAACAAGTACCTCAACATTGTACTTAAGTACAGTACAAGTACTTTGTTAATTCCCCCTGTGACTGCACCTACTTGAAGACCTCCTGGTCCATGGTAACCCCCGCAGCCTGGGTCAGCTCGAACAGCTCCGCCTCTTCTGCGCTCAGGACCTTCTTCTTCTTGATGGCATATTTCTGCACGTTGCTGGTGACCAGCAGCGCAGGGGAGTCCGGGGCGGGGGGGGCCGTCTGCTGAGACATCACTGATACCTGAGGCAGGTGGATCTGAAAGACTGAAGAGGATACAGATGGGGAAGTTATTAAAGACACTGGTTCAATAGTGCTGTATTGTTTCCAGTTACCCGCCCTGAATGAACACATGGAGGAACTACTTTATTTCATACTCCTCTTCAAATATGACATATACACGTAACGACAAACGACTATTTTAATACGTTGAAACACCTACCGTTAGAATAACAGTTATTAGTTGACGGAAAGAGTAGAGTTCCGTTAGCTAAAAACTGTCCCTCTTGCTAGGGCTAGATCCAGGAGAGTCGCGTCAACATTACGTCATCAACACAAGACAAACAGTGTGACTTCTTCCCTGTAATTGAATTGCATAAAAATAACTTGATTCCCTCAGATATGATATGATTATACTGTTTTCATTCCAATTTTTCTGTATTAATCAGGTATCAATCAACTCAATGCGGAAACAATACTTTAAAGTAATATGTATTATAACATTATTTTTTATTTCAAATGTTTTATTGTCATATGTACAGTAGCAACACTGCGGAATGAAAAAGTCCCAGACTTCTTCAACAATGCAGCATAAGACATAAAACATAAAAAATAGTGCAAAGAATGTTGCAAGTGAACAATAAAGTAATGCAGGAGCAGTGAACTATGTACATGTGGAATAGAATACTATTAGCTAAAAACGGAATGCAGACAGTTGTGGACACCTCAAATGTTGTTCCACTTTTTGTGCTGTTTAAACATGAATACAAAATAAATAAATGAATGAATACACAACACAGAAGACGTAAGAACGAACCCGGAAGTACTTGGGGGATTCTCCTCTCGCACCTACTCAGTCATCTGCGCTGTCGTCCAAGAATGGCCGCTGCTGCAGCAGGAATAAACAAGCAGGGAGCCCTAGCGACGATGGAGCCCTGCATCAGACACGGGAGGGGGGCTCACGGAGGCAACGTCAAGGTTGGTGTAATATCATTACAATAGACTGCCGTGTTATGTTCGATGTCATCGTGTTGTTTCGTTAGTTTGCTCCAAGGATCGACAGTCATTTCGTCTTCGTGGATTCTGATTTGGCTGCTGCGTTGGCGTTGGTGTCAGTGGATGCCAAACAGTCGGCTAGATTTGGCAGGAAAATAAAAGTCAGAATGTTATTGCTTGTTTGTTTTTTGTAATCGACTTGGCTATATTCGTGCAAAATCCCTGCCTGATGTTTGTGTTTGCAGAATGCTAGCAGTCTATCAGCTGGCGTCATAGCTGAGAGGTGGACTGCAGCTCCTCTGTGTGGCAGCCTCAGTAACGTGATAGATTTTAAAAGTATCTGCACAGTGTTCATGCAAGCAGGGCACAAAATAAGCCCCTGCCAAATCCTGAAAGAGTATGCAAGTGGTTGTTACATTTGGAACATGTTTCAAATGGGGGGTGCTGTGGGGATGACACCAGGGCTGGTTCTGACCAATTTGCTGCCCTAGGCAAGATTTTTGCTAGCAATGAAAAACCTCTACAAAAGACCAATACGTTACAAAAAGAGAAACGTATTGATATGGTGGACAGCTTATATAAAAAGTCTTCAAATGTATTTAGTATTGCATGAACATGTTTTAATTGGGGGGTGGACTTCACATCCTCTAAGGGGGTCCGGGGGTGCTCCCCCGGGAAGATTTTTTTTAACATTTTAAAGTAAAATACTTCAATCTGGTGCACTTTGAGTACTAGAGACTGATCTAGGGGATACAACTCTAAACACCCATGAGAAAAAGATCGGTTTGTATGTGAACATAACCAATAACCTACCATAGCCAATAACAAATAAATGTAGGCTGACTTGTTTTATTTTTGTGGTTCATTTATATCTTATTTTACCAATTAACATTTATTTATGCATATTTTTAAATCTCTCCAGTTTTAAACAATATTTTTGGTTTACTGTCCTATAGTATACATTGGAATGATTTCAAACCTGTTTTTATTTATCCTAATAATTATAAAGGTGTCCCTTTGAAATATTTGCTTAGATAAATTGTGATCAAAACGTTTGAGAACCACTGAGATAACTTAGACTAAAGTGAACTATCTAAACCCTCAGAGTCCTTTACCTCACTGAGCCTCTCAGTCTGACAGGACAGAGCTCTCCCTCCACATTATTGTAAAAACAGCTTCTTATATCCGTTAGCACAGCAGAAGCTAACAACAATCCCCGCCGGTACCGGTGCACCCCCTCTCTCTATCTATCTATCTATCTCTCTCTCTCTGTCACTTTGGCTGTGAGCCTGATAAGCCAACATTCCCCACTTTCATCACTTACAGCGCCCATCGTACAGGGCAAATGGAAAATGTAACCGGGGTGAAAAGGGTGTTATCTTTACTTAATTATGAATGTTGTTACATCAAGGCTGAAAATTCGGGGTTTTTTGTATTATATTTGCATTTAATCTTGTGGAAGTGCAGATCCCCTGTCCTCCACCAGGGGGTGCTGCAGCACCCTCAGCACCCCTACTTCCCACGGCCCATGATTTGCTCAATTAAAAAGATGGAAAATAAGTCATTTGGCCGGTTGTCAAAAAAGTTGTTTGATCTCTGCATGCAAGTTAAAACCTGCCCCTCTCAAAATTGCTCTTAGCAGATGTCAAAATAGCATTTATCAAAGTTCACAGTTATAAATCAGGAGGGTTAACCACCTTACATCCTATGAGTGGAGCAGACTGAATCTCACACACATTCAGAGACTCTTAATCTATATGACTCCTGTATTCTCTTTAAGTCCTTGTTGTGCATCAATCTGCATGCACATAGGGGATACATTGTAAAATCAGTGCCAACTTCCCGATATATCTTTCCTCTGACTTTATCTGCAGCAGTGACTGTCAAAGACAAGGTTGTCTGTTAGTTAATCAATACATGTTTTCTCACCTACAGGTGCTGGAGTGTGGTGTGTGTGAGGACGTCTTCTCTCTGCAGGGGGACAAGGTCCCTCGTCTGCTGCTCTGTGGGCACACAGTGTGCCATGATTGCCTCACCCGGCTGCCTCTCCATGGAAGAGCGGTCCGCTGTCCCTTCGACAGACAGGTCACTGAGCTGGGTGAGTAAGGGTGCATAATAAAATATTCAACTCCCGTTGTGGATTTTTAGGCATTTTCTGTTTCGAAATATCTTGGCCAGTCTTTGCTCAGTATAAACCAGAGAAGCCATGTGCATTTACACACCAAAAAGCATGAACATCAAGCCATAAAAGTCCATATCTTTTTCTGTAAGTATTATTAAGACTGTTTTCTCTGTTTGGAAGTAAAACTATTAACCTTTTGATGTCCTTTTGTCTTCAAGTTTATCCTTTTTACCCCACATCTGTTTAGGTGACTCTGGAGTTTGGGGTCTGAAGAAGAACTTTGCTTTACTTGAGCTCTTGGAGCGTCTCCAGAATGGAGCCAGCAACCAGTCAGGAATGGCAGAGGATGTTCTGAAAGGCATGGGAGAAGTAAGGAAACCCATACTTCAGATCAAATATCACCATCACAACTACAGCACCTTTCACTCACAGTTCTTCTTTTCCACTAGTGTATAATCCGGTGTGATGAGGATGAGAGCCACACGGCCTCCATGTACTGCACCGTGTGTGCCACCCACCTGTGTGCCGAGTGCTCCCAGCACACCCACTCCACCCGGACGCTGGCCAAACACCGCCGGGTGCCGCTGGCGGACAAACCTCACGAGAAGACCCTCTGCCCGCAGCATCAGGTCCACGCCATCGAGTTTGTCTGCCTGGAGGAGGCCTGCCAGTCCGGGCCCCTCATGTGCTGTGTGTGCAAGGAGTACGGCAAGCACCAGGGACACAAGGTAGGATAACATAAACTACAGTTGAACTCCTGTTAGATATCCTCATCTTGAGAGGCATGCTCATGTGTTCACCATTTCTCTTTTTCAGCACACTGTTCTTGAGACTGAAGCGAATCAGATCCGGGCGTCCATTTTGGACATGGCCCACTGCATCCGCTCCTTCACAGATGAAGTGTCCGAGTACTCCAGGAAGCTGGTGGGCATCGTGCAGCAAATAGAGGGTGGAGAGCAGATAGTAGAGGATGGAATAGGCATGGCGCACACTGAACATGTAAGGATTTGACTGAAAAATCACACTCTTTAGATTTAAAGTAGGTGGTTAACCGGTAAAACTTTAATTAAGAATCGGAACTATTATTCTCTATTTTAAATGAATATTAATACATTGTTAGCTTCGTTTTTATTGTCATGTATCATCTGAGCCTTTGTTCTGTTATTTTGAAACATTGAGTCTACCTGTGTTCTATAAAATGCACTTTATAAATACATTTGACTGGACTTCCTGCCTCCGTCAGGTCCCCGGCACAGCGGAGAGTGCGCGGTCCTGTGTGCGGGCGTACTTTGCAGACCTCCACGAGACCCTGTGCCGGCAGGAGGAGATGGCGCTGAGCGTGGTGGACGCTCACGTCAGGGAGAGGCTGATCTGGCTGAGGCAGCAGCAGGAGGACATGACCATCCTGCTGTCCCAGGTCTCCACCGCCTGCCTGCACTGCGAGAAGACTCTGCAGCAGGTAGGAGACGCCACACACCCAAATAAATACCTTGATCTTTTTAAGAAAGAAGAAAAGTTTCAATCAGTACATCAGTATTTTCCATCCTGGACCCTATAAACATCTAATTAACTAAAAGAAACCATTTTTTTAAATATGGTGCAGTAAGGAAAGGCGCTGCATACATCAGATTCTAAACTTACTGCATTTTGATAGTGCAATAAACGTCCACTAATGTGGCAGTTTTTGCGCTGACAGGATTAGATTATTATATATATATATATGGCATAATATGGAAAGGACCCTACAGATAGATTATATTTTCTTTATTTTTTGTTTTATCCAGTTACCCTTTTTTTTGGGCCTCTATATCTGATACTCATACGATATAGTGATATCTCTGACATATGTTGCTTCTCTCCTGCTGCAGGATGACTGCAGGGTGGTGATGTCTAAGCAGGAGATCAACTGTTTGCTGGAGACACTTCAGAAGCAGCAGCATCAGTTCACAGAGCTGGCAGATCACATTCAGCTGGACGCTGGCATCCCTGTCACCTTCACCAAGGTACACACTATCCACCATGATTGTGTCTCCTGCTGGTCTGCATGGAGCAGCAAAGAATTGCTTCACTAATAGTTCAGATGTTGACTTTGTTTTAATATGTCGCAATATGTTGTTGTTTCAGGACAATCGGGTCCACATCGGCCCCAAGATGGAGATCCGTGTTGTAACTCTTGGGCTAGACGGAGCTGGTAAAACCACCATCCTCTTCAAGCTCAAACAAGATGAGTTCATGCAACCCATCCCCACTATTGGTAAATGCATCTATAGTATAATCAGATTGTAATTATTCTACATAAATACAAAGATTTTGCTCTCAAAAAAAAAAAGCTTGTTCTCTGTTTTTGTCAAAGGTTTCAATGTGGAGACGGTTGAATATAAGAACTTGAAATTCACCATCTGGGACGTGGGTGGCAAACATAAGCTCAGACCGCTGTGGAAACACTATTATCTCAACACCCAAGGTACTGTTGGTGCTCTATATACTTTGAATATCTTTGTGTTTAATGTTATTCTAAATATCACATACAGCTTTTATAGAACAGGGTAAACACATTTCAATATAGTTTTTCATATTGTTTTTATTTTTCACTTAATCCCTTTTGTACTTTGCTTCTCCGTGCAGCGGTGGTGTTTGTGATTGACAGCTGCCACAGGGACAGACTGATGGAGGCTCACAGCGAGTTGGCCAAACTACTGACGGAGAAGGAGCTGAGAGATGCCTTGTTGCTCATCTTTGCAAACAAACAGGTAAAGGGAATAATGATAATGCTTGTTTTTACACCATACAGCTGTCCCATATTTTCTCTCATATCTTTTTGCAGATATTTGGATCACTTATATAGTTTACAACATACAGAAACTCGTTATTTACTTATTATGTGCATTGTTAGTCCATGGCGGCTTTTTATATACGTATATCCTTTTTCTTCCAAAAACCTATTTAGCTATTTATTCCTAACATTTATTTGTCCAGCATTGTTTTCCTTATTATAATCTGTTTATATATATATATATATATATATATATGAGTATGCTGCTCATGCTCTTTCTGCATGTCATGTATTTATTTTTCCTATGTATATAATGTATTTATGTATATAATGTATTTATTTTTCCTATGTATATAAATGACATGTTCTTGTATGTTGTGTGTGAGGGGTCTGCGGATGGAAATTAGCTTAAAGCTCAAATCCGGCTCATTTACGCTTATAAGCATTGTTTTGTTTTAAAGTGTTCATCGATGTGCACTGTCCCGGTTCAAATAAACGATTAAATGAAATGAAAAAATATCGATTTCTGTTCATGTACATTAAGGAGTGTGCACCGATACTCTGCAAATACATCTGATTCTGCTGTAAATAACCTTGTCTTAGCTCAGACAGAGTTGATGATCAGTTTGCATGTCTACAGGACGTCCCCGGGGTGGTGTCGGTGGAGGAGATGACAGAGCTGCTGAGCCTCCACAAGCTGTGCTGTGGGCGGAGCTGGCACATCCAGGGCTGCGACGCCCGCAGTGGGATGGGTCTCCACGAGGGGCTGGACTGGCTCTCCAGACAGCTGGTGGCTGCCGGGGTCCTGGACGTCGCCTAAATGTAAAACATCTATTCTGGCCCAAACTGACTCTCCCCTAACAACCGAACCCTAACCCCCCCAGCCTTTGCTCATTTCCAAATATGAACTCCTCAGACTGCGGCTTTAAGCCTCCTCATCTTCCCCTCTTTGTGCCCCAATGTGGGCAAAGGAAATCTTTCTCTCGCTTCACTGAATCAGAACGGAAACTTCAAAACCCTCCCAGCCTGAGAAATGAACTCACTTTCCCCCAAAACCTGAATTAAAACTCCCATCATGCTTCTTCTCTAAGGCAGCTTACACGGTCCAGCTCATTGCTTACTGTTCTTTGTTCAAACCTTTTTTCTATTAACCAGCTGTTTATCTGGCACCTATAGCTAGCTGATTTTAGTCCAGTGTTAATAATGCTCCTTGTGCCCTGACAGTGAACTCTGTGTTTTCTATCTCACGCTATTCATCATAACCACCTCCATATGTGACAGTAATCCCGACTAAATGCTGAGTACGGTAGTCTGTATTTGTAGTGATCGTAAACCTTCAGTATACTCCTGAGAAATAACTTTAGCTACATTCAGCATATTTGCAGGTGAGATGGGACAGACATGCTCAATACGACTTCCAGTGGCTTCAAACAGGTCGAATGTTCAGTTTGGCTCTTTTCTCACTTTGCCCTGACACATTCTGTTAGCAATAGTGGTTGATGTTTCATGGGGTCTGTGTTTTATTTTTAAGTGTACTGTTTGAACCTATTTAATTCCACAGCTGTTCTTGTTTTCAGTTACAGAACAAACTGTTTACTGAACTTATTTATGAGCGGGAATGTTACTTTGATACGAGGCTTTAGGGAGAAAAGTTGTATGCACCGATTCTGCCTCCGTTTTGTGGAGTCTCGCACCCAGAATGTGTTGAATACAATAGTTTGCTGCATCACTACAATTTTTTATTTGGAAGCAAATTAACCATCTGCCGTTTCGTAGTAGACTCTTGAGTCTTAACCTCACTGAAAATATCTATTCAAACATCTCATAAGTCCTGTTTTAGTGTGGAGTGCTTCAGAGATGGTACATCTTTTAATCAGCAGCCTTCAGTAATACATGTAATGTGAAGCCTAACACTCACACTTGTCTCGGTATTAGGGACCCATCATTGGACTTTGATTTCATCTTTATTCATTGCTATGTAATGTTAACATGTACCTATATATAAAAATACTAATAAAGAAAAAAAATGCACGTGTTAAAAAAGCCTTTCTGCAGTTTGTGAAAACATTTCCATTTGTTTTTGAACATAAAAGCACAAGGCACATCAAACCTTTGTTACAGTGGACTTGATAATGGCTTTTGTAAATTATTCATAATGTGTTGCTGTTAAATAAACTAATTGACCTTATTTGTGTGGTTTGAGGCTTCTTCTTTGAGCGATTACCAACTAAAAAAACTATTCTCACTTGTCTCTTTCAAAGCATTCTTTAATAACTCTTTCTGGTAAAAAACAAAACATCACTGTACAGGACGCGATTAGGACACACGATCACTTTACAGTGATGTTGATGATGCTGATGTCTTCATACGGTTTGTCTGTCTTGGGGTTGATTTTGACATTGGAGATCCTCTGCACGGCCTCCATGCCCTTCACGCATCTTCCAAACACGGTGTGCTTGTTGTCGAGCCAAGGCTGAAGGCAAAAACAAAGAGCACATTAAACATTTATTTTTTACATATTCAAGCCATTTTCAGGGATGAAATCTGAAATTGTAACCTATTTATACAGTCTGTCAACAGCCGTGCGTCACTTTGGGACGCTATTTTAATCAATTTACCCCACTGTGGTTTGTCAAAGTTTTACTGTTGCTTAGTCAATTATATTCTTGATACAAAACCGTAAAACTAAAGATTTGTAATAGTATTATGTTTATGTTAAGTAGTAAGATAGATATCAATACCGTGAGAATTTGAAATGCAGCAGGGTTTCTCTTTTGCCCATTTTTTACAATATAACCTATTCTCTGACTAATCTAACATGAACATTTGTTCTGTCTGTTCACAATGTTTCATAGTATATTAAACTGATTTAATTTTCTTTAGGCATTAGAGACCGTACAGAAATAGTTTAAGATGAGGGGCTGGTGGGCTGATTTAGTCAGGCGAACTTAGCCTAACCTTCTGCTAGCTGCAGCTTCATATTAACACTAAAAGAGGGTATATTTATCTTCTCATCTTACTCTGTGTTCTTGAAAAGGCAGAATAAGATATGCATTCAACCTCTGTGCATATGTAAGGTTGGGCTGCTGTAGCCTTTATGGGAATCTGATGGCATTCACTTCAGACTGAAGCAAGGCTGGAAATGTGAAACCACTGCATGTCCAACTGGGTGAAAATGTCTTAACCACTTTTAAAGACAACTGGCTTGAGACTCCTATCTAAACACAAACAACTTCCAGAACATTAAAGGAATGTGTCTGGAATGTGTCTGAAATGGGTCTAAGATGGTTTGCCATTGTGAAGTGTAAACTTACAGTTGGAACAACAGTGATGAAGAACTGTGCGCCGTTGGTGCCTGGGCCTCCGTTTGCCATACTGAGTGTGTACGGGCGGTCGTGTCTCAGCGTGGAGTGGAACTCGTCCTCAAACTCTCCCCCCCAGATGCTCTCTCCTCCCATGCCTGTGCCCGTGGGGTCTCCTGTCTGGATCATAAAACCCTGAGCACAAAGACACAGATTTAGACGCAGCTCAGTCAGATAAATGATTATATCTGACTTACCACAGAGGAAAACTCACCTTGATTACTCTGTGGAATATATGTCCGTTGAAGTAGCTGTTCCTGCTGTGAACACAGAAGTTCTCCACCGTTTTGGGGCATCTAGGGACATTTTTTAAAAATACTACTGTTAATATATGTTCAGTTGTAAAGAGATTTCTAAACAAAGACCTGAAAGAAGTAGAAACGTACTCCACGGGGAACAGCTTGATGTGGATGTCTCCCATGGTGGTGTGGATGATGGCGCTGTCGGACACTCTCTTGGGGCCCTCGGCCTGAGTGGCAGCCATCACTTCCTCCTTTGAGGGCTTCTCGTTGAAGATGTCTCTGTCCGAGTCAGCACTCTTTGTATCCTCTGGTTCTCTCTTTGAGAACTGAAGGAAGGGAACAAACATATTTAGACATATAGTTTAACTAAATATGTAGCTGTATCATTTTAGATTTGAATGTCAAGTTTTCTCACCATGTAGAAGCGGTTCTTCTTAAACGCGGTGCAGAATATGGTGGGGTCCGGCATGGCGTTGTCTAAGGCGGGGTTGTCACATGCTTTCATCTCAACAGTAGGAGCCACATGCGTGGCTTTAGCGATCCCCTGGAACAGACTCAGCTGCACCACACGGACGTTCTCTAGCTTCCCGAAGATCCGCACACATCTGAGGAGCAAAATCATCATTAATCTCAATATATACTTGACATCAAGGTTTAATTAACCAACCATCTCCAAAATCAATTGTTAACTCTTTCCACCCAACGAAACGAGTATATGCAGGTTATTTTTAACAACGGAAGTTTTCATTGGTCTTTAATGTTGTTTCAGTAGAGTCTAAAAGAAGTGTGTTTTATGGTGAACGTACAATTATTGTGGTCTGACTGGAGTTTGGTAGCTTTGAGTAGAAAAGCTTCGAGCCAAAAATGAAGCAAAAATATGCAGGACCACCCATGGTCACTTTTCCCATAACTTCTCATCTGGCTGAAGCAAATCAATACTTGTAAAAAACAACAACAAATGCTTCCTAAATTCCAGGTAAATACAAAAGCCGGATTTTTGTGTGTGGGTCTGTGTCCAGCAGGAAAGTGGCTTTAAAGATAAACTTCCAGGTTAAAGACACCTGTGAATAAATGTGTAGGAAAATGATGAATACAATAGATTATCAAAAAAATATACAGAAATATACAGTACAGTGACATCTGGCGCCGTTTTTGTAAGACATTTTCTGTTCCGCATAAAAAAGCCTCGGCACGTGACCTCCCGCGTGTGACGTAACAAAGGGGAAACAAGGGGGAGAGCGGCCGGTGTAACGTATTAATAAACATGGATCCCAATGCTAGTTTCGACACAGAAGAAGTTGAACATGAATATTCGAATGCATATGACGAACCACAACCTTATAATTATGAGCCTGCTAGGCGTCCAAGAGACCAGGAGCAGCCAAGGATTAGAAGAAATAACGGCCATCGGAGAGAAATGGAGCTGTGGTGTGAGGAGAACCAGTGGAGAACTGGGCAGCTATCTTGGTGAGTGACCGGCGTTAGCTACAGAATGTTAGCTAACGTCACATCACAACATTGTGAAGTTAGCTATCATATATCAGGCTATAACTAACGTAGCATTGATAATATAGTAACGTTACTGGCAGGACTGTTGATACTGATCCATAACAGAAACTAATGCGCAAGTATCAGCCGTATCTCACGTTACCTAATGCAACTCCAGACTACGGAGTTGTGTACCGGAGGAGAGACGCGAGATACGGCTGATACTTGGCGATCTGGCGGAGAAAGGTTGTGGAGCCTCCGTTGATATGCCGTTGTAAATGGCTTGATGGAAAGCAGGTGTGTAGTCGGGGAGGGTGCACAGCTGATTGCAGCAGGTGAGTGGAGGTTGAGCCGGGAGCCAGGAGTGACAGCCGCCACGCACACACAAACAACACAGACAGGGGGAAACAAACAAACACAAAGGAGACGGCTGGAGCAATACAGCCACCACAGCGTTACCTAATGCAACTCCACAATACGTCTTACGGTGCCGTGTACCGGAGGGGAGAGAGAGAGAGCAGCGAAGGGGGGGAGAGAAGTAATACGGTTTCCTGATAAAGCTGTGGAGAGTATGTGCTGCAGGGAGGTGGATGCACAACGCACCCAGGAACGAACGCTAGCTCCGGTCCTTTTTACTGTGGACTCGATGTCCTGACAGGCTGGTATTTGTGCAACCTGCACAAACACAATACTGCACCATGATTACAAATGGTGAAATACAATGTAAAACTACCGAAAAATACCAGCTCACTAAAACACAACCGCTCTACTCAACGCAACTCTACTATACCCGCGGTCAGAGAGCGGAGATGTGTCCCCTGCGTGATGTAATATGACGCGTTTGACGTATGACCTTAAAAAAAAGCAGTTTTTAAGAGCAGAGCTCAAAATTGCTCCTTTCCCTCTGAATTCCTGCCCTTATGTCTCGTAAAACATATCAAATCCTACATTCACTTTCTAAAATTGTAATTTTCAAGCAATTTTAAGCATAAATGTAGAAAAAAAAAAAACCTACAAGATGCTCTTTAAAGACAGTTGCCCCTTAGACGCCATTTACACGCAAACGCATAAGAAACGAATACGATATCAAAAAAGTCTTCCGTTCACACGAGACACTGTAGTATATAATAATACAACAAAAGCAGCGAAGAAGACCCCCGAGCATGGTTGCTCTTCTGTTTATGCCCTGTGGTGGATTTAGCAACATGTAGTTCATGTAATTCTCCATGTCCATTTGTTGCTGATGGTTGTGGTAGAGGAGCTGTAGATTTTGCACTAACATCTGTAGCATGGTCAGTAGCAGTAGCAGTAGCACTAGCCAGTAGTGCTACTGCAGTGAGCAACAGACGTGGGGCTATGGCTTCATCATTATCAGGAAATTATCGTAAAGGGCGTACACACTGAGCCGTTTGGGCCCCCAGAGCGTTCCGTTTGCAGATCTATCCACTTTGGGACCCGTTGCGGGGGTCCTTTTCCGTTGCGGCCTTGTGTGAACGAACGGGCTATACGAAAGAGAAAAGTAGTGGATACAACCATTTGTGTTCTCGTGTAAACAGCATATGAACGCACCTGTTGGTTTCCACATTGATGACTTTGATGCCCAGCATGGTGCCGTAGAGCACAAAGTGACCGGTCTCATCAAAGATTATGTTTGTCAGCCGGATCCCGTCCACCTTCTCCAGTTCTCTCTCCACAGCCATCCGCCTCCCGAACTCCATGTCAGGGAGCTGCTGCCTCATCTGCTGCAGCTCTGTGAACATCTAACATATGAAGCAGCAGTGATAAGCATGTGAATTAGACACGTCATTAAAAGCTGAGGTTGAGTGACATGTGTGTACTTACAGATAATGATTCATCAAACACTCTCATCAGTTTTCCTGTCAGGAAGCGGAAGATACGGACTTTCCTGTCAGAAGCAATGGTGGCCATTTTCTTCCCGTCAGGAGAAAATGTAAGGCTGGTGGGATAGGTTTTGTGTTTTGCAAATTCATACAAGTCTGTGTCTGTTTTGTATTCCCAATGCACATATTTGGGGAACTTGAACTCATTTCGGAGGCCAGTCCAGTACTCCAACATTCCTGCTTTGTCAGCAGAGACGATGACCCTAAATTTGGGATTCAGGCGGATTTGGGACAGCGGTGAGGCGTGCATCTTGTCGAAGATGTGAAGGGGCTCGTTGCTTCCCCTTCCGTCATAGACGAAGATCTTTCCTGTTGATTTTTCCGAGCAGGCTATCGTGCAAATGGCATCTCCAGGATTGTAGACCCACTCTGACTGGCCTGGGTGAAAGCTTCACAGAGGAAGGATAAATGTCATGTTACAGTGGGAATTTTTTCTCCAGAATCTTAGTAAACATTTCATTCCTAAACAAATGCACAAATACAGTACATTAACCTACCCCAGCTTCAGCATATTGATCATGTCAAAGTTGACTACATCAAATACTTTCATGGCCTGATCATCACCAACAGTACAGAGAAGAGCCCCTTCCGAACTGACTGCAATGCTTTCAATCACACCTGCAAAAACAAATACAAAAACAAAGTTTATAATACGAAGTGCAAACACTAAAATATATTTAAGGGAAATAATCACGTTTCCTTTTTCCATTAATAAACAATCAGTGAGAAGTGGTAAATTCAAATCATACCGAGATGGCTTCGAAAGTGCTTGACAAACTCTATTCCCTCATCTTCCCTCTTCTTCCAAAACTTGACATGGCCATCCTGGCTGGCGGTGATAATGAAGTCTGTCCTGAAAATGAAATATGTTGTTTAATTAGAAGCAAACCCTGGGGCAGAAGAAGAAATAAAGGAATGCTCACCTGCATACATATGTATAAATAAGATGAGGTCATAATTGTGTAGGAAAAGCTTTTATATGATTGAATAAGAGTGATTTGAGAGACATTCACATCAAATAACACACTAAATTAAAGTTTGAAGTATATTGACCATGGCACAGTCTTTTGTCACCAGTTTATTGCGTTCTTTTGCGATGAATCATGAATGTTTGCACTTGATTAGCACAAAACACATGCTATTAATACTGTACTGATAATTGAGCCACACCATTTTAACTGTAACTGAAAAATAGACAGCAGTATAATCCCTGTTACTTTGCAAATCTCCTTTATCAGTTGTGCATGATCATTAGTCTTGGAAATATTGTAAGTGGACATAATAAACTAAGTAAGCTGTCCCATATGTACGAAGTATGTTGTGTCTAATGTAATAGTTAACTTTGTTGGGCATGCACTTACTTGGAACACACTATGTGTGTGATAACGTCTCTGTGCATGTAGCTCCGTTCATACATTGCAGCTGATGGCAGGTTGTCCAGGTAAACACGCTCATATTCCAGTACTGAGGATATAAACAAAACAAACACACAAGAGTTAGCGGGAGTTTTGTTAGCATGGTTAGCATTATTTAGCAGAAGCTACAATTGAATACAAAATGTGACGAAGGCTCTAACTGTCATAAACAAACCTTTTCTTTTCTTGGGCTGGGAGGCTTCGTTTGGCATAGGTCCGACCCACTCCTCTTCTTCTGCATCCCCTTTTTCATCCTGAACGTCTTCTGCTTTTCGCTTGAGCTCCACATTGTTTTCTGCCTCCGCCATTGCTGACAAATCTTCCGCGTCGTGCTTTCGTTGTTACGGCACTTCCGGTCGGCTCGTAGATCTATGAATGTTCTATTACTAGTTCATATGGATGTAATTAAACAAATAATAATACACGTTCTTAAAAAGTTCTATTTTTTCTGAAGAATATAATTTACGTAGTTTTTAGTTGTAGGCACAGATATTAGTGCAACAATGTGTGCTGCTAAAATAACTGGTTTTACAGGTACAAACTAAAATTACATTAGTATAATGGTTCCTTCTTGTTTTCTGCGTTTTTGGAAACAATGTCTGTATAATGGTAATTTCTCAAGTTGAAATATTCAACCATTTATACCTGTAAGGTACTACTGGAACTAATAGTCCTATTTGTTTCCGAGGGCGCATTTGCATGGAACACTTAGGTTAAACCAAACGTACTTTTTCTCGGGGTTGGTTGAAGAATTATCTGGGATTGTTTGGTGTCTAGCACATTTCTGGTAGA
This sequence comes from Notothenia rossii, assembly GCF_949606895.1. Lineage (NCBI taxonomy): Eukaryota > Metazoa > Chordata > Actinopteri > Perciformes > Nototheniidae > Notothenia > Notothenia rossii. The sequence continues at coordinate 39,475,815 of NC_136910.1, forward strand.
AATTCCGGTGAATCCATTATTCACTGAAAGTAATATAAATGTAAAGTCACTGATTTTCAAGGTAATATTTAAAAACATAACAAAATATTTAAAAGTACTTTATAGAGGACCCCTACATACTCCGACGTAAACAACCAGCACAATAAGTGTGGAAAACATGGCTGTAGTCACTGAACTATAATATTTGTCAGTAAGTAGGATATTTTAGCAAACATCATTTATCGGGTTACACAACAGTTAGCTATACATAATCAGAAGCTCTAAAATAAGATAATTTTCATCCTCTGACTGCAAAGCTCGGCGGCAGAATGAGCAATATTTACATCCAAGAACCACCATCAAATGGAAAGGTGAGCGCAATTGTAACTTCAATTCCTCTTTGTGCAAACACGATATATCACTATATCATTTACTTTGAGACTGTATAACATTGATTATGTTTACTTACGTTGCACGATTCAGCGAAAACAACATGTTGATAATATCTTGTTTTTAATGCTTCCACTTGCGATGCTTTCTTAGGTCTTGTTGAAGACCACAGCAGGCGACATTGACATTGAGTTGTGGTCCAAGGAGGCTCCTAAAGCATGCAGGAACTTTGTGCAACTGTGCATGGAAGGTAAGAATTCAAAGCTAGCTAAAACACTCTTAAGATAATGCAGAATACAAAAACAACAAGACCAGTCATTGCAGCAACACTAGTCACCCACACCTGTAAAATAAAGGGTTATCTAATTGTCTTGTATGTCTCCTCTAGGTTACTATGATGGCACAATGTTTCACAGAGTGGTGCGTGAGTTCATTGTTCAGGGGGGAGATCCCACTGGAACAGGGACAGGTGGAGAGTCCGTCTATGGACGACCATTCAAGGCAAGACTTCTGCACTAATTCTGTGTATAGATGTTAAATCCAAAAGGATTAATAAGTACAAATCATTCCAAGGTCATGTTAACCTACAGTACTAAACCTTGGCAAAGTCAACCATTAAAGGATTGAGCTGAGATTTAAATAAAAATAACCTTTGAATACATGTGTCTTTTTACATTTTTAGGATGAATTTCACTCCAGGTTGCGCTTCAATCGGAGAGGTTTGGTGGCCATGGCAAATGCTGGCCCACATGATAATGGCAGTCAGTTTTTCTTCACCTTGGGACGAGCAGATGAACTCAACAATAAACACACCATATTCGGCAAGGTGAATCTGAGAAACTGTAGGAATTTATATAAATATTTCCTGTAGATCTATGGAAATCCTGTGCCTGCCACATGCATGGACCCAGATCAGCAACAGATCCGTTAATAAGTACTCAACGTCATGCTTTTTCCCAACAATGCCCACTGCAGGTCACCGGAGACACGGTCTACAATATGCTCAGATTGGCAGAAGTTGAATGTGACGATGACGAAAGACCCTTGAATCCCCATAAGATAAAAATTACTGAGGTATTTTTCTTTCTTCAACTACTTTTGTATTTGCTTGACAGCTTTATGGTGTCTTTTATTTAAGTACTGATGTTAAAAAACTTGTTGTGTCTTCCAGGTGCTTCACTCTCCTTTTGATGACATTATACCTCGGGAAACAAGGAAATCCAAAAAGGATAAAGATAAAGAGGACTCAAAGAAATCACAGTCGAAAGCCACAAAGTGATTGCTTGAATTTCATCTGTCTCACTGAGTGTATCTACGGCATAAACATTACATCAGATCAGACCTAAACAAATATAATAATATATGTAAATAGTTCCTCTCCTCTTTGCTCCTGGCCCTTATTATTTCCATCTTTTGTCATTTGGTTGCAATGCTTACCCTCAATTTTGGCTGCATGTGTTGTTGTTATCGATGCATTTATGCTGACTGTGTGTTTTTTTTCGTAGGAACTTCAGTCTGTTATCATTTGGAGAGGAAGCTGAAGAGGAAGAGGAGATGGCGAATCAAGTGAGCCAGGTACTGAAGCCAATGAAATGGCTGTGAAATTATTTTCCTATTTTTTTTTTAAGGGTTCCCAGACATAGAGACAGACACATTCAATGCAGTGTTTCGCCTACCATTGTCTTGGATTGGCGCTGCTCCCCGCCAACGGAGCCCCGCGCCCCCCCTGAAATTTGAGGTGTTGAAAAAAAAAGAATTATAATTTTTTCTTTTTTTTCTTTCTTTTTTCTTTTTTCTACATATATATAGCTCCAAATTCCAACTAATCTATATCTACTGTCACTTTTCACATTAAACATGTGCTCTTTTATTAAATAAACTAAACGCTTTCATTTTAAGTCGTGAGTTTAAAACAACTCAGGCAGCACCCCCCCAAAGCAGTAAACCTAGTGGAAACACTGCAATGTATTTATCCCAAACTGGGAAATTATTAAATATTCATATCTATTAACTGTTTGACAGACCATTAAAACTGACCACATCTGCCATTGACTCTTGACAGTCAGACACACTCAACATCTATAGGGATTGCCAAAGCATGTTCTATGTCATAAAATTGCCAGAATAAACCCTGTAGTCTTGTCTTCAAATATGATTTAATTGTTACAACCTGACTACATCTGTAATCCATGTCTATCGTATTTAAGTTGTTTAAATCGTAGACAGTTAAGTATAAAATGTTAGTGTGTGTGCGCCATTACATTTATTTTTGGTTTCAAATGATTTTCTATTAAAATGAAATGGAAGATTCAGAGGCCGAGACTGCTGCAAAATTGGAGAAAACTAAATCATTCTCCTACTATTGTTTGTGTTTCTTCAGACACTTAAGGGAAAAAGCAAGAGCAGCCATGACCTTCTGAAAGATGATCCCAGACTGAGCTCTGTTCCTGCTGTTGATAAGTATGTGTAATAATGAATAATACTAATAATTGTACATTAAGCACCTTCTCCTACATTTGTAATCCTTGTCCTTTTACCTTGAAGGAAAAAAAAGAAGCGTATACCAGGAGAGACAGCTGAGGTAAGTCCAACACTGTACAATCTCCTTTGCCCCAAAGCAAAGTTTATTTTCTCTCTGATTTTAAATGTCTTTTTGTTCTGTCTCTCAGACAGAGGATAAAGCAGATGGTGATGTTGAAGATGACATGGATTCAGACGAAGAGTATGACTCAGATGAGAGGCAGAAGACAAGAGAAATCATCAGCAACAAGCTAAAGAAATTAAAAAGCGAAGAGAAAGCGACAGATGACGAAGAGCGAGGGAAAAAGCCCAGCCGCAGGTATGACTACATGATTCTGACCCGATAGAGTTAACGTATCATCTGTATCCAACAGAGGACAGGTTTGTTTAATAAATAGTCTGCAAGCTTTTTGATTTTGTAATTGTTCAACTTGTAATGATGCGTGACAACATGATGGGGGAGCTGTTGAACTGCGTTATACAGAGCAAAAGGAATCACAAGCAACCCTCCTGTTTCATTAGTACAATAAGATGAGAAGAGACCATCCAAACTTGATTTTACAGAGCTGAATTTAGTAAATCCACAAAGGGAGGGAGGGCTTCATTTTCAAAAATGTACAAACACTGAGTTAAGGTTGCAGCTTATGGTGGTATAGAGTATATGGTTATTAATTCAATCTTCAGTCTGTTAAAAGTCAAGAACAATCGTGAAATCGTGTCTGCTTAAGACTTAGCTAATCTCTAAGTATCATTACCAAATGAACAAATCCAATCCTACAAATTGAAGAAGTATTATTTACTACTTTTTCTGCAACAGCAAATATTTCTGTTTCACTGATTAGGCCGTGGCTGGATTTCCAAAGCACTTTACTGTTTAAAATTTGTGTTTTTCAACACATGTGCTTCACTCAAATCTTGCACATTTCAAACCTTCAGGTTGAAAAAACCTTCAAAAATCCTAGATATCAAATGTACAACATTTCTGATACTGAATCCCACAGTAAGTTCCCAAGTATTACCAACAGCATACTGTCATGTTGAAGGGCTACTTCCTCAATTTAGAATTGCACTTTGAAGTTGGGGGACTCAAAAAATAAAGATTTTTTAAAAGAAAGGTCAAAGCATAGACAAAATATCCTGTCTTTGAGTTCCTAATATGGGTTGAGCTCCAAAAACACCAGGTACTTAATTTCCCAGCGCAATTTAGGTGCTGTTTACACAGGAATGAAACGGGTTGTATCCGCTACTTTTCTCTTTCGTATAGCCCGTTCGTTCACACGAGCCCGTAACGGAACCGTGGAAACAGACCCCTAAAACAATAACGGGTCCCAAGGTGGATAGAGATGCGGACAGAACGCTGGGGGGCCAGACGGCTCTGTGTGCACGTCCTATACCATCATTTCCTGATAACGATGTAGCCAATAGCCCCGCCTCTCCCCACCATGCTACAGATGTTAGTGCAAAATCTACAGCTCCTCTACCACAACCATCAGCAACAAGTGGACATGGAGAACTACATGAACTACATGTTGCAAAATCCACCGCGGGGCATAAACAGAAGGGCAACCAGTCAACCATGGCAACCATGCTCGGGGGTCTTCTTCGCTGCTTTTGGTGTATTGTGTGGCGGAAGTACAGCGCCACTTACAGGCCTGCAGTGCATGACATTAATTAGCCCTGTGGGCCATCTAAGCTAATTTACAGATGGCCCTGAACCCAATAGAGATTGCCCTGAAAAATTCGCGTTGACGAAATGGCAAAGGGTTTGGGGGGCCTCCCCCTAGAAAAGAAAAGATTTTTGCAGATCTTAGATGCTGTCTGGTGCATTCTCTAGACTGAATTATAAGATGAACCACCACAATATTATATTGTACAATTTCAATTTTATTCTTCATTTCACTTGTTTGTTTGTTCTTGTTTGTGTTTGCTCTCTTGCATGCCCTGCATAGCTATAAGAATACTGAAGTTGTTGGTCAAGACGTTTTCCATCTGATGAAGGCAAATGCCTTCCCAGATGTAAAAAACTAGAAAACATTACATTCCGTTGTAACTGCCAAAAATAAACATTATTTACACTATTATGGCCCCTGTTAAAAATGTTTGTAATGTTATCCACTGTAAGTTGGTCGAATGAATGCTTCCTCATCCGGAAGCTGACCGAGCAGACCCGAGCAGCAGTCGAGAGGAGCCGAGCGCATCCGCGAAGCACACAAAATGGCGACGTCAGAGTTCCCGTAAGCCGGCAAATCTAAATCTCTTTGGTCAAAATAATTTCCCTTTAGCGCAATACCGCTTCAGTTGCGCCACTTATGTGACAGGCAAGAATAGTCAATTCTAATGTCTAACACGTAATGTGGAGAAAGAGATGTCCTGTATGGGTTGATTGTGAGTTGATCTGTTGGTAATGCCGCGGGGTTCCGGTGGGCATGTAAACAAATGCATAATGATGCGCTATACTTTGTGGCCTCACCCAGTTGCATAGCGACACTTATTGTTTAGGTGTCTTTTAATAAGCAGGTAGTCCTATCATTAGCTAGAACTAGCTGGATCTGATCGATATGGACATAAACGCGAGTGAAGTCTAATCTGACGGGAGAGAAAGATCAGCTGCTGAAATCAGGACAGCAGATAGCTTGCACATCTTCCGGCGCAGACTGAAAACTCATCTCTTTCGACTCCACTTCGAGCGATTGAATTACTAACAAAGCACTTGTATACTAATAAAGGGCTGGCTTATCTAAAGCCAGTTGAGTAGCACTTGAAATGTTTGGCTCTATGAAACCTGATGTACTTATATGATTCTGTTTTCTTCAAGGTTGTTTCTTCCCGGTCGAATGTACTTATTGTAAGTCGCTTTGGATAAAAGCGTCAGCTAAATGCAATGTAATGTAACTTCAGGTTAGAATATCACACATAGCTATTTTAATTACCTCTCAAAATACCTAAACTAGTTATAGATATGTTTAGTTTTACTGTCGGGTCACTCATTACTGGATCCGCGAGCTGCATGATACTGGCATAATAGATTGCCCGATCGGGCAACCAGCAGGTGAGGCTTCATTGCCCGAGCTAAATACTAGATGGCCCCGGGCCATCGGGCAGTCCTTAATGTCGAGCCCTGGCCCGGCATATGTACTACAGCGTCTCCAGCGGGTCGAGCGGTCTCGTGTGAAGGGACACGTTTATTGATCCGTATCCGTGTGAACGGAATACCTTTTTGATATCGAATTCGGTTCGTTTGCGTTTCGTTTGCGTTTGTGTTCCCGTGTAAATGGGGCCTTAAATGCATCTTTAATGAGATGTCTAAATGACCACTTCTTTCAAACCTCCAGTTTTTATAGCTTGCTGATAATGTTATGCATCATTCTTGCTTGATGAGTAAACTCACCCATGAGTAAAGTGGTTGGAGTCTCCCTTTTTAAGAAGGTTTAAAAGATATCAGACTCCAAATAAGTCCTGTTTCTCCTTCTTGGTACTTATCTAATTTTCTGCAGCACTTAATTCATTTGATCAGCATTTAATAATATAATTATTGAGACGACATAAATATGGTGCTCTTGAACGTAGCTCCAGTGTCTCCCCATTTCTCTCGTATCCTGTGTCATTACCGTGCTCGTATCTACCAGCTCTTTTTCTACACACTTACTTTCACACATTAACACACACACTCACACTCACTGGACCAACATCAGTGGACCTGCGATTTGAAACAGGAATGTTGGCACTCAAACCAAATTACTTACTGTGCTGAAGTAGAAGCAAACAGTGTGTCTGTGTGAGCCAACAGTGTGAGTGAAGTGAAGGTGAGAGTGGAAGGTGATGGTGTGTGAGACAACATTAGTCTGAAAATGACCTGAGGAGAAAGTGATTCATCTTTCATCTCTCTTTGATGCTGGCCAGTTATCTCTGCTCCATATCCTCTTAACAGGTAGCGCTCAACACACATAATCAACATACCCTTCTCTCATTAGTGCTAATGGGATAAGGAGGAGGGCCCCCAGTCATTTGTGTGTATGTGTGTATGTGTCCTAACTGACAGCCAGCCCAATGCAGGCAGACTGTAGTATATTAAACACAAGCGCAGATTGTTTTGCTACAAGAACTGTAACCGAACACAGTGGTTTGTCTTGGCAGGGAATCAAAGGGCAGGCTGGTAGGTACAGTGTTAGCCCGGGACAAAGGGGGCATTGTTGCAGCCTCGCTCTCCCACAGTTGCTTTGCTTTGAGCTGTGAGCCGCTCTGTGCGCAACGAAGAACACCAACTAGTATCTAGTCACCTGGGAAAAAGAGGAGAGGATGTTAAAATCAGCCGCTTTTTCAATTCTGTCTGATTGAGTTTACTTTGCATTTAACACTCAGATAAACAGTATTTGAAGGAATTGTGTCTGCAGTGTATTCGGCCTCAGTAAGGGGGGACATTTACAACAATGATTGTGTATTTTGTCTTCAAGTCAAGGCTGTTGAGACAACCTTGAAATAAGGAGTCTCCCAGAAACCCAAATATTTTTTCAAAACTATCCTACGTTGCTTTATTCCACTGCGGAGTTCAATGGTTGAATGAGCAGTCTGCCAAACTGTACGTGGACCAAGAAATGTTAAAACTTTAAAGATGAGTCACAATAGATCCAAAGTACATCCTTTTTGTTTAAGTTTTTCTCAACCTGCTGGGAAGTGTGGTGTTGTTGGTATTGAGCTTTTTACACTCACAGTTTGACACTTCTTTTATATAACTATTGATCAAGTCTGGTTTTACTGTGTTTGAAGTAGGCCTCTTTAGGGGGTTGCTTTATAAAAGACACTACTGAATGAAGTCCCAAAAGCAGTGTATGTGGTAGTCGCCACTTTTGTTAAACCCGACGGGGCATGACTGGGGAAGCAAAACGCTTCCATATGGCTGGGGACGCAGGGTGAGCTGCTCTGCCAGCAGGCCTGGTTCCCTCTGCTGTCTCCGGTAATCGCTTCTCAGTTACTCCAGGCTGCAGATAACACAACTGCACTTCCTGTTATTTATATCACTTGTTATCACATACTTATATATGGTGTACTGTGTACAGTGTGTGGCAGCAGGCTTTAATAATATGGACTTTAATAGAGACTAAAGTAACAATTACAATTTAAATTAGACTGTGCAACTGTGTGGGCATACTTAAAGACAAGCTTGGGTCTTAATGCCGTTAATTCTAGTTCTTAAATTGATGATTCTACCACATATTTCTTTTTTATCACTATAATCGGTCAGAAACTAGTGAAATACGGCGTGTTTTTTGTCCAAACAAAACAAAGAGATTTTCTTTACAATTACTTCAAACTGAAAAACAACATCAAAACTCCATATTGGAGCTGCTACCAAAGAATGTTTGGAGATTTACCAAAGAAATGACAGAAAATATATTTCTTATCATCAAAATAGTTGCAAATCAATCTTTTGTCAATGGACTAATTCATTGATTGACCAATCGTTGCAGTTGTACTCTTTATCTTACTGTTTCTGGTTTTGGTCTCCTGCCACAGAAAGTATTATTCTAGCCTTGTGGACAGTGTAAGTGAAATGGGACAGCAGACACTAATTATCCTGCCCGAGTGGCCGTTCCCCGGACGCTGCGTCACTCTCTATTAATTGGCTGCACCTGTCTCTTGTCATTGGTCATAACCCAACGCGCTCCCAGTGAAAGGTTGGCGAGATCAAGAAAGCATTCGCCGCTGCTGTTGTGCAGAAAGCTGCTTGAGATAATCCAGTTCTTGGCAGTGAGATTGTGTATGTTTTGGAGCTGCCAGGTTTACACATCTCTGGCCCACTGTAGCATGTCTGCTGCATATGGGGCACTTGCTCTCTGGAAACTGTTCCAGACAGCGATGCGTGTCTAGGACGGTGGGGTCTAAAACCTTTTGAAAATTAATAAAAAACAGCTTGGATTGTGGTCAATGTCAACATTTGACAATATGTCTATTTTCTTTGTCTGAAAAGCAAGAAAATGTTAAAGAGAAATGGAAAATTCTGAAAGATACATGCAGATATTCCGCAAAACTCATTAAGCATTCATCATAACTAACTTACAGTAATTGTGAGTTTGCAGCTCAGAGGAACCTAGGCCCACTGCATGGGTAATGTGTTGGTCTAGATCACTCTGCAAAGTCATGCAAATTCCTGTGTTGAGGTTGGATTCCTCCACTCCAGCTCACAGTTCTCCTTGGCTGTTGACCAAGCCATGGAGTGCCCCCTGAGGGGAGTTCAACCAGCCATCTTGTTATTCTAGCACATTCATCCACATCACTTGCTCAGTCGTTAGAGTCCACCATAGCAGGGAGAAGCTGCCATCCTTTTGTGTTGAATGCGAGTTTTAAATCCCCATTTGACTTGTTGCATTCACACTGCGGCTATATTTCAAATTGAAACTGTTTGACTTTATCAGAAATTAAATTTCTCCAAAGTCACTTGAGATCTGGGAAATGAGAATGCAGAGAAATCCAAAAAAGGGATTGCTTGTACATTTTGGAAAACGATTGAATTTTTGATGTACCATACAGTCATCACTGTACTATTTTTAAGGTTGTCGAATTCCTGTGTCAACCTCAGACTGCTGCCAGACACTGGAGTATTAAATGCAGGGCTCTGAATCATGAGCGAGTTCTTGGTCTCCTGCCAATCACTTCATATGCTTTCTTTATGAAAAGTTAATCATCCACAGCTCTCTGGGTTTCACTTCTTTTGAATTGTTCTGAAAGAGTGACAGTAGCTGGCAGCCTAGGGATGCTGGGAATAAAAGGGATTTACAAAAAGGATCCATAATGTATGCAGCTTTGTCCATTTAGGTCTGTTTATTATTTGATGACAACAACTGAGTGGATTTTCTATCTCTGCCTGTGTTTTTTAACTGAGTCCCGTCTCCTGCTGTCAGATGGAGACTCCTCTTGGATGAACCACAAAAAACTAAATTCCTCCTTTTTTTATCCTTCCTTTTATTCTATTAGGTGTTATTACTGGCCTGGCCTTAAATACATTTTGTTCAACGTTGATCCTTAGTTTTGATATTTACTGCATTGTGACTGATTTGCACCATCTGTCCTTAAATCTGTGAATTTATTTATTTATTCACGTGAATATAGTGCGTCTTAAATCCTTGCTAGGTATTAAGTAGCTACTTAATCTAAATCAGGCTACATCATAAAAGCTTGAGGAGTGTCATAGCCAGTCAAATACTTAGCAATATGTAACTGATTAATTGATTTACCGACATTATCAATCAATCCTTTTAGCTGAAGGGAGGCAATAATATTTGAGCCATATCTTAGTTTACCACATGTATATCATTATTCTGTTCTGTATATATTGTCGGATAATTACCTATTAAAGATATATTGGAAGTCATTTAGAAACCTTATTGCATAGTATGTCTCTCTAAAAGCCCTTTTTTATCTGATAAAAAATGTCTGTCATGGTCAAAGAATGTAAATACCCATATCTAAAGAATCTTAAAAGTATATTTTATTTCTTTATGTTACGCAATTATTGGCCTATACAGTATATGGTAAACATGTTTTATATAGATAAGTGTATTGGCTTCAATTACCTTTAAAAAAAGACTTTGCCGTTAATACTCACATTTTGATTTACCCAGTATATTCCAAAGGGTGTTCTCACATTATTCATGAGTGTGTAGAAAGTAATTTGTGGTGTTGGGATGTGAGGGTCTTGGAGGAATTTGCTGAGCCCCAAGGTGTGTCTTAACAGGTGTTGTCGGGGCTTTTCCTGTCCTCTCTGGCCTTTTTCTCTTTATTGGCACTGCGGCTCTGGAGCCGATTGTTTGGCTGTTACCTGGGAAACGTCTCTTGTTTTCCGAGTGGCGGCATGTCAAGGCAGGCAGAAAATGATCACTCAGCCTCAGTCCAAAGTGTTCCTCTCTGCAGGATATATGAAGCCTCACCTCTCAGTACAGGAGAAGAGGCTGCTCTGATTTAGAGCCTTGCGTCATACTTTTGACTCATAGATAATTAGTTAAAACACAAAGGAGTCATGTCAAGAGGAACTGGACAAGCACCAAACATGTGTATATACTGTACATTTTAAAGGGGGGGATCAAACACTGTATATACAACATAACACAATATATTCAGGTTAGTTTTGAGGTCATAGTCTGTGAGCAATAATCTGATTTGTAACCACTGCTCTTCATTGCTAATGCAGTTTTTGGCCTGACTTTGTTAGCATGACTTTCAAGAATGTTTTCCTTTTTTACATTACATATATATGGCACCATTTGCCTGATACAGTGACATTGAAAGTTGCTTTATGTTTATCTAAATTGGAACTCCAATGATTTATACCCTGAAAGATCAGTTTAGTAGTAGTACGTTTTAATGTGAGAACGGTTTTATATCGTGCCTGTCATTCTGCAAAAGCTTTGTGAACTTAATTAATTTAAAAAAAACTGGAGACTATGAGCTTTGAGACCTGAAATCTTCTCCAGAAAGTTGCATTATGGAAGTGTAGGATCCAGATGGACCAATATTAGTAACTAAAACTAGAAAAGGATCAAAACTTTATTTGGCGTCTGCTGTTTTTGTGAGCGTGTGAGTATCCCCACTTAATGGAGTGAAATACTGAATCGTGTAGCCCTTTTTAATAAATGTCAATTTATAAAACCTTTCTTCATCTCAAAAATCCAACCAATTGAAATTCAATGAAGGCCTCACTCAGTATGTGTAGTTTCCTTTGTAGTAGTCAAAGGTTTTTCCAAGAACCTGACAACCCAACAAAGTGATAATAAGTCTTTAAAAAGTCTCAAAAACTATGATGACATATTGCATGACAGTTAAACTACTTTAAATTGTAGACCGCTGACTTCATGTTATTTCGTCCTCTTTCTGCAATATCTTTGTTTACTTTTGATGGATGTCAATATGTTGTCATAAATGGAGAGATACTAGCCCAAAGATAATACATTTGACCATATTTGACTAGGCTTTCACTTCTTGTGTGAATTGCATAATTGTGAATGGCAGCTATAGTCTTTGAATGATTATATTATTCTGTCCTCCTGTGGTTTGTCACATCTGAGTGTGTCTCAGAAAATAGGTTTGTTGTCATTGCTCCTAGACAGAGCTGAGCGGCCACTTCCTCACACAGACTCCCTCTGCCAACCAGCGCTGCTCTTGGCAGTCTGGATTCAGCTGCAAACATTTTCACTTTGGGAAAACAGACGACTTACAGCAGCATGTCTGACTGATTCCTCATGTGTACTCTCGGGAGCTGCAGGGAAGCTAACAAGGAAGAGACATTACATCAAGGCTCGCTAATATTTGCCAAGACACTTGCAGTTAAAATATCACTCAGTTTGATGCCTCAATGCTTTGTCACAGACAATGTGAGAGATTTAAACAAAGGTAACATGAGTGTTTGGAACACTAGAAACAGAAGAATGAAATAAAAGGCAGAAAAAAAGGATGTAAATTAATGTCAGCCCAGAGAAGCAGATGTAAGAAACAAAGGCAGCCATTGTTTGGTCTGGAGATGCCTCACATGTTTCTAGGCCAGGGGCCCAGACTGAGACTTACCTGTGCTCTGTGGCTCCGCGAGAGAATGGGACAAAAACAGAACTGTCAGGCAGTACGAAAATATTATCATTTCTTAACAAAACATATCTGCTCTGCAACTGGCGGTAGTCTCAATCATATGAAAGGGAACAATAGTCAGCATTTGCCAGCTCTGGTTCAGACCTCTTGCATTTGGCCTTGCATGAGCTGGGCTTTGGGCCAAAGGGGACGCTACCGAGGAAGCAAGGATGTGCCTTGGCCTGCCTCTGTCATCTAGTTAAAGGTTTTATTAGGGTGGCTGGACATGAGTAGTGCCTGTAATGTTGTGCCACTTGAGGAAAGGAAGTATAAAGTATTTCATTCCTTCTGCCAACAGCATTGGGTGGTTGTTTTATCTCATGTATCACAGGAGGTGTATGTAGTTTATCGCACACAATGTACAATAATATTATATAGCTTCCGTCCAAAGTGTTGTGCTCTGCTTTACATGCGTATATCTCCATGCATATACTTAGAGCTGTTGACTCAAGTCTTGGACTCACTCAAGTAATGAAACTGGTGACTTGACCTGACAAATGTAAAAAGATTAGCAACATCGCTTTGACTTTAAAATGAAAAATATTGTGTGAAGCCATGACTTCAAACACAACGTTTTGGAACTGAACCAGGAGTTATTGGACTTCACTTTGGACTTGATTTTGAGAGTTTTTGGTCTCTAATTGCCACTTTCCTGTAGTTGAGCTTGGGCTTGTTAGACATTACTTTTGCCTTGATTTAGGAGTTTTGGTCTTGACTGAGTTGGGGCTTGCCTCTCTTGACTTGGGACAACCTTGGATTTAGTACTTTGTCTTGATTTGGGACTTCATGGTCTGTACTTTGGACTTGTATCTTAAGACCTGAGACCTTTTGGTCTTTACTTTGGCCTGGTTGTCCTGACCGGAGACTTGGATTGGCCCTAGGCTTAGGATCTGTTGGTCTATACTTAAACTCGACGGGAGACATAATGGGTCTTGAATGTGGACTTCCTTTCTAAGGTTATAGACATTCTTGTGACCTGTAAAACAATTATATTTTCCCATGTCTTCTACTTATGTACAGTTAATCAAAATGATTCATGCTTAGAAAAGTTGGACTAAATAAAATCCTCAAACAGAAGCATATGTTTTTTGTTGAGTTTGGAGGCGCGAACAATAATTGATCAAGGCTCCACCAAATGTATTGTTGTAACATAAGCTTTTAATGTACATTCTTCCCTCTGACACCCACACGCAGCGTTTTATGTTTGTTTTATATACCCACATAATTAGCCATGAACGCTATATTCAGACAGAGAGAATGAACAATTGATGTTTGTTTGAGAAGACTAGTAACATAAGAGTGTTGATTTTTTATTATGAAAATGCTTGTTTAACAGCAGGAGCCAGTGGAGCCCCAAGTCTGCTTTAACTATTTACTACATTTGTCATGACTGATTTTTGTGTATGAACCTGTTATTTTGTCATCATCATTGTCTTTTACAGGTGTAATACTTTATATTTGTTGATTTTTATAACTTAATACATTTTGTATTTCTCCCCTCACAGTGATGAATTTCGCAAAGAGGCGCGGCAGTTGAAGAAGGATCTACAGGCCATAAAGCAAAGGAAAGAAGACAGTTTAAAACCTGCAGTGGAGGAAGTTAAAGAAGGTATGTAAGCATTTATTCCCCCTCCATGTACTGATGGATGTGTATTACTGTAACTCATTATGCTGTGAATTTATTGGTGGTTGATAATACACTCTACATGTATCTCACCACAACTAGGTGCTTGAGAAAGGACTCTCTCAGCACAAAGCGCTGAGTGTGAACAGTCTCTAAGAGGGTGGTCCGTGCTGCATTCTCTGCTAATGGACACTAAGACAGGCAACCCTCTGATTTTGTCAATTAGTTGCAGACATCTATTTCTTCCCCCCTCCGAGGGTCTGCATTTTTGAGTTTGAGCTCACAGAAAAATGCGTGGGTGAAAATTGTTGAGTGGCCGCCATAGTTGCACATCAAACTCTTTGTGTGTTTGTTAGTTTGCAGCTTTGGCCAGTGTGAGTCTGTAAAAAATCTGCCCTCAAAACCTCCTCCGGTCTCCACCACACTGCAGTCTGTCATAATGCTGTCAATCTTTGGATTCTTTTACATTTTTTGAAAATTACAAGTGCTGCTCAGACCAAGAGGTTAGTTTGAGGTTGTGTGTATATTGTGAAACCAAATAATATAGTTCGTGTGGGGTTCTGGGATTAACATCAGCCAACATTTACTGAAAACCTTGATGGGCTTTTGTTGCTCAAACATTGTTTTTGTCTCCACAAACACTGTGGCTTTTTTTCTCCAAACACAGACACTGAGCCCACTCTTGACTTCCAACTGATTGGTTCAAGATTTTAAGTAAAAGAGCACAACACACATTGTACTTTCAAAGCAAGATTAACTAGGATTCTGTTGGTCAGTCTGACACAATGTGTTGCTCTTAGTGATATCTCCATAGCTGTTTCGATAAACACCCCTAAGCAGAAAGAGGCCTTTTCTTAAAAGATCCAGTTATAAACTCTAATGTTGAGTATGTAAACAGCCCTGCATTGTTATACCAAGTGGCAGCTAGCCTAAGCTGCTCCATTATTTTACAAGGTATTTCTGCTCTGCCAGGGGACCTTTGTTTTGTGCTTCTCTGGCAGCTTAGCCAGAGGCAGGAGTTTCTTTTGAGAGTTCCTCATTACATTTCTGTGTTGGAAGCAACAGTTAATTCCAATAGATGTCATGGGCCAATGGCCAGTGCAGGGGAGACGGATGTCTGCTGAAATGCTGTATATCTTGAAGCTGAGCTCAGCCACAGAAACACACTGTGGTGAGGGCTCGTTTCATCTGATCCCACTGGAGAAGCTGTGCAGCATTTAGAGCTGCACACACACACATTTAGGGTATTGACAGTGTCGTCCCTTAAAGCTTAATTTATTTCCCTGGTTCTGCTCTGACATCTCTGTGAAGGTCGACCTCTTTCTAATTTATTCGCATGCTTCTCAAACTGGTCAGTGTAAGGGCTGCCACTAGCATTTATTTCTATGGTTGTTTAATTTCTCAATCATTCAGCTAAGCCTAGAAAACATTTCAGAGAAGTAGGCGACGTCTCAAAACTTTGGATTTCTTTTAACTGTCCAAAACCCAAAGAAATTCAGTGATCCATCTCAGAAAACAAAATAAATCTCGAAATATAAACACGTAAAAGGCTGTAACCAGAGAATATTTAACTTTAGTAACTAACAAATGTACTTATTTTATTGTTTGCCTTTCAAGTAATTAATTATTCATTAAATAGAGTCATCTGTAAAAAATGCAATTGAAGATCTTTAAACTAATTCACACTTCTACTAATTTAATTACAGGAAAATGTGTATTCTTATGCATTAAATATCAAGTGGCTGACAGAACCAGTAGGACCTGTGTAATTTGTGTGCGTTAACTGTTTGAAGATTTCTGCAGACAGCTTGTGCAAACTGCGGCGATCAAAGCCAAAGGTGGTGCCTCGCTTTGGCCATAAATCCACCACAATGGTCCTGCGGGAACAAACTTCACTTCATTTGAAGTGACCCACAAGTCAACGATCTCTTTTCCAAAAAAAGTAAATATGGTACTAAAATAAATTAAATGAAGAACCACCAACCCAGTACGCTGTGTCCCTTCTTTAGTTACTTGAGTAAAGCGAGAAAAAGAGACAAACCTAGGCGTTTATGATGTCTCTTGTATTTTATTCATTATTTTGTTGTTGAAGGGCACGAGGATTCTTATTAAAAAACTTAGCGGAAGGGCATGTCCCAAGTATGAAAGCATTACATTTTAGAACCAGTACAAATCAAGGGAAGGAACACAAATTATGTTTTGCTTTCGTTGGCATTTATGCTGCATTCAGGAGGTATAGAAACAATCGGGAAAAAATTGTTTCTGACGCCAAAAATGTACATGAATGTCCATTTTGGTCAGAACTACAACCTCAAAATAAATATTGAGGTCTTCTGTGAATGCTCTTTGCAATAAAATACAACACATATTCTTTTAAGCTTCCACAATACAACTTAAAGCTCAATCACACCAAAGGTGGAACAAAGAATTCTTGAGAAGGGAAATGGGAGTCATGATGATGCTTTTTTGGCCTTGGCCGAGGTCTGCGCTCTCCAAGTGCCATTCTAGTTTTTACTTGTTTCTGGTGCACCCAACAGGCTATAGGAGAGTGTGAGATTGCTGGTTCAAACTGTGCTATTTCGTCCAGTAACTTGTGTCTACAATGTCAGCTGCCAAATGTAGCAATAAACCTACAAAAGAGTATGTTTTGGAAAAAAGTACAGATTTGGTGTCTTATTGCGCAGACAAATTTGCCAACATTTGACAAGAGGTGAACAACTATCGCTATCGTCATAATAGTTAACATAAGGATTTTGTAGTTTTCAATCTTTTGTTTGATTTAAGGTGAAACCTTAATAGAGTGCCGCAGTGACGCGTCCTAAAACCAGGAAGTAAACTCCTTCCGGTTCCTTCGACAAAAAAGCAATGCAATTTCTCCATAGGATTTTGGAAACTAGCTCAAAATAAGGTCTGCGGTTGACACACATTTAAGAGACGGATCACGTTTTGTTCAGCCGGATAATCTCCACATGTCTACCCTACTTTTATCATTTTCGAATCATAAATCTAGTCGCCAGAAGCAAAATGATAACGTTATGCTATAAACAAACTACAGCAGGGTCGTTGCTTCAACGTCACGCCAACTTAAGATCCATATGCAAAACTACAGATTAAAAATCGTACAAGTTGAAGCTTTTGTTATAACAGCTTGCAAAAGCGCAGGTACTTTCTTTCAAGCAGAACAGGGCAAACAAACTTAGCGGGAGTGTTTACGTGTTCGGTGTAATGACGTACAACGGCCTCGACAACTTCTGTAGTCCTATTCAGCCACTTGTTAACAACCATCGTAAACTTTTCAGAAATCACCAGTGGGGTCACTGCTGATGTGTTTAATGTCGTAGAACAAAACGTGATCCGTCTCTTCAATGTGTGTCAAACACAGACCTTATTTCCAGCTATTTTCCAAAATCCTATGCATTGCTTTTTGGCGAAGGAACCGGAAGTGGTAAAATGCTAACTTACTTCCGGGTTTTAGGACGCGTCACTGTGGCACTCTTTATGATATGAATATGATTTTTAATATAAGTGTCAGGCTAAAGTGGATGCTGTTTTTTTTTTAGCTCTATTCATTCCCACCATTTTGCTATTTATCAAGCTAAGGCACCATCGCACTTACAAATGCTAATCTGTGACATTAGCCTAAACTAATAGTGAAAGGCAGTGACCGTCCTGTTATTCCTGTCTTTTACCCAGCTCATGAATACAAATAATAAAAACATAGAAGACCCTTAAGGACTTTCACTGCAGTGGTCTAAAGCGCTTCCTGTAATATTGCTATAAATGATGATGTGATTTCTCCACCATCCCAACACAGTTCTGCATTAATTCAGTAAAGACCGTTCCTCATCCTGCTCCACCAGCAGCAGCCGCCCACATGTGCATGACGTTGATTGGAGTGAGACTTAAATTGTCTCTTCATAATTCACCTTTTTCCCTTCACTTTTCATCACATAAATTATAGCATGTTCCTGTAGTCTGGTTTTCTCTTTCTTGGCATGAATGCTTGGTACCGCAGCCAAAAATAAGAGAGCCATTCTGAAACCACTGTCCATTCAATACCCACCTTAAATGATGTGGCAGCAGTCTGTATCCCACTTAGATATTATACAGGTTAGGCCTGTGTGCCCTTGGTGTTTTATTACGCTGCTGCCTCTTGCAAGTTGTTGACTTTGAAATGAATGAAAGTAATGCTGCAGCAGAGGGATATTTGAAACGCCAATTACCTGTGATCGAGATTATTTTTGTCTCCTCAATATACAGTTTTTCAACAAGTTACTTTTTTTCACAGGACTTCTTTGCTATATGTTCTTATGTAAACAGTTCTTCCGTTGCGTCGAAGATGGATAGTTGCTGTTGACCTCAAAGGTAATTAATATTATTGGGTTTTTGATTGATTATGAGCAGTCATGTCACCTCACAACTCAGGTTTCTTTTCTTTTAAAAACTGTTGATTGTTTAACAGAGAATGGGAGCCTTTTATCCCATAAAAGAGGCGTTTGCCCTCCACAACAGCTTTTGGTTGCTACAACATCAGCGGCTTGATTTGTAGCTCTTTTGAGCCCAGGTGACAGCAGAGGGGAGGAATGTAGTTAGAAAGGCCATCAAACTCAAAGATGGTAGTTAGCGACAACAGCTGGAGAAGGTGATGTGTGTATGGAGGACCTCGGGGCGTCATCAGTCAGCATCTAGCATGTCACAGGCTGCAGTGATGGGTGGGGGGGGGTGGGGGGAGCAGGAGAGGTGACTTGGGGAGAGATGGAGGGAGATCACTTGTTGGTCCCATAAATCAAGAGAAAAAAGGTTTGCCCCTCGAGCAGCAGAGCAAACTTCCATGTTGACACCCGGGGAAATGTTGCACTTGGATTTCCAGAGCTGCGTTTTGGAAATTCCAGTAATTGCTCAGTATTTTCAGTATTCAAAGCGCAGAGAAACAAGAATAATTGCACGGTTTTCATAAGTGATAGTCGACCCAAACTCCCTGTGGGATTGGAAACTTGGTTGCCGCGTTTCTCCCGAGGTGAACTTTTCTGGGAACAAATGAACCCCTTACAGAGTTCTACCTTACATCTGAAAACATGTTGGCATAAAAAGTCAACTTAAAGTAATAAAGTGAGTCAAATGTTTCGTAATTTAAAGATACAGTTCCACATTTTGGACAATAATTTCAGTTTCTGTCCGGTAAATGGAAGGCTGGCTTAGCATAAAGAATACAAATCTAGCCTTACACTGTCCAGGTGAAGAAAACACATATTTCAACCCCTCTAAATCTTATTGATAGCAACGCCTTCGGGATTTTGGGGAGAGCTGCTTAGTGCACAGAGACTTGCCTTCATTTTGCGAACTGAGACCGAACTCTGACTATAATTTATTCAATGCAGCATTAACCTTTGTCATCAACTAAGTTTGTTTTTAATAGTCATTTCTGTGTCATGAGTTAAAATCTCCCCCCCCCCTGTGTTTTATGCTGTTGCATTTATTCTGTAATTTAGCGTTTATTAGTGTATCTTGGTAAGCATTTTACTGCTCATAATAAAGAGCTTTTTGAATAAATACACATTTACAGAAACTCATAACATTGCATCTCTTATGCTCTAAATGACAGGCAGTGTTCTTCACTGTTTTCTTTGTTACATCATTTATTTGGTGCAGCTGAATGTGTCCCAGCATGCAGGCCAGGAGAGGCACAGTTTGGCCAGAGAGGAGAAGTGTGTGTGTGTGTGTGTGTGTGTGTGTGTGTGTGTGTGTGTGTGTGTGTGTGTGTGTGTGTGTGTGTGTGTGTGTGTGTGTGTGTGTGTGTGTGTGTGTGTGTGTGTGTGTGTGTGTGTGTGTGTGTGTGTGTGTGTGTGTGTGTGTGTGTGTGTGTGTGTGTGTGTGTGTGTGTGTGTGTGTGTGTGTGTGTGTGTGTGTGTGTGTGTGTGTGTGACATCACATTTTGCCGTGGAAAGACTGTGCTGCAGCAGACTGTGCTCACTGTCTGCCACTCTGTGACTTCACAGCCTGTGTGTCTAAGCTGGGAGATTTACAGGAGCACATTAACTGCATGAGGCACCAATGTCAGCACGCTGATTGTCTCTCCTTTCATCCATGATGAGGCACTGCTTCGCACATACTGTAGAGGACAGTTTCGTGGAAAATGATTCCCAGAATCCAAGTCTGCACTGGGACCTATACTCTTTGTGCTTGCATTTGATATGACGCGTATATATCCTACCTTTTTTATTTAGAGCACCAGTGTGCTGTAGTGTCCCCTTTTACATTAAAGCTAAACCGAACAATCTTTTCATTATAGATTGTTGTCTCGATAAATAATATCATCCATAACATTTTGAAAATGTGTGAAAATAGCATTACCATTTTATTGTTATGTCTTCAGATGTCATGTTTGGTTTAACCCCGAAGATATTGAGTTTTTTATTACAGAAAACCAGAAAATGTAACATTTGAGAAGTTTTAAGTGCCATTTACAAGTGTAATTTTGTTCAACCAATGTTCACGTTAAATAATGGATTGTATGTTGAAATAAATAAACATTTAAAGAAGATTGAATCAGTGAATGTTAAGAGCTTACGTTTTTTATAAAAAGACGATAAAATCTATTAAAAATATGATTTTATCAAACCAGTTGTCGATTGATTTTTCAAAAGAGTTGCTAGTTTTTTATTAACACTAGTTTAATCTCTTTTAGCATGTTTTTCCTTCTCCAGTGGATGAAGTGCACATACTGTTTGCTCACGTGTCTCCGCTGAGGAGTTAAGAGCTCTTTCCTTGCCTTTTAGACATCAGATACATGAAGCTTGTTTGTTCCAGATAGCAGCGAGATTTTAGGTATTCTCTAAGAAAGATAAATTGAAGGGTTACTAGGTCGAGGCTTTGGTCAACTACATCTTTATGAAGGTTGTCAGCGGGATGGATCAGGTGTCGCAGCTTGACAAGCTGAATTTCCTTTTATCTTTTCTCCAATCATGTTTGGCGTGTTTTCTTGGCTCCTCATCTGTCTCCTGCAGGAGATAATGTGAAGCAGAGGTATTTCTTCTCCTCAAATGTTGTCAACTTGTTGCATCAGGGGAAAATCAATCACTTTCTCATCTCAGCAGTATGGTTTCTGATCAAACAAACAAGGTTATCCACCATTTTGAACACTTTGGTTGATATAAAAGTATTTGTAAATAAGGTGCCAATCTTAACTGGCAAAAAATTGCATAAACTCACTTTTTTCCCTTTCTGGACTGCTGTATGTGATGTTCGTGAAATGTGTGTCAGAATTAAAACCTTGTCTTTCTTCACTCTGCACAACTAGGTTCCTGTTGTATTTTGTTAAGTGTATGATTTGCTTAAAGATAGCCATATTTTATTTAAGTGAATTAAAAAAGAGTTATCAGAAGTAATGCCTCTCTTGTCTCTCCAGAGGAAGAAAAGCCAAGCAATGAGGCGGTGGCTGAGTATATGGAGGGACGGAAGAAGTACGAAGACCAGAGGAAACAAAAACTGAAGAAAGGCTCAGTCAGAGAACAACAGGTGATATTACTCAGTGTGCTCTCAATAATTACTGAATATAAAACGCTGAGTGGGATCTGTGTCCTAAGTCAGACACCTGTACTGTATATATGAAGTTATGTCTGATGTTTTTGGTAGACACTGGAACTCCTCAATCGTTTCAAGTCCAAGTTGTCTTCGGCCATCACTACTGATGCTCCAGAGGAGGACGTGGAGGAGCTGGCAGAGGACGATGACAAAGGATGGTGAGCCTGATACCTTTTTAAGATTTATAAGTGGAGATTATATTTCATTGATTTTGTGGACGTTTGTAATTGTGAAATCTGCACACTTTTTTATTTTATTTTATTTATTTGCCAGTTGACGAAAAAAAGAGTCAACTGTGAGGCAAGGAGCAGAGAGGAGTACGCATTCAACATTTAGGATTTTAACAAAGCTAAATCAAGAACGATTGATAAAGATAGGAAGAACAAAAATAACAGCGTCTTTTTCAAATGCTGGCTGTCCTTATGACCAACATTATTATAATATTATATATTTAAATGTAAGGCTCTTTGAGCTTGTAAGTTGAGGAAATAATACTACAGCACACACTCCAGTCGCTTGGCTGTCATTGGTCCACATTTCTAGAAATATCTGAATAAAACAAAAATGTTACGTGCTACATTAACAAAAACCAAGAAGAGGTTGGGCTTGTATATATATATTTCTTGAAACTATAAAAAAATGTCTATTTTTTATATATCGTGAAAACCAGTGGCCAAACTGAGTGATGACAATATTTATGTCATTTAAACGGTCTGCAATCCTTGCAGGTTGGTAGTCTAGCTTGAGCAAGCTGTTGTTTTGCTTCAAAAAGGTACACATTCTGAATAGTTTTCCGACAACACTTTTGAGTCCAACCAAAACGAAAAGAGCTTGTATGAAAGTCAGACACAGACCAAAAAAACATCTGCTAATTTCTCCCCATCAGTCCCCACTGCAGGTATATTTGCACTATCTTAATATATTAAATTAATGTAAGATTTTAAAACTTTGAATCAATGCTATTTTTCTTTCATGTTTCTTTATCTGGTTTGATATATGGTCCCATTTGTCTGTTAATGTTTTTTTTACTTAGGTATTTGTCACTTTATTAATGTAATTTCATACCGACTTAAGTTAGTAGGACATTTTTCTCAGTATTTCATGATAAACTGTATAAATGATTATGCCTCTGGAAAAGGAATACAGGATAAGAGAGAATGAAATAGCTGCCGCGTTAGTATTTATTACTCGACTTTAAATCACTGACACTATTTAGCGTAACAAATATCAGGAGCAGCATGAAAGCACACCAGAGTCCTGAGAAGTGCCTCCTGGAGAGTTCAAGAAGAAGTTTGGCAAACACTCTGTTTTGTGGACGGTGAAGTTGGAGCGTGAAAAGTTGGCACTGAGAAGTCTTTTTCATTATCCCCTGCTGATTTTGTTATTCCAATTGACACCCTCGTAATGAACACTGGATTGCAAGAGGTCGCGAAAATAAAGCATTAATTGTAACAAAAAGTCTGAATGAGACAATACCTCAGAAAATCCTTCTTTTCACCAGGAATGATGAAACTGACCAGATCCAAAGCTTACTTCGTGTGTGTGTGTGTGTGTGTGTGTGTGTGTGTGTGTGTGTGTGTGTGTGTGTGTGTGTGTGTGTGTGTGTGTGTGTGTGTGTGTGTGTGTGTGTGTGTGTGTGTGTGTGTGTGTGTGTGTGTGTGTGTGTGTGTGTGTGTGTGTGTGTGTGTGTGTGTGTGTGTGTGTGTGTGTGTGTGTGTGTGTGTGTGTGTGTGTGTGTGTGTGTGTGTGTGTGTGTGTGTGTAGTTGGGATTTCAACCCGTAGCCACCAGATTGGCCATCAGGAAATCAGCCTTGACGCTGTGTTTTCCTCTCATATTCTGTTTTTCACCAAAGATCTCAAAGTCTTACTACACAGAGTAGGGGTTTGAAATGAATACCATGTGTTTGAATTTGAGCAAAGTGTCTCTGTGTGAGAGATTTAGAATAACAAAATCTGTAGTTGCTATTAGTCTCGAGAATCCCCCTTGAAGTGCAGCATGTCTCTGTGTGTGTGTGTGTGGGGGGGGGGGGGGCCCTAATGAATTTGAGAGAAGCCTTGGCTGGCGTTTGGAGCCTCTCCCGGGCTGCAGACACCTCACTGTGTCGCCCCCGCCAGGTATGGAGGGAGGGAGGGACAGGGGCAGTAGCATAGTACTCCTAGAAAAACACCAGTGGGAAGTCTGTGCCACTCTAGGAGCGCTGCGAACAGAATGTGGGTTACAACAGGTCAGACATTGGAAGTCAAGTCTGGGCCAGAGGAGGTAAACTATTCCATCTGTGTCTGTGTCTACAAATTCTGACTCTCCCTCCTCCTCCTGCTCTTGGTCGCCCCTCACACACATACACACACTGAGAGTCCGCACTCTCAATGCAAAGACTTTCTCTTTCACTATCCCTCCTGTACTCCTTCATTTTGCACAGGATATATTTTACTTTTTAATTAAAAGCTGCTGTGCACATTTTTTTGTATGTATAGTACACTATGTTTAGATAGATAGATGAATAGATCTTGGGAAAAAATATTTAATAATTGAATGACCTACAATATACAATCTCACAAAGCTACAGAAACATATATTGTCATTTGATTATATGCACATATGTTTCTGTCGCTTCAGTAGTTTGATATATTAGAGAGTGTTCTACTTTATTCTGTATATTTTATATTGTGTACATACTCTTCTGAATATGTATTTTCTACTGAGCATACATAGTTTTTTAGTTTTTTATTCTATTTCTAAGACATTTTGTTATTCTTCTGCATTGACTGTCAAAATGCTGCTGTGATAAACAATTTTCCATCTTGGGAAGAATCAAGTATCTATCTAATTCCCACCCCCTACTTGAGCGGAATGTTTTTTAGGGAAGCTTCTGTAGCATCCTGGCAGCGCAGAGTGCTTTTGATAAGCCTGTGTTTCCACCTCTGGTCTCGGAGCTGTGTGACTCGGCTGTCATCACTGAGACTGCTAGACAAATTATCAGAGGCGGCCCGCGCTCACAGCGGGAGTCCTAAGGGTCTGCCAGAGTCTAGCCATGACATCCTAGATGAGCTGTCACAACTTCTACCGATTTCAAATTAACACTGGGGAGAACACACACACACACACACACACACACACACACACACACACACACACACACACACAATAACTGTAAGCGCTCAGCCAGGGAACAGAGCAGACTCATACCAACTTGCCAAAAACAGACAAAAACATTCTAAAATACACAGTAGAGAATACACAGTTACTGTATTTAATTCAGTCGGTTTGAACTACACTTTAGAGTACATACTGCCAGACATATACAGCACAAGGTCATGTAAATATTTGTATTCTAGCAGATAATAAGGACATGTTGATCATCAGCTTAAAAGAGGAGGTTCAAAGATTCTGACACATGGCGGGATGATTGGAGCCTTACTGTGTCATTTTTAACAGCAGTCAGTGAGTGTACTGGTGGCTTAGAAATCAAAGACCCCCCCTTCCCTTATTATCTCTGGCACCTCTTCTGTCTAGATAAAATGCTCTGAAAATGTTTTAAAAGCATTCCAACATCTCTTTATTTAACACCTGAACCGTAAGTATTCAAACACAACTAAGGGTTGGGTGCTAGGAAAGATTGATATGTTCGAATAGCTGTCCGGGTAGAAAAGCCGGCTATCTTAGAGATGGTGCATCTAATCACCAGATGTAAATTGATGTCAAAGGCAGATTGACACTTTTGATAAAATTGCAGGTATCGTGCTGCATTCATGTTGTCTCTGAGTAATCAGAACATTTAGTTCCCGGATTGGAAAATGTTCACGAACGTCCTCTCAAGTCCAAACCAGAACTTTGTAACAGCTGTCAACGTTTTGTTTCAACTCTGTTAGCAAAAACATATAACACATCATCTTTTTAGTGTCCTTGTCATTTCCATATTGCGAATTGAAGCTCATGAACACACCAAAGTCAAAAGAACGATGTCTTTACACGTTGATATTAGCAAATGCGCTCTCCGATTAGCATTTCTAGTTTTGCAAGTATTTGGTTATAAACCAAAGTATTGGAGACAAATAAAAAAAAAATGTTCATAAAAATAGTGCTAAATGAAAGTCCAAGCCATCTGTCCAGTTGTAGTTGAGATATTTCAGTTTGTTTAAAAAAGTGGATGAATGACACTGATTCAGGGGTATATCTGACACAGGATTTTCCATTCATGAATGAAGGCGGATGTAGCTGCGTGGCTAAAAATGGGTCCTTACAATCGATTAGTCAGTCCTGCTTTGTTGTTTAGATTTACAGATAGCATTCATACAGCAGCTGAAGAAATCATGTCAGTGGGAGAACATGTGTTTTATCTGAGAAGTGCCTGACACTGATATCTCCTGAGAGGAATGTCCTGATTCTTTAATCTGTCTTTGAAGGGAAGAGAAACTGGCCAGGGAAATGAAAGACACATGAGCGTCTTTTCTCCGGGGACCAGGGATTTCTTTCTGGATTTCTAAACTGCTAAGATGTCTCAAAAGTTTGAGCCCTCTTACTGTATCTCTCACTGTGTACAGAGAAGCTATTCAGATACCTGCTTAAAGCTCCTCTGTCAAAGAAAGTGGTCTTTAAGAGGTTTTCGCTTTAACTTGAATACCAGAGTATATCTATGGTTGTATATATCCGAGCCAGACTCCAATCATGCTTTAACATTTTGCCAGGCATCTCCTGGGTTTTTCAATCCTAACAAGGCTTTAAAGCTGTGTTCAAAACACCTTGTGTGACCTTTGATAAACATTACTGTATATTAGCTTCCCACAGACAGCAATACAGAATATTTTTTGAAATATATTTGGGTTTAGACTAAATGCAGTTCAGCCAAACACTTGGAGAAGGTTGTTTACCGTACATCACTTTGATACAATTTGATGTCACTATGTTGCGGACTGGAACAAAGGAGTCAAATCGAGGCATTTCAGGTATGGGGGAGGGTGTGGGAGAGAAATTTGGGGATTTTAGCCTTTGCAGACCATTTACATGCACTAAAACCTATATTACACACAACAGGAAACCCCCAAAAGCATAATAAGGCCCCTTTAAGTTAATGATATTATATTATATTATATTTGGATAATCATATCCAGGATTAATCGCCTTAAACAAATAACAGCAATTTCAACTGTATCCCTTTTTTTGGATAATATTATATTCCAACTGGCTCGAAGCTTGAAGAGATATTAAAAGTTCTACAGAGCAGTGATTTAGGGGATCTTCTTCTTTAAACTTTTTCCACCTCTTTTCATCTGATTTAGGATGGGCCACGTTCTGCAGTTTGATGAGCAAAGCAGAAAAGTCAAAGATGCCACGATGCAAGACGAGGACACTTTCGAGATCCACGACCCACGAAACCCGGTCAACAAGCGAAGGCGAGAGGAGAGCAAGAAGATCATGAAGGAGAAGAAGGCCAAGTGGTGAGGTCGAGGGTCAGGTCCTGCCCAGGACGACGAAAAAGTGTTCATACAGCATCCTCTCGTCCACATACCACTTCAAACCCTACATCTCCTGACTGGAACATCTGGATTGAGAATGCTGACCTGAGTGCATACGATCCCTCTAATCTGTGATGGAAAGGCTACTTCGCTTAATACAGCTGTACCCGGACTGCACTCAGTAAGAAATAAGAGTCTAGTCAAAGTAATGATTAAGGTGACTTGATTTACGTGTGGTGTTGTTCGCTTGTTCATGCCATTTTTCTGCAGTTTATGTTGTCTAGAGCTTTAATGTAAGAAGTAACCTTTTCTGAAAAAATAAATAAATATCATTTGTAAACAGTCTGTGATTATTTGACTTCTTTGATTTTAAATAAATGTACCAGTGAGAAGCCACTTTATTAGATTTCCAAAACCAATAATGTTCAGATTTTGGTGGCATTGCCTCAAATGTCAATTATTATGTTTCTTATTCAGGTCAAAGTGGTGTTTTATTGGACCACATAATTATAGGTCTTCCCTCTTTTTTTGGAGTAGAATATTAGAAATACCTCTTAATATAATGCAGTCCCGTATAACATTACCACAATCTGTGTCCTCAATGCTAAAACATATCAGTTCATTCATGAATTGAGGGAAAAAAAATGTATTTAATCGTTTATTTGGCAGGGATAATGCACAATAATGAACACTTACAACATTAAAATGTGTCAAGCGTAACAGTGCCAGATTTAGATTTTAGCTCATTTCCATCCGCAGTCCCTCACATAAAATATTTAAGAAGATTACATTTTACAAACATAGCAAAAACAAAATACATGATATGCAAAAAGAGCAAGAGCAGCATACACAAGTATTTATGACATGGTAATACAATATAGCAGCAACGACATATAAAGTGCAGGAGAAGATACAAGAGATACCTAAAGTGCAAGAGGAGATACCCCTGTATTAAAGTGCATTTAGCGGTGATTGCACATCTGTTTGTTTCTCAACCGTTCTTTGAGTTGACCTTTGAAGCTATTAAGTGGTACAATCCCGTATCTCAGTTGGGAGGCTATTCCACAATGAGCTGCCTTTAATGGAGAGGAAATGTTGTCCAAAAGTGGTCCGTCTGCGGTGGACTTCACAGTCTCCTCTGGTTTCTGACCTAGTGCAGCGTCCAGTGTGTTTTCTGTGGTTGAATTCCCCTAAGGGGGGGGGGGGGCAGTCCATGTAAACAGTTATAAATAAAGCACATACTCTTAAAAGACTTAAAATTGTCAAAGCTCAAGAAATTGTGTTTTTCAATGATGGTACAGTGGTGGTATGAATGTGGCTTTCTGTCAAAAACCTTGATAGCTCTCTTGTACAGCTGTTCTATGGGTTTCAGGTTTGTGGCACAAGCAAACGACCAGTTTGTAAAAAAGTATTCTATGTGGGATAGAATCATACAGTGGAGGTATGACTTTGCAACATTGACAGTTAAGAAGGGTCTAATTTGTTTAAAATGTTGCAAGTTCAATTTAATAGTATTGGATACTTTATTGATATGTTTCTTAAAAGTCAAGTTCGAGTCCAGTATGACTCCAAGATACTTGAAGTTGGATCCTTCAATTTTGACCGGTCGTTTACTGAACATCATGCATACTGTTTTTTTTACGTTTAACTGTAAGCAAATGTTGTTCAGCCAGTATTGAACCTTGCCCAAAGCATTAGAGAGAAAAGATGCGATCATTTCAGTGTGTTTCCCGTGTATAAAGATGACCGAATCATCGGCATACATTTGCACGTTCAACTCAGGACATACATTAGGCAAGTCATTAATGTACAATGAAAAAAGTAACGGTACAAGAATGGAACCTTGTGGAACCCCAACAGGGTTGACAAGGTAGGGGGATTTGGCACCGTTGACCAAAACACGCTGTTTTCTGTTCGATAAGTAAGACTTAAACCAATAGGCGCGTTCACACGCAGTACTTTTCCCACTTTAGTTCCGATATAGTTCTGAAATGCTGCATTCACACCAAAACAATCCTACCCTCTTTTCCGTCCCTGCTAGAGAGCAGGGACTTTCGTGGGAGAAAAAGGTTCCTATTTCTGATTAGCTGGGCGGATTGCAAACCACGCCCCGTAAAACTCCCAAAACGTTCTCATGAACTAAGTTTTGATGAACTTTTGTGGGAAAAGTACTGCGGTGTGAAAGTGCCTAAAGTATGGAAACTGCCAAAAAATAGAAATGAGTCAGCTTTGTAAAGAGCACTTGGTGGTCAACAGTTTCAAATGCCTTCCTGAGATCAAGGAAGATAGCATCTACATATGGGCTCGTGTCCAACATACATTTAACCTTTTCCACAAAGACACAGTTAGCTGTCTCAGTGGAGTGGTGAGCACGAAAACCAAACTGCATTGGGTGGAGTGGAGTAAAACCTTTATCTAAATGTTTGGTGATTAGTTTTGACACCCATTTCTCAGCTACATTAGAGACACAGGGGAGGATACTGATAGGTCTATAATTGGACATCATTGCCTTAGCCCCAGATGTATACCGGTACCGGCGCTGTTGTTATTAGAATCTGGTGTTAGCAGCGCTAACGGATATAAGAAATAGATGTTTCTACAACCAGGGTGGAGGAGAGCTCTCCTATCAGACTGAGAGGCTCAGTGAGGTAAAGGACTCTGAGTGTTTAGAAAGTTAATTTTAGTCTAAGTTATCTCAGAGGGTCTCAAACGTTTTGACCACAAATTATGTAAACACATATTTCCAAGGCACTCCTTTATAATTATTAGAATAAATAAAAACAGGTTTGAAATCATTCCAATGTATACTATAGGACAGTAAACCAAAAATATCGTTTAAATTTGGAGAGATACAAAAATATGCATAAATAAATAAATGTTAACTAGGTAAAATAAGAAAATAAACAACACAAATAAAATAAGTTACATTTATTTGTTATTGGCTATGGTAGGTTATTGGTTATGTTCATATACTTATTTGATTATTATAATGTAAACCGATCTTTTTCATATGGGTGTTTTAGAGTTGTACCCCCTAGATCAGTTCTCTAGTAATAGTGTGCTCAAAGAGCACCAGATTGAAGCATTTTACTTTAAATGTTCAAAAAAATAAATCTTTCCAGGGGGGCATACCCCCGGACCCCCCTAGCGGATGTGACGTCCACCCCCCAATTCAAACATGTTCATACAATACTGAATACATTTGAAGCCATTTTTACGTATATTACCTATGTCAATAAGTTTCTGTTTTTGTAGTGTATTTGTCTTTTGTAGATTTTTCATTTATTCTTTATAAAATCTCGCCTAGGGCAGCAAATTGGCTAGGTACTAGGCCTTAAGAGCCTTTCTTGTGCTAGCAAACACATAGAAACAAATTGGCGGGGCGTACTTCGCACGTGCACACGCTAAACAATTCCACGCGCTCCGCGCTCACATTATGCTGGTCACACGTGCCTTAGCACCGCTGCTATGAATCCATCCTAGGGGAAACACTGGGCAGCGCTAGCTGTTTTGCTAGCCGGCCTCGTCTGAAGCCAGCCGGTGATGCATGGTTCTCCGCTGCTGTGTTTTAAATAAGAAGATCAATAACACCATCGTGTCTGGTTTGTCTTAGCATAAAGACTGAATATGGGAGCAAACGGCTAGCCTGGCTGTCATCAAAAGTAAATAAAAGCACCTCATAAGCTTACTAATTAACACATTATATGTAATTACAATAACCCATACAAAAACCGAAGTGTTAAAATAACAAGTTGTGATTTTATAGGGGGTTACATGTGGAACTATTTTGGGTTTATTACTGAGCTTTAGCGGTAAAGATCTTTTTTCACTTTGTAATAAGTTAGCTGTTTCCCTTCTGTTCGCAGTCTTCATGCTAATCTAAGCTAACCTTCTCTTGGTTGTTGTTGTTGTTGTTGTTGTTGTTGTTGCATATTTAAAGGAAAAGAGAGTAGTACCAACTTTCCACTCTCAACTCTTGAAAAGAAAGCTTATTTCTTAAAATGGTGAACTATTTATTGAGCGCTAAGGTGGAAACCACCAGTGATGGCCTAACCACCCTGCATGTTATATGTATCTGCCACACTGTCCTGCTCAGGTCACCAGAGGAGCAGCCGGAGCTTGTAAAAAGGAACTGTTTAAACCAAGGACTTTACCTCACTGTGGTGGTTTTTCGGGGGTAAACGATCTGCCACTGCCATGTGTGTGACCAGGAGCTGCATTTGGCCGGCACACTATTTTTTACTGCCCTTCTGGGATTATGCTTAAATTTTCATATGGAACAGGAAGGAGAGTTAATGTTACATTATGAGCCCGGCCTCGGACCGAGCTGCCGCAAATCTAAAACAGGTGATTCAGTGATCTAACTGACTGTGTGTGCTTCTGGGTCCAAGTCAGGTTGATATGTGCCACTGAGGAAATGCTAAATATTTGTTTTCACGAGGATTCACAATAAAAATCTGATAAATTAGCTTTTTAGAAGGACATTGCTTGTCTCATAAATGAATAATTTATGCTTAAAAGGATGGTGTCATTCCTTCCCAGCACCACCAAGAAAATCCTAACTGTTCCCCTGGAGCAGGAAATACAACTCTTTGCTGCTGATCATGTGACTGCCAGGGATGAGATGGGATGGTAATAGTATTATCATGCTTTTCTACAACCACTATCACCTTCTGCCCTTGCAGGTAAGGGCTAAATATAGCCAGGTAATCCTTCTCATCTCATAGAATTTCAACCAACACCTTTGGTGAGAGTCAAGTTGATCTCTTATTTCTTCCCACATTTCCTTTGTATAATTTCAAAAGGGTTTACACAAACATTGATATTAATTATGATCTTTTAACTTTTTCTTTGCAAGTTGAAGTTATCCTTAGTTGCTGTAAGTCATGTGTTTGTGGGGTGTGTATAAGCAGCAGAAATGGCCTCCATGCGTGACCTCTGACCTGTTGCCAAGAGTCCTCCATCCACGGCCAATTCCCCGGGGTGTGATGGACAGTCTGAAAAAGAAAAAGAGAGCTGGGTATGTTAGCGTGCGTTCATGGAATATAAGGGATATTGATGACTTCACAACATCAAAGAAGGAGAAGATGTTTTGGACAGGCAGGGCAGATTTTCATGTTATTTGTTGGTCATTCACAGACGTCCAAGGACAGAGCAGGGAGTTCATTTGTCTGCGTTGCAGGTGTCCTACCAGCTTGTCCCTAATTTAGTGTTTGAAGAAAAGGTTTTGGAGTTTATGTCAAAACAACGATCACTTTCCCATATGGAGATACAAAATGTGTCGGTTAATAGATTATTCCTCCTAATATGAGGCTTCAATCATCTACCAATCTTACAATCTTTTAAGCACCATATTTCCTTTTTTCTACTAACAAAGTGTTCTTTGCTTAGCTGCAGTGTTTTTTAGAGTAACATTAAAATAATAATATACATAATAAATAATTAAAACCATGTCCAAAAGTGCATTGCGGCTAAAACATCCAATCACCGAGCTTCAATCATAGCTGAGGATCTCGGGTAATCAGTTCAGTGGGTGTGTATCGCCTATGTCTGTTTCCGGTGACTTAATTTTGAAATGTAGTTCCTGACGGATGGCAAAAAAGCAAGAGATTATAGAATTAAACAAATAAATTAAAACAAGGATAATTGTGTATTATTGTTGAGTAAATAACAGTGTGTTATTTAGAAAATAATAACAAATTAGAAGGTACAAATATAAAAAAATACATATTTCAGTATACTGAGCCCCATTTATTTTCCTCACGGACGGCAAAAAAAGTCTGACATTGTACGATTCAAAATAAAATCAATAATCGTGGCTTGATATTGAGTAAGAAAAATTTGTTATGAACCACAGAGCTTCCGGTCTTCCAAGACCCGACTGGACAAACACATGTGGTGTAGGAACTAAACATACTACCAATAGAAATACATTGCTTTTAAAATCGTTCTGTGTGACACGAAAAAAAGGGGATCGTGTTGGTGAACACGAATCAATAGATTAAATGTTGTGACTATATACACGAAATGCCGTGAGACTGGGTTGTCCAACGCTTTGGTATTTCTACTTTTACTTAAGTACAAGATCTGAGTAGGCTACTTTAACTCTGCTTATTCTGTTGTCTTGACTGTGCTATTTCTATATCCTTAAGACAAGGACAACTCTAACAATCAACCTACACCTGAAATAGCACCTTGTTCTAATTTAGAGTACGATTGATTGATGAATCTGTATTCAATTAATTAAATTGCTTGCGAGCAGATCATTCAGTCTTTACAGCCACTTTTTCATCGTAATGAGAGCGCAGGAGATTACATTAACGACAACCAACACACTATAACATAGGATGACTTAATCCTCCATAAAAAATATTGTTACCGCAGAATATGATTGAAGTTACAAGCTACTAACTGCGGGTCATTGAGGTTGCTGTCAAACCTGCAATGTGCCTCCGCTAGACGTCCTTGGTACAGCTTCACAAAGATTCACCTTTTCATTGTCGACAGTGAAGGACATGTGGGCAATGAAGCAGAGACAGAAGCAGCATTACAATGTATCTGAGCAGAGTAATAACCATGAGTCTTGTAGCTTTCTGTACTGTGTCTATAGCCCCATTATCATTTGTCCTCATTAGCTTGCCGTAATTTATTAGAAGTAGGCAGTTGGAGCAGAAGAGGCTAAATCACTACATAATTCATTCTTGATGGATTTCATAATGTTCTCCGGAGAGAGGATGTCCTTAAGTATGCTGTACATAGAGCGTGCTGTTCAAAAGTCCCATCTACCCAAATGATGACACTCACATACACACACATTATTATTCAGCCTCATCCACAACCAAGTGAAAGCTCTTGGCTTTACTCCATTGGCCTAAGTGATTGGCTATTGGTTTTGTAACTTAATCCATTTATCTGCTGTCTTTCTTGCTGACAGAGGACAGTATAGGAACAAATCCCTTAAAGGTGACCCAGGTAACTGCTGAACCACTGCACATAAATGCCCCTTTCACACCAATGCGGTTCCCGTTCTAGCTCCGTGCTTGCACTTTTCTGGTTCGTAACCGGTTTTTTCCTTTTTCTTTTCACACCGCCCAGAGCTCGACTGGTGCTGCCACTGCTACGCCATGACGTCACCGTTTACGTCGCTGATTTTCTCCCCCAACGGCGTCGGGTCGATCGTGTTGCTTTTAATCATACGAAGCCGGATTAAATAAAAATAATTACTTCTCAACCCTTATACCTTTCTCCAGAGTGCCGTGGTTCATTGTTTATTAATGTGTTTCAGCAGCATTTACCGACCGCTGCAGTGCTGCCCGCTGTTTGGCATCACAACACTGTTATGAAAGTTTCTCTGGTATAAAATGGGTGATGTTAGAGGCGAAGTCCCTCCCTTTCCGGTGGACCTCATGGGACCTAATTTCTGAAAAATTATGTCAAGTCAATGGCGAGAGAAAACTTATCTTTCGATCCCGTTTGAATTGTGCCATGAATTGCAAATATGATGTTTGTCAATCTTAAAAAAAAAATTCTATGTCAAAAAAGTGAGTTTGTTACAGAGCCGCCTACGGAGCCCCCTAGGGCAGGGGTTCCCAACCCCCGGTGTTACTGCCGGGCCGCGAAATAGCCGTGAGTTTATCGTAATATTTGCAGAATTATAAATATTTTAAAATATTTTATCAAAAAAATATATAATAATAATTTTCGCACCTATACCAGTCATATTATTTCATCCAAAACATACAAAATAAATCAAAATTGGTTAGCATAAGGTCTCAGCCTCTCGTGCACAGAGAAAGTTACCGGTGCGCCAATAGGAAGTGGAGCACACAGGAGACAACCGTTTAATCGCAGACTGTTATGTTTATGTGGGGAAATGGCAGTGCATACATTATTTGAGATATATTTCGAACTCGGACTTCATTTTAAGGACATTGCAGTCAGGTTTGTAGAGCTATTTTTTTTATTTGTAAAACCTCCTTCACTTCATGAAATGGCTGCAGCATTAGAAGTGAGAAGTGCAGCACCAGCGCGTACACACCGCCTTCACTGTGTTCCCCACTGCAGGCTGCTACGTTTCACACACACACATCGAACGGCCCGATTATTCCCCCTATTACTCGTTGTATGAAGGAAAGGTGCGATCACAAAGGTGCATGATGTGTGTGTGTATGTGCAGGGGCGCCGCCAGGGATTTTGGGCCCCATGAAAAGATATCACATTGGGCCCCACCACCAGGCCCAGGCCACGCCAACCAAGCACAATGCTGTAACCACACCTCCAGAACCCAACCGACTAATTTATGCTTTAAATAACTCTACCTGTACAGGCTTGCATCTATCTTGTAGTCCAATACTAACTACACAATATTTACTGACACTGAGCGGTGAACATATAACACTGTGCAGACGTGTAACATTCTAATGCAGTATAATTCACTATTTGATATAACACTAACATTCCTGACAATAGATCTCAATAGTCATCTTTTATGGTGTACATGCCTTTTTAATAACATTTTTTAATGGAACATTCAAAAATCTAAATAAATATAACTTAAATATACATGACCTCTTAAATTAAAATAAAGTGAACATTAACACCAATATTATCATTTATAACATGCTATGACAAAAAAAATAACATAAGCAGCAGATTTTTTTAATTGAATATACATACTACAAAATAAGCAGGTATTAAAGTCTAAACAGACAAAAAAACGGAAATGGAAATGAAAAGGCCTGATGGTGGTGCTAAATCAGAGCCTATTACCTGTTCTGAGACTTTTTCTCATCATGCATCTTGTGTGCTTACTGATCCAATATCGTTACCATAGCCTTGCCCTTTAACAGTT
Source organism: Notothenia rossii (assembly GCF_949606895.1). NCBI lineage: Eukaryota > Metazoa > Chordata > Actinopteri > Perciformes > Nototheniidae > Notothenia > Notothenia rossii. Next base: position 39,511,824 of record NC_136910.1, read on the forward strand.
ATTACGAGCCCTGGCTCAGCCTTACTCACCAAGAGCCCAGCGCCTTGCCTTCTTATAGGCAAAGTCACTGATCAAGTCCTTGAAGTCCAGCTTTCTAGCCAACTGGCTTTCAATGGAGAGCGTGGCAAGACTGCAAAGCCTTATGGGGGACAGGGCTGCTGAGCCTAAAGATGGATCTGTTGGTCCTGGCACCAGAGGAGGGACAACTGATTTAGTATGAATAGCTGCTAAAAATGTACCTGCATTTATTAAATGTCAGCTAAAAGAGGAGTGAAATGATAAACCTCTGAATTTTCTGTGAAGATATTAACAGTACTTAAAGGTGGGGTAGGTAATTTTGGAGAAACCAGCTTGAGTGTGCTACAATTTGAAAATACACAACCGGAAAAAATCTGCCACTTCCTTCAGACTTCCTTACAGAGCCCCCCCTCCAACACACACGAACACGCACATAACCAATGAGGGCACGAGATAAGTTTGTGCACAGATGGAAGGCTGACAGGCAGGTAGGCCATCCAGTTATTTTAGCCTCAGATGATTGGTCGTGCTTTTTATAGTACTAGGGCTTCCACAGATGACATTTTTTTATGGATTTATTGTCAAAGCACTTAAGATATTCATTGCTATCGGGATGTTAAGAGCATTCCATGGAATATAACAAAAAGTTTATTTCGAGCGGGTTTCTCAAACTTACCTACCCCACCTTTAATGTCAGCAAAACATTACAATTATTATTTACAATGGACTACGCTTAGCTAACAGACTAATTTCCACCCCTCATGGACCACACCCACCTTTTCTTTTGAAAAACTGGGTGACATACTGTCGCCCTTTAGTCCCTCTCTCTTGTCTTTCTCTCCTTTCTTTTCTTTGTTGAAAGCCTGACTTTGTTAGTCGTTGAAACATCGTACACACGTAAGTACTAGCATCCCTGCTCACATGCTCTCATTCTCTGCTAGAAAGGGCTGGTGCAGCACAGCGTTTGGAGGCAGGACCAAACCATTACATGTAAATAGAGGGGGGTGTGTTCGATGCTTTGGATAATTAACTTTTGGAAGAAAATAAGTTAAATTAATCATACGTTTAGTGAGTACATTATCAATATGACGTTATATTAATGTTAATTATTGATGATTGATGAAAGGTTATTTAAACATTTTTTCTGAATGTTCTAACATTTTTTGGGGCCCCTGTCAGTCACGGGCCCTTAGAATCATCCTAACTTTTCACCCCCTTACGGTGCCCCTGTGTATGTGCTCTGCTCAGCTCCGCTGTGTGTGTGTGTGTGTATGTTCGGTGTGTTTGGGTGTGTCCAACAACGGCATTTGTTTTCAAATTACCAGGAACAGTAATTTACACACATCTGGCCAACTCCATAGGTATGTGGGTGTTCCCAAAATAAGTTAGTTTAATCTTAATCTCGATGTAGTGCTAAAAGCTGTCGGAGTGCACCGAACGACCGAACCTGTATGTTGTTATTATGGCTGGCAAACAAGCCCAGGGGTCTCCCTGACATTTCAGTTATATCAATATGTGTACAGAGGTCCTAATTTGTTTTAATTGTATCCTGGTTTTAAACGTTGTTAATATGTTTTGGATGCATATTGTTCTTTTATTTGTTCAGGCTGTTACATACAATTAGCCACAGTTGCCACCTATATTAGGCTATATTATATATTATATTAATATTTGTAAAGCGCTCCTAATTTTTTTTGTTTTAATTGTATCCTGGTTTTAAACGTTATTAATATGTTTTGGATGCATATTGGTATTTCTTCAGGCTGTTAAATACAATTAGCCTCTGTTGCCACCTGCTGGTGAGTAAATATTAAAATCAGCTAAATTGACAACCGGTCCGCACATTTTTTTTAATGTATCTGCCGGTCCTTGGCACAATAAAGGTTGGGAACGCCTGCCCTAGGGGATATGGAGAAGAAAAAAAAATTTGAACAAAAAATAAATAAAAAAGTTTGGCGAGATCCCGCAAAACCTTTGCGAGATCTCGCAAAACCCCTTTGCAGTTTGTAGACTAAGCACTCCTCTCCCTCCTCCAGCTGCAGATTGTGACCAAATCTTGATGTCTAGCTCGGATGACGGCGCGTATCGAACTGTTCTGATAAAAACGACTTTGTAGCTCGTTGTATACCTTGCTATGATTGTAAAGTCATGTTGTTTGTATTTTTACAACGTTATGTTCATGAGTTATTGATCCGCGAAATTCGAATCTGTCAGTAAATCAGCTCAAAGGGACGTGCATGTCCCGTCGCTCTGAGTGTTCTCTTGAGGTGTCTTCACTTATGGGAAACCCTTTATATATACAGTCTATGTGTGAAACCCATGCCTATTGCCAAGCACTAATGTTATATCTTTATATTTAAGGCCAAGCTCAAAGTAAAATCGATGAACCACTCCATTGTTGTGGTTTCTGTGTTGCCGTAGAAGCCGAACTGACCAGGAAGTACAGTGAGCTAAATGAAAAGTTTTGCGAGATCTCGCAAAAGTATTGCGAGATCTCACAAAGGGGTTTTGCGAGATCTCGCAAAAGTATTGCGAGATCTCGCAAAAGTATTGCGAGATCTCTTACTATGTAACGCGTGTCCCAACACTGGTGAAGCGTGTACACATTTGCTGAATATGAAAAGACTCTCTCAGTGTGTGCCCACTGTGTGACTCCTCAAGGATAAACAACTTGTGGCCGCCGAGCCAGTCATGTGTAGGGATGGGTATCGAGCCCCGGTATTACACGGGCCCCAGGGCTGAGTCATTAAAGACCGTGGTACCATTAAGCTCCGACGTTATCGGTCGGTTTGTCTAAACATTTAGCAAAAGTGCACCACATTCAGACGGAGAAATGCACCTGGTTCGACTGTCTTTCTGGTAGCGCTATAGCCCTCCCATCCACGAGTAACGTTTCCACGTCAGGTGTTATGAATGCTAGCAGCGACACACGGAGTTAACTCAATTATACAAACATGGGTTAATGATTAGAGGTAACGGAGTTATTTATTTTTGTTAAAGTTTCAGCTATTCTGTTTACAGTTCTATCCGATTATTTAATACGATATATACGATTGTTGTTTCTTTTGATGTGAAATAATATGTATTTAATTTAAATAAAAAGCAATGTTGGTTTTGTTCACAATTGGTTTCGTTAGTTTACCTTCTTTTTTTCTCAAAAAAAACGATAAAAGTACCGTTAAAGCACCGGATCGATAAGCGGTATCGATAAAAGTAGTAGTAGGCCTACCGTTAAAACCTTAACTATACCCATCCCTAGTCATGTGGATGTTAGTATAACACACATTCTCAGGCCGCCGTGCCTATGTTTTTGTTTTCACCGCTAGTTTATGCTTATGTTCAATTAGTGGATTAAAAAATCATTAATGAAGTTTCAGCTCAGACCCCACGCTTAATAAGTCTCCCCCTGGCCCACCTACATTTCTCCAGGCCCACCCACCCACAAATTCCTGGCTACGCCACTGAGAACACTCAGAGCGAGGGGACATGCACGTCCCTCTGAGCTGAGTTATTGACAGATTCGAATTTCGCCGATCAATAACTCATGAACATAACGTTGTAAAAATACAAACAACATGACTTTACAATCACAGCAAGATAGACAACGAGCTACAGAGTCGTTTTTATCAGAACAGTTCGATACGCACCGTCATCCGAGCTAAACATCAAGAATTGGTCAAAATCATAGAGGTCACAATCTGCAGCTTGAGGAGGGAGAGAAGTGCTAAGGGACCGTCTACAAACTCGCAAAAGTATTGCGAGATCTTGCAAAACATTTTCTTTTTTTCATATAAAATTGTTTTTCTTCTCCATGTCCCCTAGGGGGCTCCATAGTTTGTCGTAAAACTGTTGAAATATAAGACTATGAAAAATACGCAACTAGAAAAACTACAAATCCCAGAGTCACGTAAGTGATGTCATAATTGTTTTCCTCCACTAAATATAAGAGATAGCAAAGATAAGATAACTTTAACAAGATGCCTGTGTGCTTAGTACCAGGTTGTAATCATACCAGCAATGGGTCTTGATCGTTCTTTTGCTTCCCGTCTGACGAAAGGACCAGGAGTGGCTGGATCAAGTTAGCTACCTAGCTAGTAGCAAATTACGTTAGTTAGCATTACAGCCTTAGCCTTGTCATTTGTATTAGCCTTAACATGAAGAAACATTAAGTAGCCTAACCCAAAATGTTAAACAGTATGAGTAGTAGTCATATTTCGTGAACCCTTTGACAAGTACTGTCACACCAGTCTGATCATTCTATAATACACTGTTTAAGCCCGGATGCCCCCGGGGGAGAAATGCAAACGCTAACGCTACATTAGCATCGGCGATCTTTTCAACTTCATGCTATCTGCACAAATGGTTAACATTGAATTTGTGGAGTCTTATTTTATATAACATTACAAGACTGATTCTTATTATTACATTATATGCTTATTGTGCTCATGAGATTGCTATGACTATAGAATAAATAGACACAATCACTAATCCCAGGTTCTGATGGGTTAGATACCAACGAGGGGAATAGTCAGAAGAAAGTTTAGCTTGCAATATTGAAAGTAGCAAGGTCGAGTGCAGAGACTGAGAGAACACAAAGAGGTAGTCAGAACAGCACATCGCACTGGCCTTCACTTTGTATGGGAGCCGCGCTCCCCCGCAAAGCTAGGAAGCAACATTATGGTTTCCCACTATATCTGAAGAAACGTTAGAGAAAACTAATTAGTATGATGGTGCCAGAGTAGGGAGGGACTTCCACAGGCCGGCCAAATGCTGATTGGAGGATCGTGTTGCCAAGAGACTCTATCTGAGTCTGCGCACCAACCAAAGAGAACCAAGTCTAAACCATGGTATCTCTTCAGCTAGTCTTGACCAGTGCCATATAGATAGAAGAGTTACGACATCTCCGTTCACTCCAATGGACCAGTTTTTTTACAGCAATGGCGGATCGTGGAGCTCTCAATAGTTCCCCGGAAGTTAGCTTGCCGCTGACTTGTGGGGTTATCTGCGGCTAGCAGCGCAGTAGAGTTGCAGCATAATAGACCGTTCGTGTTGGACTTTTAAAGGTAAGAAGACGTTTAAAGATTTATATTGCGGATATTATCAGCACATCTGAGTCAAATTAACTTGTGTATTAAAGGATGTTAGTGGATTCCGTGAAGATTATCCCTAAATGTAGGGAACGTTTACAGATAACAGATTAGGCTAGGATTCCGGATAAAGTTAGCAACACACGTTAACCACGAACAGCCTATTAATCCGTTCTCCTAGTGTTATTTCAACCCAACGTTGTCGAATTAGAGAAAAGGGGCTTCTTAACGTGCTTTTATCCGGGGTGAAGGGAGTTACATATTAGTTTAATATAACATTGGGGCGTGTGATTGTAGTGGGTGGAGATGGTGAAATGAGGATATCCATTTTAGAGTTCAAGCTAGTATATTATAGTTAACGTTACACAATAATAAGGAAGAGAGCTATTTGTGTGATACATCGCTATTGATATGGATTTAAAGTGCATATTTGAGACTTCCAAACAGTAAACAAAAACCTAGCTTATGGGTGAGTGTTTTTAGCAGAGTCATAAGATGTCCTTGTGATTCTGTTGATTATTATCTGTCTGTATTATGTTGCAGCTCAGCTGATTTTGGATTGATGGCAAAGATAGAGAAACAGGGGACACAAGGTAAGTTTCAAATAGGTCAGCAATTTCCCATCCTATAGGTTGCTAAATGTATCTAACCCTTTCTCCTGTCTCCCTCTCTCAGCACAAGAACCCCAAGGGGATTCAATGGAGCCTGGAGACCTGCAATGAGACCCTCACCCTGAGTCTGAGTCTCATCTCCCAGAGTTTTGCAAGCGTCTCCCTGTTCCTTATTTTGATTAAACAGACGTTAAGCTTCTCAAAGGTGTGGTCTTCGTTTTGTGAAAAATATGATTACCTCACATATGTTGTTGCTGTTGTTGTCTTTTGTGATGGTTAAATTGCTCCTGCTGACTTGGGTCAGCCATTCTTTCCTCCTCTCTGTGTCAGTGGGGAAACATTACATGTGTACTCCTTTCTCTGAGCGTGTCATGTCCAAGAAACTTATTGTGAAAGTTTATTCTTTATGTTAGAGTTGTCATGTCCCTTTGTCTTGTGCTTTATGTCTATACCCTTAATTATTTCTTCCTCTCATTTCAGGCCTCCACGCTCCCCGCCCCTTTTCTGTCTCCTGCGTCCTTGATTATTTTCCCCGCCCTGATTGTTTCCAACTGTGTCCCCTTTACCTGTGTATATATTGTGTTAGCTCCTTCCTGTTAATTGTCAGTTCGTTGTCTCTCGAAGACCACGTATCGGCTTACCTCACGGACCTTTTCACGGACCTTTCACGGACCTATGCTATAGATCGCATTATAGTTTTCCTCGAAAGAGTGGTTTTGTTTTCCTTGTTTTATTACTGTGCAAATTCCAGTAAAGTCTTTATTTTGAAACGCTATCTGAGTCTGAGTTTTGAGTCGTGCAATTGAGTTCATGCCTCAGTGTTCTCCCCTTGACAGTACGAACTGACCATCAAAATGAACTCAGCCGACTCAGATCAGATTAAGAACGCTATCCGTTCTCAGGGCCAACGTCTTGGGCAACAAGAGGAGCGTATGGCCACCATGCAGCAGGGAGTGCAGGATCTAACCAGCAGCCAGGGGGAACTACAAACATCGTTGACGACCCAAGTTAATCTACTGGCAGCAGAGGTTCAGCGTGTGCTCACTCACCTGCAGGCTGTTTCTCCTCCTACGACTCCTCCGGTTCCAGCGGTGACCGGATTCGATCCCAACCGGGTTACTGAGCCGCACAGTGCTTCCATGCGTCTGGCTCCACCCGAAAGGTACTCCGGGGACTCAGAAGGCTGCCGGCCGTTCATCGTGCAGTGTGAGTTACACTATCACCACCAACCGGCTGCTTTTCCCACGGAGATTTCCAAAGTGGCCTTTATGATCTCTCATCTCTCCGGCCGAGCAGCAGCGTGGGCCACGGCAGAATGGTCCCGAGGCTCGCCTATCTGCGGGTCTCTGGAAAACTTCATAGACACTATGAGGAAGACCTTCGATCAAACCACGCCGGGCAGGGAAGCAGCTCGGGCTCTGATCAAGCTGCGACAACATCAGCGGAGTGTGGCTGACTACGCCATCGAGTTCCGGACTAAGGCAGCCGACAGCGGCTGGAACTCCCCTGCATTGTTGGACGCTTTCGTCAGCGGTCTCTCAGATTCTTTACAAGACCAGCTGGCGCCTCTCGATCTGCCCGCTGATTTGGACTCTGTCATATCCATGGCTTTACGTATAGACAATCGTTTGACGGAGAGGAGAAGGAATAAATCCAAGGATGCGGTTTATCCACCTCTCCAGAGGAGACGCTCGCCGCTGGATATTACTTCTTCTTGGAGGCCCCGTCACCCCTCACCACCTGCGTTCCGGACAACAGCGCCCCCTGGCTCCGTGGAGGAGCCAATGCAGTTGGGCCGCGCCAAGCTGTCGCTGGCAGAACGTCAGCGTCGATTCAAGGAAGGTCTGTGTTTCTACTGCGGGCATCGCGGACACCCACAAGCGGCTTGTCCGGTAAAAGAGGAGGCTCACCAATGAAGAGGAGTACGTTGGTGAGCCGGATCTCTTCCTCTGACTTTCCTCCTCGCACCCTGACCCGGATCCAGGTAAAAATCAGAGACAATGTAGTTACTCATGGTGTTCTCATTGACTCAGGGGCGGACGAAAGTCTTATGGATTGGGGTTTAGTTAAAAAATGGGACATAAAAACTAAACCTCTACCCCAGCCTCTTGAAGCGAGTGCTCTCGATGGGCGGCTGTTGTTTAAAGTGACTCACCAAACGGAGCCTTTAGAAGTAAGATGTAATGATAACCACCATGAGACAATGTCTTTTCACTTATTTAACTCAGCCCAACATCCACTCATTTTGGGGTTTCCCTGGTTGAAACTTCATAACCCTCACATAGATTGGCAATCTGGGAGGGTGGAGGGGTGGGGAAAGAATTGCATTGATCTCTGTATTAAGCAGGTAGCAGAGATTGACAGGGGATGTAACACTGGGAGTGTTAGGCAGGATACAGTCCCAAAAATATATCTTCCGGATGTACTTTCAGTTCCTTCCTGCTACCACGACCTTAGTGAAGTTTTTAGTAAGTCCAAAGCTCTGGCTCTTCCTCCTCACCGCTCCTATGACTGTGCTATTGACTTAATTGCCGGGTCTCCCATTCCTAAGGGTCGACTTTATGCAATTTCAGGACCTGAGAAAGAGGCCATGAAGGACTATATTGATGCCTCCCTCAAGACAGGGCTTATTCGTCATTCCTCATCCCCAGCAGGGGCAGGTTTTTTTTTCGTGGGCAAAAAGGATGGGTCTCTTAGGCCCTGTATCGACTACTCACCTCTCAATGACATTACGGTTAAAAACCGGTACCCCCTCCCTCTCATCTCGTCCGCTTTCGAGCAGCTTCAGGAAGCCAAGGTTTTCACCAAATTAGACCTGCGGAACGCCTATCATTTGGTCAGGATCAGGGAGGGCGATCAATGGAAGACGGGTTTTAACACCCCTTCAGGACATTATGAATACCTGGTCATGCCGTTTGGATTGTCAAACGCTCCTGCAGTCTTCCAGGCTATGATCAACGACGTGTTGAGGGAGTTTCTGAACCGTTTCGTTTTTGTTTATCTGGACGACATTCTGATCTACTCCCCTGACCTTCACACCCACAAACAACATGTCCGCCTGGTTCTACAGAAACTGCTCCAAAATAAGTTGTTTGTCAAAGCTGAAAAGTGTGAATTTCATGTGGAAACAGTCACTTTTTTGGGCTTCATCATTTCCCCAGGTCAGGTTATGATGGACCCAGAGAAGGTTAGCGCAGTAGCCTGTTGGCCTACCCCTGACTCTCGCAAAAAAGTGCAGCAGTTTTTAGGCTTTGCTAATTTTTACAGACGTTTTGTGCGGAGCTTCAGCGCTATTGCAGCCCCTCTTCATGTCCTCACGTCCCCTCAGGTGCCTTTTGTGTGGTCTCCTCAGGCTGAGGAGGCTTTTTCTCGGCTGAAAAAGATGTTCACCACTGCCCCCATACTTACCATGCCGGATCCCACTCGCCAGTTCGTGGTGGAAGTGGATGCCTCCAACGAGGGGGTGGGAGCGGTCCTCTCCCAGCAACAACAGAAGGACAACAAGCTTCACCCCTGCGCCTTCCTGTCCAGGAAGCTCTCCCCGGCAGAGAGAAATTATGACGTGGGAAACCGTGAGTTGCTGGCCGTGAAGTTAGCGTTGGAAGAGTGGAGGCATTGGTTGGAGGGAGCCGAGCATCCTTTTGTGGTCTGGACCGACCACAAGAACCTGGAGTACATCAGAAAGGCCAAAAGACTGAACTCCCGCCAGGCTAGGTGGACCTTGTTTTTCAACCGTTTTGACTTTGTTCTTTCCTACAGGCCGGGGTCTCAGAATGTCAAGCCTGACGCTCTGTCCCGTCTGTTTGACCCTGTGCCTGCAGCCAAGGAGCCGGAACCCATCATCCCATTGAACCGGGTGGTAGGAGCGCTGACTTGGCCAGTAGAGAAGGAGGTAATACGTGCCAATGCTGGAGCTCCTGCACCAAGGGGTTGCCCGCCTAACCGGATTTTTGTTCAGGAGGCCGAGCGACCACAGGTGATCCACTGGGCTCACACTTCGCTGCTCACCTGTCACCCCGGAGTCAAGAGAACTATGTTCATTGTTAAACAACGTTTCTGGTGGACATCCATGGAGAAGGAGGTGAAGGAGTATGTGGAGGCGTGCCCTATCTGCGCTCGAAACAAGACCTCTTCCAGGTCGCGAATAGGGTTATTACAACCACTCCCTATTCCCAACAGGCCCTGGTCAGAGATCTCCATGGACTTCGTCACTGGCCTGCCCCTCTCTAGAGGTAAAACCACAGTTCTCACGGTAGTGGACAGATTTTCCAAAATGACACATTTCATTGCTCTGCCAAAGATGCCCTCAGCTAAGGAAACGGCGGAGGTCATGATGCAGAATGTGTTTCGGCTTCATGGTTTCCCTAAGGATATTGTCTCCGACCGGGGCCCCCAGTTTGTGTCACGCTTCTGGAAGGAGTTCTGCAGCCTCATCGGTGCCACGGTCAGTCTCTCGTCTGGATATCATCCGGAGTCTAACGGCCAGACAGAGCGCCTAAATCAAGAACTGGAGACCTGCCTGCGCTGCCTGGTGTCCCAGAATCCATCCTCCTGGAGCGAGCACCTCACCTGGGTTGAGTATGCACACAACATCCTCCCTACTTCTGCCACGGGCCTGTCCCCGTTTCACTGTGTTTATGGCTACCAGCCGCCACTGTTCCCAGCCACGGAGAGGGAGGTCACGGTCCCGTCTGCCCACGCTCTGGTCAGGCGTTGTCGGCGCGTGTGGGCTGCGGCTAGGAAGATACTCTGCAGGAATTCACAACTGGTTAAAAGAGCAGCAGACCGAAAACGCCGACCAGCCCCTGTATACCAGCCAGGCCAAAAAGTCTGGCTCTCTACACGAGACCTTCCCCTCCACGTACTCTCCCGAAAACTGGCTCCCCGGTTTGTGGGTCCTTTTCCCATCACCAAGGTCATAAACCCAGTCTCAGTGAGACTACGGCTTCCCAGGGCCATGAAGGTACATCCCACCTTCCATGTAGGGAAATTAAAACCATTGAAGGAGAGCGCTATGGTTCCCACCGTCAAACCCCCCCCGCCCCCCCGGATGATCGATGGAGGTCCGGTTTACACGGTCAAGTCACTATTGGCTAGTCGGAAAAGGGGTAGAGGGCGACAGTTACTGGTTGACTGGAAGGGTTATGGTCCTGAGGAGCGGCAATGGATTCCTTCCCGCTTCATCGTGGACAAAAGCCTCATTGAGGATTTTGACCGCCTCAACTCAGAGGAGCCTGGGCCGTCAGGAGCCGTCCCTAGAAGGGGGGGTACTGTCATGTCCAAGAAACTTATTGTGAAAGTTTATTCTTTATGTTAGAGTTGTCATGTCCCTTTGTCTTGTGCTTTATGTCTATACCCTTAATTATTTCTTCCTCTCATTTCAGGCCTCCACGCTCCCCGCCCCTTTTCTGTCTCCTGCGTCCTTGATTATTTTCCCCGCCCTGATTGTTTCCAACTGTGTCCCCTTTACCTGTGTATATATTGTGTTAGCTCCCTCCTGTTAATTGTCAGTTCGTTGTCTCTCGAAGACCACGTATCGGCTTACCTCACGGACCTTTTCACGGACCTTTCACGGACCTATGCTATAGATCGCATTATAGTTTTCCTCGAAAGAGTGGTTTTGTTTTCCTTGTTTTATTACTGTGCAAATTCCAGTAAAGTCTTTATTTTGAAACGCTATCTGAGTCTGAGTTTTGAGTCGTGCAATTGAGTTCATGCCTCAGTGTTCTCCCCTTGACAGAGCGCTTGGAGCATCCCCAGGCAGCACATTAAACCATGGGGGAGACGATATGCCAGGACAACACAGAAGAAAAGGCACAGACAAACTGCATGATATGATATGCTATTCAATGTTTATTGAATTCCATTTATTTACAATGGATGTTCCTAAAACAACACATTTAACATCAACATCATGCTGCTGCTAGTGCTTTGACTCAGTTGACAATCATTGATAGGCACCTGTGGGTCTCCTGTCCTTTTTGAAAGTCATAAAGATTACATTAGTACTTTAGATTACTTGTGTCCTCAATTACCATGGTATTACTGAAACCACCATGAATTAAATAAATGGTAGAAATGTATCTAATCTGAATTTTGAAACCTTCCTTCCCATCCTCTCCCTCTAAATATATCAAAAAACATTAGGATGTGATGCTCCTGACTACCATACAGGTTTAAGAAGATAATATCTGTTTTAAAGAATTCAAAGCAATAAACAACAGGCTCTTTAACCAAGGCAACGTTAGCCTAACATGTATATGTTAACAGGTAAGATAGCTGTTCACACTATGTATATTTTTCTACTTTTTGTAATGCTATTTTATTTCTATTTAAGATGTTTACATTTGCGATTGTTTAATTATATTCTTTTAACTGTCTAATGTACAATGCCTTGTCTTTTATCAATAAAGTACTTCTTATTTTATCTTAATCCTCAAATATTAGCAAATGTTACTTTAAAAAAAAAAAAACATTGATGTAACTACATACACGTATCGATATCTTGTATAAATATTGCAAATCAAAACCTTAATTGACCACTAATTACCAAAAATTGCATTTCTATCCTGGTATTAATGCATTCAAATCGTGATTCAAATGGCCCGCCACGAACTTCCGGGGAACTATTGAGTCTCCCTGAACCACGTGACGATCAAGCATTTTGGACCTCCGTTGTCGCAACTCTTCTCTCTATATGGCGCTGGTCTTGACAATCATAAATGTACGGGCAACGCCCTGTGTAATAAAAATGTATGCATGCACAAGGTTCGAGGCTCTTTACGGATTTGGTGGTTACAGATTACAGCTTTGCTGCCTTTGATTCCCAAAGACATGATGAGTCCTTGGCCAAGTAATATATATATTTTGCTCTCTTTACAATAAATAGTTAAACTTAGAAGTTGTCTGTCTTTTCTGGAATTCTGAACCCAACAAACATTAAAACGATCAGGCAGTTCAGGGAGAATCGAAGGAAGGCAGGCAGGCAGCTTTGCATGACATTCTTCTGGACGTGTTTCATTGTGGTGATAGTGAGGGTAGGCTATCCCTTTTATGGCAAGACAGTAATGACGGCCATCTTGGTGACGTGTGTTGTTGTGCGAGACCTATGTGCGAGACCAGAGATGTAGTTCATTGAGCGGTTTCGCACAAAAAAAGTCTTACTTCACAGTTTTACGCCAAAACATTTTTTTTTAAACTTTTTTAAATTGACAAACATCATAGCCTATGTGTAATTCGTGGCACAATTCAAACGGGATCGAAAGATAACTTTTCTCTCGCCATTGAATTCAATACATAATTTTTCTGAAATAAGGTCCCATGCAGGTCCACCGGAAAGGGAGGGACTTCGTCTCTCTATAGCAATCGAAGCTAAAACGACTATCTACTTGTTGCTATCCTATTGTGGCATAAGCCGTTTTCTACAGGCACATTTTACCGGTGTATTCTTCATTATGATTCTACTTGTGATAGTCGGACATGACAACCTGTGCAGCCCATGTATTGATTCCATCTGATAGCTGCTATAATACAAAAAAAAACGTCTGCCTGCTCTCCACAATGATCAATGACAGCGAATAGATGGTCAAAGTAAGGTACAAATAAACAGAATCACACTAAGCCTGGTTAGTGTTGCCTGACTTCTTTTTTTTCAATGCCATGCGATATACCCACACTACCTTTGCAATCGACATATTGGGCACCCCTGATATACAGTCTATGTTCTAGAATCTAGACATACAGTCTATGTTCTAATCTAGACCGACCATTTTTTGGGGCTTGAAAAGCACCGGGCTTCGGAGCTTAGAGGCAGCTCTGCTGCGGTGTGAACAGGAAAAACTGTTATTTTCAGGCTCTAGCTCCGAACCGGCCCTGGAACCGCGTTGGTGTGAAAGGGGCATTAGATACTGAGAGTTGGGCCCTCAGTAGGCTTGGAAATCCCCTAACATAGGTCTGCAAAAGGTGCTTTTTAAATGGCAGTTCGCATGCCAACAGACGCAGACACAGAAGTCCTATCTAAAACTAATCAGGAATGACATGCTGTATAAAGAATCTATAGCGCATTAACGTTTTACATTGCATTTCTTTACAATAATTATCTTTACTTGGGCACTACATTTTCTAAACCTTAAAACTCCAGGATTCATAATATGCACAAGACATTTTTAATTGATCACGGACAACTTTTTTAACCTTAAATATGCAAAACATGAATGCCTTTTAGGAGAGATTGTCTAAAATTGTGCAGCATTATAATAATTTATTCAATTCATCATGTCTTGCACCTATATGTGATAATAGGTTTTACAACCTGCCTTTGATTGTGGCCATTCAGCTACTGTATAAACCCTTTTACCATAAAACATAGCCAGCCTTGCAATTGCTGTGAATTTCTGTGAATGTTGCAATTTTACAACGCTTACCAAATGCAATGTGCCACTTTCTGATGTGACTGGGAAATAATAATGAAACTGTCCTGTTGAAAATGCACAAAAATAGCATGCATGTTTTGGTATGGCATATGCACAGTTTGGTTAACAGCTGATAATGAAAGTGCAGAGCTCATGACACTGGAAGAAAACAGCTTGATAGAGGCCATGTGCGCAGTTGAAGCATTTCTCTTCACATCTTTGAAGGTGTGAAGGAAAAAACACATCTTCCTGGTATATGTGATGGGGTTGCTGTTGCCCTCTTCATCTCGGTGCTCTTCAGGGCTTTGATCTCTTCTGCAGAAGTTCAATATGGGCCTCAGCTGTGGGAAAGAGCTGTGGGGCTTAACAGGACAGAGCCCAAAGAGAGCCCAGCAGATAGCAGGTGCTGAAGCCATGACCTTCCCATCCCAGGCCAGCATTCCTGCTTGTCAGACCCCCTAGGTTCGTGCATGCACTGTGTCCACCCACACCATCTGGAGCTGTTTGTCCTGCTGCACTGTGTTCAAACAGAAGAGTGTCTGAAACGCTTCAAGCACTCATCGACGACACCGAGCAGCTTTGATTAGGAATGATAAACGCTTAGAGAGCTATGTTGACCATCCATATGTTAATCCTCACACCTTCCAACTGGAGAAATAATACCAGAGCCTCCGTTTTTAAAATTAGATAAAGTTTATGTCCTCAGAACATCGACCAACAGTAATCCCACAGGTTTTGGGGAATTTCAGCCGTTGATGTTTTAAATTTGACGGATCGTGGGATGAGGATTTTAACATTGATATGAGCACATTTAAATGTTGTGCCGTTCATGCATCGTTGTTATTGTTAGTTTGCTACTTTGCTTTGTTGTACAACTTGTAAAGAATATTTAATTGCTGATAAGCTACGGCAATGGCTTCTCTCACTGTGTGATTCAAGTGCAGATTCCTGGAGACGAGGAACAATCTGTTCCTCATCCCCTCTACACCTCTAATCATAGGCAGCCCGTGAGCTGCATGTACTCTATGTAGTGGGAAATCACCTTGTCACTGAGTCAAATACACATGGTATAGGGGGAGTAATATATATCCTGCACAAAAAATCATGTCAACATATTAAAATAAGAGTTTAACAGTACTTTTTCTGTGGTAAAAAGGCCTTTTTTTTCCTTTTTTTTTTTACTGTGCAATGAACTCACACCATTTAAAACAACACCTTTTTATTGGAATAAATAGGTCACTGTGCAAAAAATGTTCACGCCAAGGTCACCTTAGGTACAATTTTAATAGCTGTTGTTGACCAATAGCAACTTGTTTTGTCAATGCTCAAAGTATTTCAGACCGTATTGTCCCGTTAGCAACCGAGCTAAGTTAATCAGAAAACAAAATTGCCAACTGACTATTTGCAAAGTAACTTTTACTTGAATATATTTACTTTTCCACTGCAATAACGTAACATTGAGCAAAATTACAGGGAGGAGTGAACAGAACGGTAAAAAGAAAACAGATACAGTGGTTAGCCCGGGAGCTATTTTGACTAGCACTAGCCCTTCTGCGAGTTAGCGGTTAGCTCATCAGCATGTCACAAAACTTCTAGAAACAAATATTGACACACAAACATTACACACGAAGATTGATTTCACAATACCAGACCCATACGATCTTCCCATTTCCGTGTGTACATGCACAGTATCAAATGAACAGCGTTGCCTACGTTTACTAAAGAATAACCTTTTGTTTATGTTATATCCAAAATGAGCAATCATTTTCATACATAGGCTACTACATAAAGAATGGTGTGCAAATGTTTTGTGTGAAGTAGCCATCTCAGGCCTGTCAGGTCAACTGCATATGAACGCTATCACCTTCCCTTCCTTCTCTCCTTGTCGCCCTCAGCTCTCAAGGTTAGGACTTATGTAATCACAGGCCACTGCAGACCGGCCAGTGCGGGAGACAGAAGCTGGGCCAGACGTACAGGTATTCTAAACTGGTTACATTAGACCAAACAGGCTATCTGTCTCCCTCTGTAATTGGACACTGTGGATTAGAAGGAGACGGCAGTGTTTCCCAGCCAAGTGTGCTAGTCACTGTTTATTTGGAATTAATTACCAAGGAGAGTGGAAACCTCACAGTTCCCAAAGAGTGAATCCAGACACTTGAGGCCAGGATGAGAGGAAGGACAGTGCCATACTAAAGCTATGGCAACAAACTTGAGACAGTTCAGAAAGGTGTTTGTTGCTGCTCACTCAGAATTGTATTATATTTGAATCTCGGATGATGATGCAGCTGATGTGGCACAGTCAGATAGATAGGGAAAAACCCTTTCTGTCTCTGAGGCAGCCAATTAATGGATTTCTTCAGCGGTGTAACTGGTATCCTGGTGTGATGCCATTAGCTGTTCTCATGCTGTGGGTGCTTTCCAAGATTTGAGTGAAAGGACAACATTATATATCTCTTAAAGCCTGTGAGAACAGAGCATCCACCCTGGCACTTTGCATTTGATCCTCACTGTATATGTGGAGCTTTTTCCTCTCAAAGGAATCACTGTGTACACCACTAGAAATGTTGCGCAGACGTGTTTTGACAAGCAGGGGAAAGAAAATGAATTCACTAACAAAAGGTCTCTTTAAAAGCTGCTCTTTTTATTGTATCTACTTTTTTTTTAAAAAGGGCTGGTGAAGGGCTGCATCACTGCATATTTTTTCACTATGCTAAAGTTCTGTTTGCATGCAGTGAAATAAATGTACAAGTGAGACAACGTAATAAATTAGCATATAATTTACATTTGAAAAAAAGAAATTAGTAACAGTGTACCAACATTAATACTGAATATAAAATATACGCGACTAATCACATGATGCTTTTCATTTATCTTGCACGTTAGGTACAGGTATAAGCAATGTGACATTCAAACATCCAAGTTCACAGCAATGAGTACCAGTTTGAGTGATTTCAATTCAATTTTTTCTGGAGGCTCCGTATCCCGCAGCCAGTAGATGAGTGAAGTCCAAGCAATCTGAGTTTGACTGATTTCAAATGCTTCTCAGCGTCCACTGTCCTTTCCCAACGGCCTCATTCAAGGTTTGGTAACCGATCAAATCTGCTCGACATTGTCCTACTGAAGGTGGCTACAAAAAAGTAGCAGCAGCAAAATTAGAAATGAGTTGTTAACAACTTCGATGAGATTCTTGTACACTCCTTAATCGTCTTTCATAGTTCCTACTGTACCTCCATAACAAGCGTGTGATAGAGATGTTCTCTTTCACAACCCCCTACACCAGCAGGAATGTTACCTGGGTAAGTCAGTTACAACTGGGCAAGTGTCCATTTTGTTGGTGGCGCAAATTACAATACACGGTTAACAATGACAATTCCCAGTGTGAGGTATAAACAGATACAAACAAAACAATAACATGACCAGCATTTACCATAAGAGATATTGACAAGGATATATACTTTCATATTGTTTGGAGCCAGCCTCACTTTTAAGCACACTGGAGGGTTGAATGGAAGCACCCACTTGATAGCACCAGAAGCCTGGGAAGGCCGCAACCCTCAGAGTAGAGCAGGAGGAAAATAAGAGGTAAACATAGTACTCAGTGGGAATAAAAATGAAAATAAAAAAATGGAAAAGCACCGTTGAGTTGGCTGGTTTTTTCTTGTCGCTGCGAGACAATGATAATGAGAAAAAGGAGAACAAGGACTTGTGGTATGTGTACACCAAAAAACGTAGATCTATATTTTCGGATTTTCTTGCTGAGAATTAGGCGAGAAGATTGATGATCACTGTGTCTGTACGTTCAATATGAAACTACAGCCAGGAGGCGGTTAGCTTTGCTAGCAACTCAAAATAAGTAATGAGCATGTTTTAATTTTTCCAAATACAAAGTGTAAAATATATTAGGGTGCAAGATTATTTATTTGCGGTTTTGGGGTGGTGGCCCACGGGATATTGCAACCTCCATGTTCATTGCTTTGCCTTTTCCCCATTCAACACATTGGAAAAAGAGCGTCTCCAAAGCGGAACAAAAAAAATCTACTGTTTAATAGGCAAACTATTAAATACTTTAAAGTCATTATTGTCTGAAAACAAGCTAACTGTAGTATGGTTAAAGATTCATATTCACAGTACAGACGTAATAGTGACTGGTATCTTGGTTGTCTAATTCACTGCAAGAAAGAAAATGTTCTTTCTATTCCTTTAACTTTTATAAGCAATGAAACAATGACAGTCTTTGCTTCCTGCTGAAGTACAATAATATCTGACAACTTCTGATGTAATAGTCATCCACCTTAAAACAGTAAGAAATAGTGACTGCTCTGTGATTCCAATGAACAAGCTGCTTCATAGAATTTGCTCCTTCAAAATGAATCCTTCAATAGTGAACTGGAAGCTCCTCAATGGGATGTTTAGTAAAGGCCAGTTTGGTAATAGTTTTTCATGTGGCCCAGGCACCTTCTTACGATATCTTTACACTACTTTGGACTAGTGATACTGAGTGAGCTTTCATTAAAGTGTTAGGAACTAAGGCACCCATCTGGGGAAAGTAAAAGTGATTTAAAAATCCTCTTATAACCATGTAGTATTTCTGGTCCTGGATTAACATCATATATAATATACAAATCCTTACAGTATATAAGGGTTTAACGTATGTTACAGTATGTTATATTTTCATTCCAGCACAGAGACGTCGAATATGAATTCAATCACATTACATTCCCTTCCATGACAGTAGGCTACTATCTGACACAAACATGATAAGAGGACAATATTTCAGCTCTGCTTGGAATTGTACAATAAATATACAGTACACTGATGGGGGTTCTCTGTCGTATCTGAGCGGTAAATTGGCAAAGTATTTACATGAAAAAGTGCACCGTAGCCAGAAGTCTGCCTGCCAACAGCACCATCACAGTCGTCCCAAAGACAGGAGTCCGACACTTTCAACTCCCACCCCCTTTCTTCTAACGTAGGGTCCTCTCCTCCATCTGTCCATCTCCGAGGGTAACATCGTCTGCAAGTGATGTGTCCAGCACTTTGGATTCATAAAACAACAAACACGAAGGAAGACTAACAATGATATCAATAATTATTATTATAATAAAAATAACCAGCGAATAATCTTCCAAGTTCCACTTCACAGAAGTGAAAATTAAAACCGTTTGTGTCAGCGTTGTAGGCTGAGCAGTGGTTTGGATGCCACCAAGATGGAGGGCAGGAGGACCAGGTGTGATAAGCGAGGAAATCCATCATTTTCGTCGATCTCTCTTCGTCTCTTTTCCACTGGACCAGAGGTTTTTTCTTTTCAGTCTGCCCTGTTTTCTTTTCCTTTCAGTGCTGTATCGTGCTCCTCCATCTTTGTTGCCTTCTTTCTTCTTTGCTATGTCTTGTTCCCAGAGGGTCAGTGGCCCTGGCAGGTCTTGCAGCACATCTGTCTGAAGTACGCACGGCTGCAGAACTTGAACTTCAGGACCAGCGGGCAGTAGGCCACTTTGTTAACATCTTTGCACTCTGGAGAAATAAATAAAAGAGCTGAGTTAAAAAGTGAAGAATGTATTTTTTACTCTCCTTTAAAAGCGTGCTTCCAGCCCCAGCAATATCACTCATCCGCACCGTCATGTGTTACTATTAGATTAGAGATGCAGTATGCCATTTGATGGTGATATTTAAAAAGCAGAGAAGATCGATTGAGATTAACTGCTATTCTGAAGGTATTTCACACACTTATAGCCACCTGAATGACAAATATTCTCTCTGTTGCAATAAAAGGGGATGTTTTTCGACCCGTTTCCCTAGTTGTGATTCTTTTTTTAAATTCAAACTCAATAGCTAGATACTAAACCTTTTTAGTAAGAGGAGGCTTTAAAGGTTCAACAGTGGTAACTAACTTCTGGGGGTTTGCAAATAATGTAGTTATTTTTCAGTAGACGCAATGCTTAGCACTGTGACTTACAGAATACATCAGGCACAGACTGGGACTAACCTGCTACATGAGGGCTGATGGATCTCCCTCAGGCCTCCACAGAATAAAAGCTCTGCAACTATACTTGGACGCAGAGGCGGGAGCTGAGATCCTGGCCTCGTTCACTAACTGGGCTTCCTGCCATTTGTAGCATGCACACACTCCTTCACACACACACAAACTACTTGCTGGATGCTGGACAAGCAGTGCTCTAAATGCCTTATCACGATCAGAGTGTCTTCCCTTATTAGGCTTTGGCCCCTGCCTCTGCAGAGCCAAATGAAACGAGACATTGCCTCACTGCTGTCCGTAAAGGAACAATTAGCCTACAGCTAATCCCATTAGCCAGCCTGTAAACGCTGCTCACGTTTTCCATTCAGGCTAATCGAAAGGCCCTTCTCAATGCATCTGAATAGCCATCCATCATGTGTAAGTGTATATGGAGGGTTGAGCTGTTTCGCTTTGACCAGGAGCCAACCCCACTGGAAAGATTAATGTAGCTGGCAAAGTGGCGAGGAGTGTGTTATCCAAGTGTGTTTAGGTCATAGTAGAACAGTGAAGATGAAGATCGGGACAGATTATAACCTTTTCATGTAGGGTTTCTAGTGAAAGCAATGCATGTGCAAAACAATAATATGTATTCACATTAAACATCTTCTTTGCATTTGAAGGAACTTCTGAGTCAGATTTTGTGTGTGTGTGTGTGTGTGTGTGTGTGTGTGTGTGTGTGTGTGTGTGTGTGTGTGTGTGTGTGTGTGTGTGTGTGTGTGTGTGTGTGTGTGTGCCGTACGTTTCCTCCTCTTACCGTCGCCATCGGCGATGGGGGTGGCGTCGCACTTGCTCTCGCACTGCTGCATAGTGGTGGGTCGGAGGGACTCTGCGCAGTCATTAGAAGGCTGCCCGGTGTACGACAGACACTGCACCGTCCTCATCTGCTGGCCCAGGCCACACTGCGCCGAACACTGTAACAGGAAACCACAAACGCATTGTCTATGCAGTTAAGCCAATGAAGATTCTTCCAGGAAAATAAGCACCATCCTTTCTTTGTGACCCTGAGTGCTGTAAGTCTACCTTATGCACGCAGACACACAGCTCACACTCACAAACACAGCTCTCACACACACACACACACACACACACACACACACACACACACACACACACACACACACACACACACACACACACACACACACACACACACACACACACACACACACACACACACACACACACACACACACACACACACACACACACACACACACACACACACACACACACACACACACACACACCTTGATCCAATCAACCAATCATCAGGGCATGCAGGAAGCGAGCACAGTCACCTTCCCCTTTGTTTGACTCAGAGCTGGCTGCATGTCAGTGACTTTGTTCCCAGAGCTAACAGGTCAGCGTTGCTAGAGAGGTTTTTCCATGTTTTTGTGAGTGCAAGGACAGACAGAGAAACAGACAGAGTGAAAATGTACTCTTTGATTGATTGTTTCTCATGAGGAAGTTCACTTGTTCTTTTAAGACTACAAGCTGAGCTTCGAACAGTGTGCACGTCTGAAGGAGACGAGGGGGATAATTCAGATTTAATTAAAAGGACACATCTTTTAAGTGCTATCAGCTAAAAGTGCCATAACTACAAATATCTGGAGTAGATTTATGGATGTGTATTGCCTAAGGATGAATAATGAAATCCTCACAAAGTACAAGTCAACCTCTATTCAGAGTTATAACTGGGATGAGTACAATCTTAGACGCAGATTGCACCGATCTGGCGGAAAGGGTTAATTAATCGACCCTGTGACCCAGTGCTGCTGCAACAGCTGATCCTGTTGTTGGATAATTCCTAGTACTGGAGTCTTATTCAGGATTTGTTTACAAGGAGATCTCCACAACAATGGAGTAATCAGCGTTGATGCATCCTAATAAAAACAACCTTTAAGAAGCCTCCTCTGGCATATGGTCATTCTGGCTTGATTTCATAGGTTTAGGAAAAATGACGATGGACTCACCTTGGCCACAGAACTAAGGGACAAAACATTTGTTAACACATGAAAAAGGTTCTCGTATTGTGCACCTGACTTCTATAAATGTTCTAGTTCTAATAAAAACTTAAATTGGTTCTATGGGTGGCCAATAAAACCCTTTTATAACAGAAGAAAGACTACAAAAACAAGCATCTAATGAATCTTCATGATAACTCCACCTTGAAAGCACTGGGCAACAACACACCTGTTTGCCAGCACTATGTGTGTGCGCGTGTACAGTACGAGTCTGTGATATGAACCCAGCCATCAACAAAAGCTCACCCCCCCCACTGATGAGAGAACTACCGGGCTTTCTGTCACCTTCAATGATCCTCTCTGACTGCCTCAGATCAGGGAGCCTGCATGTCATCCCTTCCTAATTAGAGAGTCTTTATTAAGGACCCGCTGCCGGCCATGACAGATGGTGTACGTCAATGGTGCGACTTAAGTGGGATCTGAACCAGTGACCTTTTGGCCTTGGGAGACCAGAAGCTCGGTAGCTGGCAACAATCTTCCCTTTCTGACGCTTTTAGGGACCGGGGCAGGGAGGACCAAGCTTGTAATTAAAGCAACAAAAAAAAAAGAGGAGGTGGAGGCCGAGGGACAGGGTTGCAAACACACACACACACACATCTGAAGTGCATGAGAAAGTGCTGTGTGAGAGCAGACCCAAGCTGTTGCTTGGGTCTCCGAGGTATTAACCCCTGCTCGGCTGTTAGATGGCCCACGCTGAGGTTATCAGTCAGCTCTGCTTTGTTTACGACTGTCATTGCTATTGATCTAATTCTAAAGATGTGTTTTTGATGTCAGTGAACACACGTGTGGCCGTTATGAGGAGAAGCCAAGGGAGAGCTGTAACCTAGACTTCCTGACTCTTAACCTCTGACCCCAAGGGGCTCAAACTATGACATCAGCTCCACCGACCATCAGAGCACACTGTTTAAAATTCCACTTTTACACAAAAATTCCCAACAAATCCCTACCAAAATAACAAGCCATATTTTTGTGCGTTCATCCCTCTCTGACGCACGTGTTTTTGGCGTCCCCCTCACCTACATGAGTCAGCTGTGTTGTAAAGTGTTCAACAGCTTTGCGGAGCTCACTAAGTCATGTCACGGTGAACCCGAGAAAGCTACTCCTCGGTATTCCTCTAAATCTTGTTTCCTGGAAGTGATCGAGAGGCCTGGTCTGAGGCAGAGATAAACTTCAAACAGCCAGGAGGATATTACTGCCACTGATCACACACTGCAGGCCCGCTGGAGCACTTGGACCCAAACACACAAACAGAGCTCCTACGCAGGCACACACACGTCACAGGCCTGCTTTGTATGTCATCCAGGTGTAAATTATATTAACCATTCACCAACACATGGGATCCATCAGTGCATCTTTTGGCTTTTAGGCATTCGAGCTATCCTTTTAAAGGATTAACCAGCATACTGTTTGGGAAGCTCACTTAGATCACGTTTAAAGTGCTAAAAAGCTTTTTTGCTTTAACTTGTTACTTGGCAATGTTGATTGCCCAATATAGGTGCTGTAGAAAATAGTGCTTTCTGTTTTCCACAGGAGCTATCGGTAGCTATCTCCACCACGAAAGAGTCTCACTATGCTTCCCCAGTAATGGAAATGGCAGACAGTGCGAAAATAACTGTGGGAAACTAAATGAAGTGCATCCTAGGCAGTTTTGCCAACTATTTTACAATAAAAAAGTAGCTAGCACTAGATCCAAAAGTCTCTGAAAGTTTCCAGATGACATCATACACTCCTTTGCATATTGGCAACATCATTGCACGTTCATTTGCATAAAGCTTAGTGGTTGCAATGTTTGCAGAGAAGAAGAGACTTCCTTCATGCATGGAAAGAGAAGAGGGAAAGTCCCTGTACTGGCAAACAAAACATGTGCTGCAGCATTGTAATAACAGAATAACACATTTGAATATATGTCAAATATGTTATTTTGTAGAATGATGAATTTTGTCACAAGTCACAAGATTCTCCCTGAATACTCTTAGTAAAACAGAAAGTGACCTGGGTGTTTTGAGAGAGCGGCACCAACAATAAAACGCCTTGGAAATGCTAGAGTTACAAAAGATGTCTGTGTCATGAGTTAAAAATCATGGAAGTGCCATCTTACCTGTCCCCATTCACCAGGGATCCAGCGAGGAGGAGGACATCGTCCTAAACTGCAGCGGATTCGGACCGGAGGTTTGTTGTGGCTTGGGCAGTGTGCGGGGGGGAAGGTCTTGGTGAGGTCGCTGCTCTTACACAAGGCGATGCGGTGCTTAAAGCCGGGGCCACATTTAGGAGTGCACTGAAGAGACAGCAGAAGGTGTAAGGAGCACATCTTTGACGGCACTCTGAGCTAAAGTTAGTTTCAGAGCATTATCTTACCTCCGACCAATCCAGAGTGACCCACTTTGGCGGGCAGGACTGGTTGTTGCAGGACTCTCGTTCGATAGGTCGGTGAGTCAGGCAGTGTGTGTCCTCCAGTGTCTCCTCCTCAGCAGGGCCGATCTTCCTGATGCACAAAACCGTCCTCGTCCTCATCCCGCCATCACATGTCTTCCCACACTCCGACCAGTCCCCAATAAACCACCTGCACGAGAGTACATTTGAGTTAAAAGAGAAAAAACAGAGCAAACAGTGAGTACAGTAAGTGTTGTTCCTCTGAGTACCAATGTGTTTTCCTCCCTGTGGTTACCTAATTAGAAAAGGGCTTTTGATAATGTCACTGTGAAATCACATTATGCTTCTGAACATTTGGGTGACTTTATCAAAGTTGGATTACTAAAAGGGCAGTGCAGCAACATTTCACAGGACATCCGACCTCAGTAACCTTTCCATAACGACTGAAACACAGTGCATCCATAGCACGGAGTACAGCTTGTTGTGTTTTAACAATATTTAGAGAATATTGACCTCTTTTGTTCAAAGGAATCGATACTTAGTTTTCCAGATAAATGTTCTTTACTTTCTTTATGTCCGGTATTGAAAGAAAATGTGTATGTTTTCACTATTTATCAATTGGTTGGTTGTAATGTGATCAACTGTACATTTGTTTGGGATAATGCATCACAAAGTGTAGTTTTCCAACCTTTATTATTTAAGTTTCAACCTTAGCAGGCTTATTCGACCAATCAAAAAGGTAGATTTAGTGTAACTTGGCTCGGAAAACAGGTATAAGTAACTCTACTTCCTTACTTATCGCACATGCATTATCGATATTCTTATTTAACTCTTGGAAATAAAGATAATTATTGTATTTTATCTATAACAGCCACAACATTTTAGAGTTGCTCGGGGAAGTGTTGTAGCAACATCCAATATAGACTAAACGAAGACCAACATCTGGACAAAATGTCTTAATTTGAAAATGTTATCACTCATTAAAAAATAATTGTTGCAGTTAAACTCTTGTGATCTGGCAGATAAGTGACCGCCCTGTCTGTGCCATGCCTCTGAGCTTTTGTCCTCCAGAAAAATGAGACCCTCTTTCTACACACTTCAGAGCTGATATCATAAAACTGCCCTCCAAACACATCCAGCTTGTGAGATATTACATCATCTGAAGGAATGTATACAGAATTAACGACGTGTTCAAACATCTGTGTTAGCTTTCATTACGCGAGCCCATAAAACCCCGGCTTTTCTAAAACAATAGTGTTTACGTGGACTTATTCGGCCCGTCATGAGGCTGCGGAGGGTGTTTGCCTCTCTAATAGACACAAATGTCATGCGTAACTCAACACACACACACACACACACACACACTTTAAGTCACGCACTGCAATAGCCTTCAAGTACTAATCAAAATAAATGAGATAGCACGGAGTCTGCGTCTCCTGAATACAGATGTGAAAATAAATAACCCGAGACCGTAGTCTAAATGTATGAAAACAAATTACCACTTATACAGTACATTGACGATACTGTGGGCTTTTTTGGCCTGAAAGACATACAGTTTCATACTCAAGTAATTGTCAGAGAAACTGATCAACCCTGATGCATTTAATCCCCTTTTCTCCATATAGGATTGAAATGATTCTGACTTTTCTAGCTTCAGTGTTGCAGACATTTGGCCCCCAAACACTAGTTCATATTGCACCTGTACACGTGTGTGTTACCCCCCCCAGGGTCGGTAGTGAAGCCAAAACAATCAAACACAGGTGGTCATTTTCAAGGCTCTAATTTTT
Source organism: Notothenia rossii (assembly GCF_949606895.1). Taxonomy (NCBI): domain Eukaryota; kingdom Metazoa; phylum Chordata; class Actinopteri; order Perciformes; family Nototheniidae; genus Notothenia; species Notothenia rossii. The sequence continues at coordinate 39,538,145 of NC_136910.1, forward strand.
GGCACGAGGCAAACACTGAAAATAGTTAACATATGAAGCTATAAATCACGGTCTTTTTATTTTATTATTTTGTTCCAAACACACTTCACAAAGTAGGCCTCATTGAAGGTGATATAATATCCTGAGTCAGTCTCGTTTTCATGGACGATTTCTCTTTTTGAAAGAATGAACTGCAGAGAAAGAAAGAAGCTGCTTTTCTCAGTATTTTTATATTAACAATGGATCAAATGTCTAAGTGTAATTAAGTCTGTAGTTCGTTGTGAGCACACTACAGAGAATCATCACATGACACAGATCATTTTGATATTCATTTATCATGCAAAAGTGCCAAACATTCTCTGGTTCCACCTTGTGATATGCAACAATAAACTGCTGTTTTATATTGTTGTAAATGGCTGGTTTTGAACCGTTGGACCTTAAGATGTAACTTTGGCCCGGCTGAACTTGTTATTCATATTTTCTACTAATTCCCCATATTTTTCACACAAAACTTGATAATGCCAATGATCAAGACTGTTGTTACGTACTCTGGAGGACACGGCTCAGTGTTGCAGTCTCTCTGGTTCTCTGGGGGTTTGCTGTCTGGGTCACAGTAGCTGTTCTGCACCACTGAGTTGTCATCCAGCCTTTTACACACCACCTCCTGCTTCTGGGAACCTAACAAGGAGGAAACACACTGATCAATAAGGCAGCACAGAGCTCAAAAACATTTAAACCCTCATCAGAAACATGGAGGCCGAGCGTCGTGTTGAGCGCTGTGTTTGAGCGGAGATGGTATCGCTTTCAGTCTGTAGTAAATCCAGACATGTAAATTCCTGATTCTTTGCAGGATATCTTGGCAAATCACTTTTACAGAGCAGGGAGCTCTTTACTTTGGCTCCTAATGGAGAGAGTGAGGGCTACCGTATCGGTGTCACACCTCCCACTGTGTGTGTGTGTGTGTGTGTGTGTGTGTGTGTGTGTGTGTGTGTGTGTGTGTGTGTGTGTGTGTGTGTGTGTGTGTGTGTGTGTGTGTGTGTGTGTGTGTGTGTGTGTGTGTGTGTGTGTGTGTGTGTGTGTGTGAGCATGCACTGTGTGTGTTTGTGTGCATGTGTATGCCATACCAACTTGGAAAGGGTCTGTTTGGGCCCTCGTGGGACATATCCCGCAGCAGACTTGTCTGGCAGATGTAATGAGATATGGATGTGTGTGTGTGTGTGTGTGTGTGTGTGTGTGTGTGTGTGTGTGTGTGTGTGTGTGTGTGTGTGTGTGTGTGTGTGTGTGTGTGTGTGTGTGTGTGTGTGTGTGTGTGTGTGTGTGTGTGTGTGTGTGTGTGTGTGTGTGTGTGTGTGTGTGTGTGCGTGTGTGTGTGTGCGTGTGTGTGTGTGTGTGAAGTATAGAACATCTACCCATCTGAGTTTGCAGTGAAATACAGTTTGGAGGAGCAGTACGCATGGGGTGAAAGAGTTTCGGTTGTAAGGCTGTCAGAAGGTGTTTTTCATAGAGTTTATTGCTGTGGTGATATATTCAACAATGCGTCATGATTAGCCGAGCTAGCTGTATCGAATGGGGGCCTGATTGAATAACCTTTTACAGAGCGAACAGAGACACAAATCAGATCGTTTGAATCAACAATGCAAAAGCATGTTTACAGGAAGGAACATTTGTGCGTTCTAAGGAAGAGATTTAAAACTTCTGCTTTTGAGTTGGAAATCCTTCCTGAGAGAAAGCCACATGCTTATTCAGTCATGCTTTTACAAAATATTACAAACCCGTCCAGGCCACACTTGACAACTGGGAAGAAACACTATTTATTGTTACATGAAACCCATTGCTTTTGGGCTAAAGCGTTTGGTTTAGTCATTCTTGAGGCCGTGGTCTCAACATTTCACTGCGGTTTCAGATTTGAATGTTTGACTTTGTAGGACAAGCGCTCTGGAAGAGTGGTTCGTATCTGTGTGCAGCGCTGGTAAACCAGAAGCTATGCAGAGCAGCTCATTCACAGAAATTACACCATATTCATTTCTCTGGCTAAAATACGGAAAATATACATATTGAATTTATTAAGAGGACTGAATCTCCGGCTACAGAGTAATGATTTTGGAAAGCCATTGTAAATTATGATACTGGGTTTCCACACACTGCTCTTCAGCATTTGTGTAATTATTGGTTAGGGAAGATTTACAGAAGGACACACACACACACAAGATGTGAAGTATTACATATTTGAGAAGGCTAGAAATATTCACAAATAATTTAAACACCCACAGTCTGTTATGCTGTTTAATACCAAAATGCTATGAGTGCTATTAAAAAGAAAAGCATCTGCCCGATGGAGCTCAGCAGAAGTAGTAGTAATTTATTACAAGTTTTATAAATCAAAACTTGAACTGCTTAAAATAATGATTAAAATGTTCATATTGGTTTAAAAAGATGATAAAAAGACGTAAGACAAGAAATATTGTTGAAATAGGAGTGTTTCTGTATTTGACACTTGACAGGAGTAAAGTACGATTATCTGTGTGGAGAAATGAGAACATAGTAACATTTCTTAATTTAATACATTTAATAAAAATAAATGCCATATTTACATGAACCTTTCCCCATTATGTCTGTTTGTTTGAATCTTTGAGAGGCATTCTTTCAATTACATCATTTTGTTACGACCTCTTCCTCTGATTTAAAGGCATTTGATTGAGTGGCTTACGTGCCACCAAATCCTAATAATTGCTTGAAGGTGTGGATTAAAATGCACATTAAATTGCATTTACTTTGCATGTTTATAAAGTTATGATCGATATATGACTTAAAGATAACAATTATGCATTAACAGTACATTTAAACCTTTGTGTGTCAATTTAAAGTGGATCTGATCGCTACAGTTTTAAAATGGAAAAGTCTATCGCTATGTTTCTGTTATAATCTAAAGTCCAGAGAAGCAGAGAGCAAAGATACTTCGCTCAGGGCTCGCGGTGCTCACTCACCTCCAGCGCAGGTAGCAGAGCATTCAGACCAGGGCAGGTGGTGCCAGGAGAAGCCCACCTCATTGTCCCCACTTCCTGTGCGCTGGATGGGCACGTTGAACTTGTAGCGTATCCCCAGGTTCTGCTCCTGGAGGAGGACCTGCAGAGGAAGCAGCAAACACAAAGTGAGGACAGGAGAGACAAGTCGCATGAGAAGACATTTAGTAGAATTGACATTACACATTAATTTCAACCAATGTAAAACTGATTTATTTTGTATTTAAATGCAGTTTGAACAGTTGGGATCAGTGAGGCTTTGGCGGGTTTATATTAGACCTATGGATGCAAATGGAGCCTGAGGGGAGTCAGGCTTTGCAAGCCGCAGAGGAATGGCTAGCGGTCGAGTGGCTAGCTGCTCGTCTATTCCAGTATTGCTGTGTGGTCTGGTATTTCCAGCATTCATGTCAGGCAGAAACCACCGAGTATTACGACAAGAAATGGCTTAGTTGCCTCACATTAACACACAGAGAAAATAAAAAGGAACCTATTTTAAAAAAGAACTTGACATGAACGAGCAAACACAACACACATGCTCTCCAAATCAAGTAACACAGTTCTTTTTCAATAATATCCACATATAAAATAGATCCAAACCCCAAAACTGGTGGTTGATGGTCATCTAAGGTTGGAAGCCAGATGTTTCAATTAGTCCAGCAGATATGTGAAATATCTGAAAGAATTGTGCTTTTGATGATAAAAGCATGAAATTTGGCACACTGTTAGAGCATGCCCTAAGGAAGATTTTTGGCTATAGGGCCATCGCAAATTTGTCCATTGGTTGTTATTTTACCAGTAGTTTAGGATCTAGACCACCTACGATCTTGATTCTGGTGGCTAATCCTACATTTTCAAGGATGGGGAATGCATTGGTACTATTTACAACATGCTAGAATGTAGCTAACTATATGTATCTGGTATTCAGGGAACAAAATACACAGTAAACCATTAACATATTTATTATGGTGAAGTCATACATGTTACATAATATATATGAAATATTACAGGTTTTCAACTAAATGCAGACTTAGTTCTGAAAACACAGTCCACCACAGTGGCAAAGGGCACTGCACTGAATTGCTGCCTTGACACATTTGCATTTTCCACTGCAACCCTTTTTGCATCCACAGCGGAGGAGTTCACAACAGGCCTGGTAATGTGGTCCAGTAAACTTCCCATCCACCTGTGGCCTTCCTCTTCCACCCCCAGTCACCTGGAGATGGGAGTTCAGGGGCTGCAAACATCATCTGTCCCCAGCAGTGACCAGCTTGGAAGGCAGCTCTCTTTGTGTGCTGAATCGATGCTCACTTCTCTACTTCCCCTCTTCTACGACCAGGCCAAATATGTGGCAATGATTCGTCATTCCATCGATGAGGTAATTCAGGCATTAGAGATTCTGAATCCTGGTCAGATCACTCTGGATCAACCTCTATACGCTGTGGCAAAACAAACCCAGTGGAGCTGGCCAGCAACTCACAGTGAAGATCATTTTATTGGGATGTTTGTTGGGTTTCACATTGAGATGGCAGCACTCAAGGTACTTGGCGACCTCCTGGAGGGGTAGCGGGTGGACAAGAGCAGTGTCATGTTCCCAGTTCCACTTCTGGTCTATCATCCTGCAGCTGGAAATAGAGTTGATGATCTATGTGCGATCAATAAGAGAGGCCGACTTCCTACTCTACATAAATGCCTTGACCAAGATTGTGCCTTGGTTCATTTCATTTCATTTCAAAACTTTATTTATGCAGGTGAATCACATTGAGATCATTGATCTCTTTTTCAAGGGTGACCTGAAGGGTCCTTTCCCTGGGACACACCCAATATGCCGGATGGATACCAGTCCACTTACGTGACATGATTGTGCTAAAAGATAACCATTCTGATGTCCATCAACAGTTTCTGAAAGGAAACTTTGCTTTGAAGAAGACGACACGCAGCTTCTCTGCTATTGTCATTGACCAGGCCCACAAGCAGAACAATGCCTCTGTGAAAGGTGATGGTGGTGCTGTAGGCCTGACAGAGAACCCTGCAGCTCTGCAATGCTGGATGGTGTCTGGCCCCGAGATGGCATGTGTGGTTGGGGAGTTTAAGGCCTCCACTGAGAAGAGAAGGAAGACTGACACCCTGCACCATGAGCAGAACAAACATGCACAAATGGCATTTGCACAAGATGTTAAAGCACTAATTGGTGCTACATAAGACATGGGCAATCGATTCTGTGAAATAAGCAGTGAATATCTTCTTGTACTGGATACTAGAGACCTTGCAGATGCAGCAGTCATTGACACTCTGAACCAGATTGAGAAACTCGGACAGGACGGGTATGACACCTACAGTGGAGGAAATAAGTATTTGATCCCTTGCCGATTTTGTAAATTCACCCACTTACAAAGAAATGAACAGTCTATAATTTTAATGGTAGGTTTATTTTAACAGTGAGAGTAAGAATATCAAAAAGAAAAACCAGAAAATGAAATTATATAAAAGATAAACAATTATTTGATCCCCTTGCAAAAAACAAGGATTCTGGCTCCCACAGACCGGTTACATAAGTCCATTTCCATTAGGAAAGTACCCCTCATATCAACTTGTTACCTGTATAAAAGACACCTGTCCACAGAATCAGTCAATCAGATTCCAACCTCTCCACCATGGGCAAGACTAAAGAGCTGTCTAAGGACCTCAGGGACAAAATTGTAGACCTGCACTTGGCTGGGGTTGGCTACAAAACCGTCAGCAAGCAGCCTGGGGAGAAGGTGACAACTGTTGGTGCGATTATTCGGAAATGGAAGGGAAAAAAATGGACATCAATCAACAATCAATCACCCTGGGTCTGGGAATCCACACAAGATCTCGCCCCTTGGGGTATTGATAATCATGGGAAAGGTGAGGTATCAGCCAAGAACTACAAGGGAGGAACTTGTTAATGATCTCAAGGCAGCTGGGACCACAGACCCAAGAAAACTATTGGTAACACACTACACCATAATGGATCAAACCCTGCAGCGCCCGCAAGGTCCCCTGCTCAAGAAGAACATGAAAGGCCCTTCTGAAATTTGACAATGAATATCTGAATGATTAAGAGAAGGCTTGGTAGAAGGTGATGTGGTCAGATGACACCAAAATGGAGGTGGAAACGTTATAATTTTGGGGTGTTTCTCTGCTAAGGGGACAGGACGACTTCCCTGCATCGAGGAGAGGATGGACGGGGCCATGTACTGTAACATCTTGGCCAATAGCCTCCTTCCCTCAGCCAGGACACTGAAAAGGATCATGGATGGGTCTTCCAGCAGGACAATGCACCTGAACATACGGCCAAGGCAACACAGGAGCTGCTAAAGAAGAAGCACATTTAGGGGATGGATGGGCCTAGCCAGTCTCCAGACCTTAATCCCATAGAAAATCTGTGGAGGGAGCTGAAGTTTTGAGATGCCAAGAATCAGCCTCAACACCTTAAGGATTTGGGGAGGATCTTCAGAGAGGAGTGGACCAAAATCCTTCCTGAGATGTGCACAAACCTGGAGACCAACTACAAGAAGTGTCTGACCTCTGTGCTGTCCAACAAGGGTTTCTCCACCAAGTACTAACACATGTTTTGCAAAGGGATCAAATACTTATTTCCCACAGTTTAATGCATATCAAATTGTATCTTTTATATAATGTACATTTCTGGATTTTCTTTTTGATATTCTTACTCTCACTGATAAATTAAACCTACCTTTACAATTATAGACTGTTCATTTATTTGTAAGTGGGCAAACTTACAACATCTGCAAGGGATCAAATACTTATTTCCTCCACTGTATGTCAGTGAGCGCCTGGTCGAACAGAAAAAGCCCATCAAAGATCCCATTAAAAGGAAAAACCTCCCTCTATTCAGCCAGCCTCCAGTCCAAGATAAGTCCAGGTCCCAACAACAGCTCTCATCTCTGAAGAATGACTGTTCTCTGTTCTCTAGGCTGTACATTGTATCTGAGATACGTGATGGAAGTCTGGATGAGTTTTTTGGGATTAATTACGTAAAATATAATAAACTTGAAAACCAGGCATGTCCATCATCATTGTCACAAATGGGCAAACTCAGAACTGGTACCAAGTCAGACTTGGTGGGCTGTTTGGAGGACCTGATTTCTTTACAAGAGATTGCATCCCACCTCACAGTTAATGCCTCATCCTTGATGGGGCTACTCTTGTGAACATGCTACGACCTGGTGCTGCTAAGACGTTTTTTTATTATGCGTATAAAGCGTTCTCACCATACATCCTGTCTCAGCTGGAGCATGTCAGCAGAATTTATGTCATGTGGGATGAATATTTCCCCGAAAGTCTGAAGGCTGAAACACGCAGCAAGAGAGGGAAGGGAGGTCATAGACGCGTTGAGCCATCCAGTGTCATTCCTGGAAACTGGCCAGAGTTTCTGCGCATTGAAGACAAGAAGGCTGAACTGTTCTTCTTCCTGGCAACCAGTGTGACAGCCCTCAACACTGACAAACAAATAATCAGTACTTGCAACATGCACACATGAGGAGGCTGATACCCGCATCCTACTGCACCTAGGAGATGCTGTGAAGGAAGGGTATAGCAAGGTGTCAATACGCACAGTTGACACGGATATGGTAGTAGCCTACTGGCAATCACAGCAGCTCAATCGACCCAGGCCTGTCGTGAACTCCTCCTGAATGTGTCAAGGTAGCAATTCAGTACACTGCCCTTTGCCACTGTAGTGGACTCTGTTTTCAGAACCAAGTCTGAATTTAGTTGAAAACCTGTAATATTTCATATATATTATGTAACATGTATGACTTCACCATAATAAATATGTTAATGGTTTACTGTGTATTTTGTTCCCTGAATACCAGATACATATAGTTAGCTACATTCTAGCATGTTGTAAATAGTACCAATGCATTCCCCATCCTTGAAAATGTAGGATTAGCCACCAGAATCAAGATCCTAGGTGGTCTAGATCCTAAACTACTGGTAAAATAATAACCAATGGCAGCCATTTTCAAAATGGCCGCCATTGGCGCCATTGGACAAATTTGCGATGGCCCTATAGCCAAAAATCTTCCTTAGGTCATGCTCTAACAGTGTGCCAAATTTCATGCTTTTATCATCAAAAGCACAATTCTTTCACATATCTGCTGGACTAAATGTACTCAGAACAGCAGCATACATACACAATAAAATGCACAGAAAAAGTTGAAAGTTGAGTTACTTCATTACTCCAAGTTCCCATAGGTTTTTCTGATGTTCTGCATACAGTGATAAACTGACAAAATATGAAATGATTCAACCTAGATCATCATTCAAGGGTTTTAATTTACATTATCACCTTCAGAAAAAATGTTTGAAGGTGTCTCTCTTAGTGATCCCTACTGGTAGTTAAAACCTAAATATGCTACATATTGGAGTTTTGTTGTGAGTTTCAGCCCATGGTTCTGTAAGGAACAGAACTTGACTTTATCGATTCACTCTCACTGCTTGCATAGCATAATACTTTAGAGAACAAGGCTCTAAAAACCACTCTACACTACTTGATCAGCAGCATATAGTAGAGAGGCACAGTTTGAGAATATGTGGTGAACATAGTGGAGTATTTCTCTCAGGAGATAGAGACTAAAACAGAGTGGAAAATGTGTAATTATTCAAAAAGAATGATAATGTTAATCTGTAACAGCTGGATGTGTGAACAAAAAAACGACCCAAAGGAATCCGCTCCAGTTTGAGTCCTTTGTTTCTATGTATAGGAATATTGGAAAGAAAACGGGATCACAGTAGGGGATAACATTTACAATACCATCTTTGTAACACTATTGCATTTAAATGTGATTCCACGCATTCAATGTTTTTTTCAAAGTCCATTCTTTTCAATAAAATCTAATTTATTACCATGACAAACAGGATTTCAGTGGTAGCACCCAGCGCCTCTAGAGACTCCGGTTCATCGGTCGGTCTCTTGTAGTGGAAGGCCGTCCCTGCGATGTCAAACTTCCTGGGCCAGTCGATGGTCCACGCTCCGTTGATGTAGTAATCATCCACTTCAGATTTCAGAGCTGAGTAATCACAGAAAACAAGTCATATTTTCAGAAAGATGAAATCAAAAGCAGACAGGAACAGTAGCGGAGACAACAGGTGGAGACAATCATTCGCCGTGATGTCATTGCTGTCGTTCATCATCATCCTTTTCAGCCTCCCTGATGTCACTGACAACTTTCTGAGCGAACACACACACACACACACACACACACACACACACACACACACACACACACACACACACACACACACACACACACACACACACACACACACACACACACACACACACACACACACACACACACACACACACACACACACACACACACACACACACACACACACACACACACACACACACACACACACACACACACTGTGTTTGCAGACTTTTCACGTGCACCGACATGTACATACGTCTAATTTAGAAAGAGAAAGAAAACACACTTCAGGTGAAAGCCAGGACGAATCTTATGAATACCACTTTGTCTGGTTGTCAAAACAAAAGCTGGTCTCCAAGCACAACAGATCTGAAATATCCACTTTCTGTGCGTTGAAATGGGGCCAAATTCAGGAGAAATGATCCAACTATTCGCTTTTCTGTCTCTCTGGCTCGTGCTCTGCAGATTCCCCTCTTTTCCCCCCCTCGAACAATTGTTAACTCCTCTTTAAAATATCACAATGCTCTTAGAGATGAATCCATTTTCTACACATCTGGCACTTATTGTGAGCATTTTGTTATTTTGAACAGTGCAGTTTACACAAGTCTCCACAGGCATCCCAGTCTCTATATTTATATTGCCTCACTTAGTTTCTGCTTTTATTTAACAAAAAAAAAGGAAACTACTCTCACCTAAATAGCAAGGACTCAGACAATGCTGCAGAAGAACAATATTATCTTTATCTCTCGGGTCCCACATGAAATTCATAAGAAATTTACAGATTGCTTGGAATGGAAAATGTAGTCCAACACAATAGCCAAAATTGCACTCTTTAAACTTTGATATATAGACATCATATCCTCTATAATCCTTGTGGACCAGGCAGCTGTCACCACGGCCCTATAAATCTGATGCAGCTCTGCGGTTCAAAGTGTAACTTAAGCCCTCCATCAACACCATCCGCTATAAATTCAACACGCTGTCACATGTCTTTTTCTCGTTAATGAAAAGACACAGAGCAGGCTTAATTGAATCCGGTTGTTTGATTGTTTTGCGTCCGTCCCTGCCAGTGTTGCAAATAGTTTTTGTTTAGTCTGGAACAGAGCGGATAAGCCTGGTGCCAGGAGAGCCATCACATGTGTTAGGATTCAGAGAGTTTTTATAGACTCTGTTTTATGGCTTTACATTAGGCAACAGGAGATTTAACGATGGCATCTCTCTAATTTGCTCTTGACAAAAACGCGAGGAAATCCCTGGAGATGTGGTTGACACAGAGCTGAACAGATAATATGAAACAGCTTGATGTCAAAATTGCCAATTCATCACACTGTACTGAACTTCTACTGAGACTTGTGGATTGATAGTGAAGTGAAACAAGACTGGGGAGCAACACTAGTGCCTGTGTTAGACTCCACTTAAACAGAATGGAGCTTTGAGCTAAAAGCATGTCATGTTTACCATGTTCACCAACAGGTTAGAGTACAGCTGTCGGTAGTTTTGCAGGTATTTGGTCATAAACTGAAGTGGATAATCACCCTGAGGGGAACATGAATGTCTGAACCAAATTTCATGGCAATCCATCTCAAAGTTGTAAAGACATTTAACTTAAAACTACAAATATGGGAGTTAAGTTCAGGTTAGAAGAAAAGTCAGGGGTCATCAAAGTCAGTCTGCTTCAGAGACTGCACAAAGCTGTGGGCCAGTCCACTAAGTAGATGTTGAGATATTTCACTGGATAGTGGATATTTGTTCCTAGCTCATGGCACTAAAGGACATAGCATCAAAGTAATTAGGGTTCATCCTCTGGGCAGATGTACCACATGTCATGGCAATCCATCAAACACTTTACAGTCATACACATAAAAAGACAAATGTTGCCCTTTTGTTGGCGCTAAAGGAAATGTCAGGGTATTGTCAAAGTCAGTTTGTTTGATCCTTTTAAGACCATGCACAGTATGTCTGTACAAAATTGCATGTCAATCTATTTAGTAGATGATGAGATATTTACCTGGATGGCTTACTGTTTTCCCAGCTAATGGTGCTACAGGACATGTCGCTGATAAAGTCATTAGGACATTAGGATTCATCCTCTGGGCACCATGAATATAAAGTATGTACCAGGCAATCTATCTAATGGATTTTGTGTTATTTCACAAAAAAAACAATTAGAATGACAACCTGGCACAACAGGAACAATTAGTGGATCACCAAAGTCAGTAGGGTTAATCCTCTGGGTAAAATGAATGTTTGGAACAAATGTATTGCCAATCCATCCAGTAGTTGCTGAGATATGTAAGCCTGGACTAAAGGGGTGGGCAAACCGACATACATAGAGCTTATACAATTGAATATTAATCTGGTTATAAATGTGACTTGATCATATGGAGGCCTTCACTTACCAATGTAATTCTTCGACATGGCAACTTCTTTGATTTCGATGTGAACCGATCCTTTTGGGATCTGAACCACCTCCATGTAGCCTGGAAGAAAAGGACACAGAGAGTTGAGGTTGTGTTTCTCCCACTCAAAGGGAGTACATATAGAATAAATCCAAACCACCCAAAAAGGACAAATCAGGAGGACAAAACAATCCCCTCCTTTTTTTTAAACAGTCAAACACGGACACACAGTATTTTTAGATGGTTTACTAGCCATACCATAGAAGGAGAAATATGTTTTCTCTCTCTCCTGCTGTCTATAGACATCCTCAGGCTACAGCCAACAGCAAGTCCCTATCTGTCCTCCTGATTTCTTCATTCCATGATGTAATTAATGGGAAAAACAATCTGTCACCATGACTCTAAAAAGCCAAAAGCATATGCTTTTCTCTGTGGGTGACAAAGACCACAAAAAAGGCACATTTCCTTGAAAGATTATCTTCCTTGCTTAAGGGATGTTATGCACAAAAGCTGCTTACCCAAAAGGACGATGAGTTATTTTGTTTGTCACATGTGGTCATCAAAACAAAATGTCTGGACCTCTTTTCACACTGAGTGAATCAAACAAGCCTGACAGCTCCAGTTCAAATTAAAAAGGGAGATCTAACAGAAACCTGATCATCAAAATGCCTGGAGTCAGATAAATTACCTCCTCTGGGTAGGGACTCGTTGAAGAGTCCCTCTGTTGCCTCGCAGGTGCTGCCATCCCCTCCACACACACGGCATCGATCCTCTTTAGCATCAGAGCTCAGGATGTTGTCACAGCCCACGTGCTTTGAAGAAAAATAAAGTCAGAGAATGCAGTGTTTTAATTGAAGACTGAAAAATGGGACCTAGAACCTTTTTATCATGAATCCCCTAAGTTAGATTTCAGAGCACAGACTTCATGGTCTTTAAAGCAATACATTTCACAGGTCTTCTCTATCATAATGGAACATTGAATAGCTTGGGGTTTTGGACTTTTGGTCAAACTAAATATGTATATTAGCATAGCTCTGAGAAAATGCGATGGTCTTTTCTCCCATTTCTTGACATTTTACGGGCTAAAACAAGATACAGACAAAGGATCAAGAGGTTCATTTATAACAAGCTGGTTGCAGCACTTGACTATGAAGAGCAAAAACGTCCATAAAATGGCAGTTATAAGTACATAGGGAGTGATTCGGACACAGTTCCAGTCTTTAAAATGTTTGTTAATGTATGACAATACACCTGGGAGGATTACATGTCCACTGCTTCTTCAGATCTCTCTGTTCTTTCAACTCTTTATGACTATCTGTCGGCTCTGTTATAATGTCTTTCTTTGTCTGTCTGTCCAGCGCCTGTAAACAGCATCACAGCTTTGAGTGTTTCTGAAAGCTTTCCAAGCAGACAGTGTTCTAGAGATATATCAAAGCAGAGGGTGCAAGCCTCTGAAATAAAACCAAATGCAGGGTTCAGTCTGGAAATAAACCTGCAATGCTCCTTTGATGGAGAATATTCCACCTCTTAGAAATTCTTTACCCATTAAAACACACACCATGTTGTGTTTTTATATTCAAATCAGAGTAATGTTGTTGGCACAGACACTGCATGTTCATGCCAAACAGAAATCAAATTGTACGGTCACGTGGAAGTCAAAGCCAATACTTAAAGCGAGGAACCAAGAAGTTATTTCAGCTGCATCTCACAAAACACACAAAAACCCTCATCTCCACACAAAACTGCACAAAATGATTTATGCTCATGAAAACAAAGACAGCAGTAACTGCCAAGTCCTACCAATAATAAAATGTTATTAAATCAGCTTTTTCAAATATATATGAAATCATTATTCAATCACAACAATGATTTTTGTGTTTTATTTATCTAAAAAAACAATTCTGGTCGAGGCTGCAGAGCCCTGATAAGAGTCAGAAAGAACAATGCCAGACATTTGATCACAATAAGCCACATCAGCAACTCAAAAGCTTTATTGTTCCTCACTGGAGAATGTTGCTTTGGCAGTCTTGTTTATCAGTAATCTAGTCAACTGTGCTCTCAAAGATATAAACTAGCATTGAGGCAGAGGGAACTCTTACTTGGTCAGTAATTGCCCAGCTAACATTTTACTTTAGCTGTCATTTGACAAAATATCAGAGGTTAAAAGTTTAAAATAAATCACAAAACCCCACTGAGGATAATGGCATTGTGTGGTTTGTAATTATATTATGTATGAGTAGGAGATGCATGAGGTTTTGAATGTATCTGACATGCATTTCAAAGCAAATCAATAATAATACTGAATTCAATTTGGGACAGTGCCAGTTACTGCATTAACATGCCACTTGTTTTGTTTTGATCAAACAGGATTGATCACAAATGTGTATCTGGAAATAGTTCATATGTAGAGTTAAATACGGTTTCAGATCTTTTGTTGATATTGAATTTGCATTACTATAACATCTGTCATTTTATTCTATTCTTAGTGAGCTAATATCAAAGAAATGTACAGACAATTGAAGTTGAACAATTGTAAAGCTATAAAAAAAGAATACTAAAATACTAAAGGTTCTTCTTTCAATACATTTCCATTTCCAGAGCTTTCAACCACATCTTAAAGTCTTCAGTTTTCTGAGTTTTCATCAGGTGACCTGGTTATGGAGTTAATGTCAATTGGTAACAACTACCTCCATCTAACCTCTATGTTCTGAAGAGGACTGTCGCATGCGGTTGAATGTGCCACAAAAATCTTTAGGTTTTGAAAGTTGTTAGGTTTTATATTAAAAAGTTTGCTATCACTGATTTTAAACCATGATTGAGTTTATTAGCTTTCCTGCTAATGCTGTTAGTGTGGTGGTTAAAGGAGAACGACGCTTTATTAGAATAACTTTTATTTTGACAGCTTTAGTTACAGTATAAGTTGTAAGCATATAAAAAATAAAGCCCAGGTTAACCTATGTTGTATTTTTTCTCAATAAAAGATATGAAAACACTCATTTGCAAATCTTTAATCAAGTGGATTTAGGCTTTCAAATCGACATAAGGTCTGAGCATGCTCTGCTGCCTTACCTTACACTCTCCATTGATGCAGATGTCCAGAGAGTCAGCCTGACATCGGGTGCCGTCTATGACTGCAGGAGAGCGCTCTGTGTAGAAGTTGTAGCCCTCTGCTAGACAGTTCAGCGCACAGGGCTTAACACCACCTGGGTTACACAGAGTGCACACAGACAGAGCTCATGGTGAACTAGAGTTCAGCCTGCACACAGACAACATGACCTGAACGCCAATAGATAAACTCAGAGATGAATGATAAACAATACATAGAGACTAGCAAACCCCGGGATCTCCTCTTGACTTGTTGACAATAATAATCATGAGGAGGGAAGTCAGCGGTGCTCGGATCTAAAACCACGGAAACCTGACGTCACTGTAACACCGACTCCAACAGAGAGAGCGCCGGCTGCCAACAACAATTATACTGACATCAACACGCAGGTTATCTGCTGTTTAAACATGACGGCTCGCAGCCCACAGAGCCCTTTAAATCAGGAGGTGATGGATTTGACAAAACAGACCCCCGAGATAAAAGAGATCAAACTTAAGCTCTCCCATCCCTGAAAGAAAACTAAAGCCGTGTTTACATGCTTCAACACTTTTTCTTGTTTTTTTTTGTGAAGTGGATATTTTCCATGATTTACAGACATCAAGGACAGAACTTAGGGGGAGAATGACACAAAGCATGTACTAATAAACGCCTGCCAGTGGATGAGATAGTACAATAGCATTTGCACCCCATTCTTGCTTAGACCAAAGAATGAGTTCTTCTGTCAGGATGGCTTTCAGACATTTTAAATTTCCAAGGTTGGAGAAGCAGCAGAACCTGGAGACGAGCAAGTTATTTGAACACAACACGGTGTGCAGCAATCTGAAGAATTCTCTACCCTTTCAAACAATCTTCCCACTGTTGGTGTTAACTGTGTACACAACACAGACCGGCCTGCAGACTGTCATTTGTGACAGAAAAAAGAATGACAGTAAAATTGCACAGCTCAGCACAAAAAAGTAGAGATTGGAAAAGTGAAATACTCTGGAGCTGGTTGCATCAGATCAGCATCTCCCTAGTTTATGGCTGGGCTATAATGCAATATGATGATTTAGTGTCTTGTAATGGAATCGTAATGTCTTCATATATCAATGTCATACAGAATTCCACCGTGTAAATTGATGCATGTGCTTGCTCAGATTTAGCAGAAAATCTGAACAAATTTTTATCGAGTGGTTATTTTATATAGACTATTTTTTTTGTTATAATATATTGTGGCATGGATTTTAATAAACAGCTGGAACAACCCGTCCCTGAACTCACCACCAGTGTAAGGCTTCCAGTTGTAATACTTCCCACGGAAAGGCATGTTGTCAAAATCAGCACACTGCTTCTCTCGGAAATCACGAGATCCTGCAAGGCAGGCCTGCAAATAAAAAGGATGTTTAGAAATTGTGATGCATACAAGTGTCAAGTATACTTACAGTAAAGGTGGGGTAGGTAAGTTTGAGAAACCGGCTCGAGATACACTTTTTGTTAAATACCATCCCGATAGCAATGAATATCTTAAGTGCTTTGACAAAAAATCCATAAAAAAATGTCATCTGTGGAAGCACGACCAATCATCTGAGCCGGCCCAGCTAAAATAACTGGATGGCCTACCTGCCTGTCAGCCTTCCATCTGTGCACAAACTTATCTCGTGCCCTCATTGGTTGTGTGCGCGTTCTTGTGTGTTGGAGGAGGGGCTCTGTAAGGAGGTGGCAGATTTGTTCCGGCTGTGTATTTTCAAAGATTCTAGCGCACTCGAGCTGGTTTCTCCAAAATTACCTACCCCACCTTTAACTGACTGCTTACCATTTAAATCATTTCCATATAATGTAAATATCTAATAAAAGACTAATAAAATGTGCTTGAGATGACTTAAGGAACGACTGAGTTGAGATGGATAAAATGGATAGTATGTTTGTTGGATTGATGAACATAGTCTTTTGTTTTTCTAACCTTTTCTTAATATTCCATGCTTTACCAATCATGGATCATCTTTGACAAATGGTGTAGCGCTGGATACAGACTTGCTGTTTATAGTTTTTAATGTTTGTGAAATAAATTCCATTCTGGGGCTTGGAAGTTGTTTTCTTTAGTTGTTATTGACATCAACATTATTTTCCAATATAATTTAAGTATTACAAACTGAGTGAAGCAACACAGACTATTTGAATCAATATGCTATTTAAGTGCCAGGATGACAAAGCAAAGATTATGTAACTTTGAAAATAAGAACAGAACTGATCTTCACTTTGATGGATTGCACAACTCAAACAAGTTAAAAGAGTCTGCCAATTGATTTTCATGTCATAAGAAAATTAATGGAAACCGATGGATAACTGGAACGAGTGGAAAATACCTCCCATAAATCTAGAAATCTGCTGCATGCATTCAAAAAAGTTCAGAAAAAAGTATGATTTGTAGCGAAGGAGTAAAAACTTGCAAGCACAGTGGTTTTAAGATTTTGAGTTGCAGTTGTAACCATTTGTGAATTATCTGCAAAATCTTTTTATTTATTCTGGGAAGTTTTTATTTGCATTGACAGCATTATTATTAACAACTGGACAAAGTCTGCAAAAGGATGTCACATTTTATTTCCAGACACTAAAACAGACTAGTTTCCTGGAATCTCTAATTGAGAACAGTTTGTTTTGCATATGGAGGGTTTTTGTTTTGTTTTTATGAGTGGATGTTGCTCCAGTTAGAGAAGGTAAAGAAGAAAAAGTATAAAGACACACTTTATTGGTGTGAAAAGGTCCTTAGAAACCCCAAAACACTCTCCCCCGGGACAAATAAAAGCTCTTGGGTCAAAGCTGTATTTCACATGCTGAAAGTGTTCCACGTCAAGGAAGGCCATTTTCATTACCACTCCAGTGTTTTGCCAATATGGCAGCTTTAAACTCGCACATCAAACATGCAGATGGAATCAGATGAGACAGAAGAATATTATTACAAGTGTGTGTTGAAATGACAACACGGCCGAATGAGATTTACATGTTCAAACATGTGTTTGAAGGAGGAAAGACCACATCAGTAGGGCTGCAAGTAAGGATAAACCAGATGATTATGTTTGATTAATCATTTGGTCCAGAAAATACCAGAAAATAGTTACAAGTATCCGGTGGAGCCAAAAGTTATTTCTTAAACCATCAGTCCAAAAGACAGCAGCAAGTCTTCATTTATCATGTTTTATTAATTTAAGCTGGAACAAGATAACGTTCTTCTTAACAAATGGTTTAAATGATCAATGAGTTATCAACATAGTTGACGATTACGTTTTGGTTCATTGATCGACTTTGTATCTCCTCCAGTCTCTAGAGGTGAAGGGGAACACCACTGTTTTGAACAGATCAAAGTCAATTGACTAGTAATGACGTGTGCTACAAACCCTCTGTGGGAGCTTTTTCAAGTCGAGAACATTTTAATAACATCACTTTAGTATTCTTGTTTGTGCTGAGAAACAATTGTTTCTGTGAGACATAACTCTGGGGACGGTTACATTTTGAAACATTTGATGTTTTAACAAGAAATGTGGCACAGATGTCCGTGGTGGCCAAATTGTTGGGTTGCCCCTGTAATAAAATGACAACTATAACCAACATATCTGACTGTGTCCAAGACAAATTGGCTTTAATCTAATCAGAAAGATGATTCCTTTTTTAAATAGCTACTGCATGAAGCATTATGCTAATGTATAACAGCCTTATAATATAAAGTTACCTCCCACAGGAAATATGTAGTAGCAACAGGAAGTGAGAGAGGCCCCATTAACAAATGATATCTGACTGCTGATCAATGTAAAAACAGTTGTGGTATAAACATCAATTTATGCATGTAAGTGTGTGAGTGCTGCATTCGTCAATGTATCTACATCTGGTGCTCACGCTCACACACATTTCCCTAGACAAGGTGTGGTCAGTGTGATGAAATGGTGGTTGGGGATGTTGTTTGTTTTCCAAAGAAAACACTCAGTGCTTGCTCTCAGCTGTTATTTTTAAGGCTTGCGGTTAAATGTCCACCAGGGCCCTAACTATTTCAATTTTCACCTTGTGAAAAAAAGCCCACCTAGAAATAGTTGAACAGAGATCTCCACTTGCAGCCATGTTAAATATTTGTTTAAAGCTTTGCTCCAGACCACAAAAAAAAAGAAGAAACTTGGTGAATTGCTTTTCATAAAATATGCTCTGAAACTGTCATCATGGTTGACTCAAGTGAAATGTCACAAACAATATGTGAACTATTAAGTGACAGATAACTCAAGAGTTGCTGGGGGAATATTGAATAACTGCCTGTGTGTTTTTATCATCGTCTGTCCTGTGTTCCAGGAAGAAAGCATGTCAGAAAGTTTAAAGGCGGTGTAGTGCTGCTAGCTAACATGCTCCTTATAAAGCCTTTCCTAAGATAACATGTTCCACAGGAGAAAAAACCTGGAGGCTCAGCAGTCATGCTGTGACAGGCCAAATCCATCCCGGGTCAGAATGCCTCAACTATCTCAGTCCCTTAACGAACCAGAGCAGGGCATCCATCAAGAGGACAGTTTAGCTTCCAAGTCACTTGTATACTTTGCTCCAAATACCAAGCACACAGAGTAAAACAGGGAGGCAAAGAAAGGAAGAAAACTTACGTCAGTGTTACAAGATCTGTAACGTTTCCTCTCCCCGAGACAGTACTTCCCTCCTCCAGACGGGCTGAGAGACACAGGAGAATTCAGTGAGTTGGGAATTAAAAGGTGAGAGGACATGCTCAACGCATTGAGCGTCATAAATAACCCACAAAGAAAACATCTTTGGTGGTGTAGTGAGTACATTTTGGTGAATGCAGTTCATGAAACAGGCCTCAGAAAGTCTCTGCCAGAAGACAAAGTGTGTTTGTGTGTCTGCATTTGCTGCTTTGCTGAGCGTGTACGCCAGTGATTCATTCATGAAATCCAAGCTGCTCCGAGAGCTCTTAAGTGTGACATGACATTTAGTTTTGGGAGAGAGACTGAAGTCTGTAACCTCAGAGCGATCCACTACATTTACTACATCTGCAAACGTCTGTTTTTCCTCTCTTATCATCTCTTCTTCTCACCTTCATTAGCCTCCCTTTCCTCTGAGACAATTTCCACTTCATTTGCAGAGTGAGCCAGGCTCTGTAATGAATGTGTCCGACGCTGCTCTGGCTGTGTTTTCTCTGCCTCCCTCCTCTTTGCACTGATGCCTGAGCGGCAGCGATCACCTTACACAGGTGTTCCACATTATGCCGGTGCCTTCTCCTCTTCCCCCTTTTTCCCTCCTTCCTCCTTTTTCCCCCTTCCCTCTAGTTCACCCTGGCTCTTTCTCGTGTCTTCCTAGACGTAACATCTAGTTCGGAAAACAAAAGAATGAACCGATGGGAGAAGGATAAACGTCTATTTCCAATGACTTGTCACGTGAGGACTAGGGGATGCTTTTAAACAACAGAAGTTTGTGAGCTGGGAGCTTAACTGACTGCACATGCTTCACCAGTACATCTTAAATAGCATAAGGACCAACCTCTGTGATGAGTTAGATTAGAAGATAGTGGTGCCCAGGACAACCTTGAAAGAACCCTCCTCTGGTGACTTTATGTCTGTCTTGTTACGGCGAGACTGAGTAGCTTTTAACAAAAGGAATAACATAATTTTCCTGCTTAACACATCCCTACTAAAGCTGGTGTGATCACTGGCCTATGGTGGCTAATGTTAGCATACTTAAACTTAGCATACTTAATACTGAACATTTTTCATCTTGTAGCTGTTTAACATCATGTGTTTTCAGGCAGGTGGGCAGAGCTATTTTAGCCTAGCTTAAGCTTAAAACTGTGCACTTCAGTGGAGACTCCATGCTGTACTAAAATGTCCAACCAACACATTATAAATCGGCTCCAGCCTTTTATTTAATGCCTTTATATCTGCCTTTCTCTCAGTGGATCATCAATTTACACTTATTATTGACCACTAACTGACCTATTTCAACAGGAAACACACCACATTTATTTAATTATAAAAAATAAACGCCTCACTTCCTGTTTGACTTTAAAGTATTCCACCATTGTCCTGTATAAGAAAAGGCAAAACTGAAGTGGCATTTATTTACACAATGCTTTGTTACATCCTGTTGCAGTTGACAACAAAAATCTAGCAAAAATATATTTTTAACAAAAACGCAATTCTTTCTATGGAAAGTGGCATTTATCCCTTTGCTACTATTATGCCTCTCTTATCCCTTTCAAATACAAGATACATTCATTCACACACACACACACACACACACACACACACACACACACACACACACACACACACACACACACACACACACACACACACACACACACACACACACACACACACACACACACACACACACACACACACACACACACACACACACACACACACACACACACACACACACGCACACACACACACACACACACACACACACACACACACACACACACACACACCTGTAGGCAGGACCTGGATGTGTGTGTTCAGCTTGCTGCGGCTTACTTTGCCTACTTACGCTGGGCTGTCACAGTGCCTCATGGAGGAGGAAACACCGCCCCCACAGGTCCTGCTGCACTCCCCCCACGAGGACCAGGGCCCCCAGCCTCCGTCCACACTCTGAGGCCAGGTACCGAACACCACACACTCCCCCTGGTAGCACCACTGCGAGCAGAAACGCAGAGGAAAGAGAGAAGGAAAGTTAAGTTATCATGCAGTCGAGTTGAATCTTATCCAAAATGTGAGACACATTTTAGACACGATTGCTTTTGAGTCACAATAACATTATTACAACAAAGAATACTGCAGTGTCAGTTCTACAGTTGTATAAAGTTTGACATCATGATAAATCAATGTGCATCTGTGTACAATGAACTGTAGACTAAACAGTCCTCCTTCAATAACAAACGCTCTCCCTCTGCCTTGCTTTAGAAACACACACTAACTTGTGATTACAATATTACTCACCCTATAATTCATTTCCGTATTAGTCCTGTTATTTCTCCTCTCTTACCTGTCATTTTGTATGGGTTATTGCTGACCTGGTTTCCTCCTCGTTGAGGTTATTTGTTGTATATGTAATGTGACTCAACTCAGGGTAAATCCATTTTAACATTAAAGGAATAATTCAACATCTGAGAAGTACTTATTAGCTCACTCCAAAATGGAAATGATTAAAAATGAGAACACAAATGTCATTTAACAAGCACTTGCTCAAATCAATACAATTGCTTTGCTGCTAGAGCCTTACTTAGCTGCTGGTGGTAGTATTCAAACGTGTGATGTCACTATGTCGCAGAAGTAAACAAAGGAGAACAATGGAGGCATTTAAGGCAGGGGGGAGGTTTGTGGGAGAGGAACACAGGGATGTAAGCCTTTGCAGACCATTTAAAAAACTACTGCATAACACACTACAGGAAAGGGAAAACCCCCAAAAGCATAATAGGGCCCCTTTAATTTGTTTATTTGTTTTGTCTAACAAAATGTGTTCTTATAATCCTCTTGAACACATTATTACCTTAACAATTATTTGATTACAAGTTGAATAAACAGAACAGCTTCTTCTAGTGACATGTCTTTGTGTTCTTGTTTCCAGAGTGCTGTGAGGAGCTTTCAGAGGCAGGTGAGGGATGTACAGCAGTATGTGTGCTGATCAGGAGTGTTTTAATCCTCGTGCTAAGCTGTTCACAGCTCCAGAGGGAAGAGAGGTTTAGAGACGTCCCTTTGTCTTTCAACTGTGTCAGTGGGTTAATAACTCAGAGGCTGGGACAGATAAGGTAAGGGCTGTGTGTCCCTCTCTGACTCACTCATTCCCATCCTGAGATGCTCTTTAAACAAGATTATTAGTGGGAGAGGAGAGAGGAGAGATGTATTGAGGGAAACATCCTGATAGAAACACAGAGGGGGAGCGGAGATGAAGTCGAGCAAACTGTTTATCTGTGAGTCCATTTAAACATACAGAAAACTCCTCTCAGTTGGTCAGTTTCTGCCCCTCTCCCGCCTCCCTCTGCCCTCTCCCCCAGCCTCTCTCCCTGCTCCTGGTGGAAGGGCCTCTCTCCATTACACGCTGGGTGAGAAATGGCTGACATTCATATTCCTTTGAAGCTCTCCCCGGGCAGGGGCAGACACGGTATGCCACTGGCTCTTCTAAAGCTGCTCCAAAAGCTGATTCAAAGCCCCCCCGGCTCAACCTGGGGCCCCCTGTGTTGTCCAGGACCCTGTCCGTGGGCCCCGGCCCTCAAAGGCTCCACTGAGCTAATGGTAATCGCGGGTGACAGCTCGTGACACTCTGCTATTCTTCCCTTTTAGACCTCGGACCATCCGGTGACAATGGCTGCCGTAATCCGTGTTAAAACTGTCTCCCCTAACCTGGCTGGCATCAAGAGTGGGCTGATGACCTAAAGCTTGGCCTGCTAGCATGTGTGTTTTTTGTGAGTGTTAGCCCCATCCCAGAGAGGAATACATAAACTTTGAGGCAGTGAGGTACCACTATCAGAGGCTCATGTCTGCACACAGAGGAGGTTATTGATGTGCTCATTACAGATCAAAAGGTATAAAATAAAAAAGGTATGCATATGATTTTCACACTTAATTAAACGTTCTTTCTGAAAAACCCTCTGTTTTTGCCTCAACCAAAATATATTATAGGTTAATGGAATTAGTTTGTGGTGCTGACTGCATTGAATAAATAAATCACAGCAACATGTCTTTTCAGATACTAAATCTCAATTACTCTAAATAAAACACAGATTTAGGTCTAGTAACAGATCCACAAGGACTATTCCTTCGTGTGGTAAGTAGAACCACTGTAAAGTTCTTTTTGGAATGTAACTTACGCATGTGAATTATCCAGAGAATCAAGGGAACCTAAAATGTTTACATTTCAAAAAGAAGTGCTATCATTCACTCACAAAAAACAAAAAATCCTAATGACGATGCCGCTGGGTTAATTGTCAAGTATAAGAAAATATATTTCAAAATTCCTCTCTTTTCTCCTCCCGTAAAACAAAAACACATTTTGATGACCCGTCTTGACCTGGGTGACGGGGGGGAAATGTAATCATTTAAATGATTGATGATGCAAAGCTAACCAAGTTCATCATATCAAAGCGAACTTGACTGTTAACGTCTGGGTTGCAGTAGCTGGGAGAGATATCATAGGTCAGAGGTGAGTGTGTGGCTGTCAGTTTGGAAAAACATCTCTTACTCATCCTCCTCCTGATCTAGCAGTGTGTTTGAAGAATATCTTAAACCGCCCACGAAACCACTAGGATTAAGTGAGAAAATGTGTTTTTCCAAAATGAGTTATTCTCTGGTAATTTGGAAGAATATTCGATGACTTACCCCTTTATCAATGCTTCCAGTCTGGCACAGGGTCCCCTCCGCAGCAGGGATACTGTTGGTTACACAGCGGTTGCTTTTGCTAAGGCACCAGAGCTCTCTACACACTTCCTAGGAAAGAAGGCAAAAGCAAGTTGGTCAGAATAAATCAATTCAGTAAACCGGGGGGTGGATCGCTGATTAAGGGAATGATTTGTCAGTAGCCTTTGGTGGTTTCTTCTCCACTCTGACGGAGAAGTAGGAACAAAACTATCTATAAATCTACTTGATTCAAGATCAAACCAGGTGAGTTGATGAGAGGCATCCAACTTTAAGAGCTCATATATTTTGGATCATCGTACATATTGAGCAATACGCCGAGGGTCATTGGGTGCTCTTAATGTTCTCTTATGAGAAATGAAGAGTCAGCTGGATCAACACCATGACTAACGTTTGCTCACGTTCACCTCAAGACCACACGGGACCGTGACATCAGTTCAAGAAATCACATTTCTGCTGCTTAGGGGAAATCAAGAATGAGCAATAGGCCTCCCAAGTCTTAGATAAAGAAGACTTGTAGGTCCAACAAATATCTTTAGTATTACTGAGTGGTCTGAGTAAACATCCCCGTCTTCTCCTCCTTAAGTCTAGAGCATAAGGAGAATCCATTTAGATTACTAAAGGAAGGGAGTGTGTGTGTGAGAAAGAGAGATAGTGGGTAGACAGCACAAAGTTGACCCCGAATAAATAAAACCATAAAGAGAACACATGTTACAAGGACTGCTCTGCACAACCTCGCATTAGATTTCCCATTAAACCGAGCTGGGACGCCCCCGTGTCTCGTCTTCAAAGGCTTTTACAGGACAATTATGTACGGCAGAAGAGCAGGCTCATGAAAAAGAGTTATGACCCAGCGCATAGATCGTGACCCCCGGGGTCAGTAAATATGCCACGGCCCCGACGCTCCCTGAGCCTATCCAGATTAAACAAAGCGGCAAACTGCCACTCTCTGGTTGCAGCGGCTCTCCTCTACCAGCTGGTTTCAATAAGCCGCCCGCTGCTCCATTCACTATCTCCACCGGCTGAAAGGTTAGCGTCCCGGGTTTTAACGAACGTGGATGTGCGCCGAATGGATTTACGCAACGTGAGAACAAGCCGACGATAAAAAAAGGGCAAGGGCACTCGGTGAGGGCCTTGCTAATATAGCCATCAAATGTTCTTTGTTTTTCATACCTTCCAGTGTCACGCAGCTGACCTGTCTGTGTTGGTATCTCGGGGCACTAACTGAAGTAGGAAGTGGTCATTGGAACCAAATTAACGCAATCAATCACCATAACTTCCTCTCTGGACCTATGTGTTTCTTTTCCCACCTCTGACACAGGCTCACACTGTGGTTTTATGTCTGTGAAATCCCCGCGGTTCTTTAAAAGTTTTGAATTTAGTTCAACCGCCGCAAAGGTTTCGTTGGCCATATTCAGTGAAATATTGCTGTTGTTTTACTCGACATGAGTGGTTTACAATCTCTTTTGGCAATGGCCCCTAAATACAAAGCAATATACATTTTTGTTTGATTTGTGAGCAACTCAATTATGACCAATTATCATAGAGGTTCGATACATTTTAAAATTAGACAGAAAAAAAAAGTCTACATCCAGACTGTTCTTAGTTTAGCATGCTTACATTTACCAATTAGCACTAAAAGCCTAACATCTTATTGTTTGAGTAAACAGCCACATGGTCATGGTCAAACTCAAAAGTATAACAAGTTGACCGAAACCATTTTAAATATCCATGTTTTCACAAAAAACTCTAAGTCCTAAACTCGCAGTTTCAAGTCCTGAACAAGTCTTAACGCGCTTTTCTTGATATTTTGTTGTATGCAAATGAAGTTATGAATGGTATCATTCTTTGTACCGCTCAGTGAAGTAACTTGTCATGTGTGCTCTGAGTTCCCATCCTGTCCTGAAGATAAATGAATATGGTGCAGATTT
Organism: Notothenia rossii; assembly: GCF_949606895.1. Taxonomy (NCBI): domain Eukaryota; kingdom Metazoa; phylum Chordata; class Actinopteri; order Perciformes; family Nototheniidae; genus Notothenia; species Notothenia rossii. The sequence goes on from NC_136910.1 coordinate 39,564,154, forward strand.
GTGGCAGGCATTTCAGAGTTTGGACATACAAAAATAACAAATCACTTTGTTATCAGACAGTCTAAGCCCAACATGTTTTACTAGTGAAATACTAAAACTACAATATGACATTATTTATCGTAATATTAAAGATAAACTTTGATATACTCTGACTAAACCTTCCCTGGTTTCCCATCACTGTGTTCTTTCACAGTACAAAACGATAACGAAATACAACACATCTCCATCCAAATGTGGAGGAGTTCAGCAGGTTAGAGCTGAGCCTTGGCTTTAGAAACCAGACTCTTCCACTCATTAGACTTTTTATCCATTTCTGTGGTCACGTCTGTCCTGAGAGCCGTCGCTGAGGGCATCTCTTTCACAGATGCTGTATGAAATAGATCTGATTGTCAGATGAAAAACTCCAATCTAGTCTGTGGAATCGTGCTGGAATCCAATCCGCTCATAAATGTTCGTCTTTCATGCTGATCTAAAACCACAATTATGAGCTTAGAAACCAAAATAACAGGGCTTGATTTGGGGCCTGTTATAATCTGCTGTCTTTCAATGAAATGAAATAACCTCATGATCTCAGCTAATCTACATTCTCTTTTTCCAATATTTACGTAACGCTAAACAATATCACGTTATTGTTCATTAAATCTTCGAGGATTCTTTTGACCGCTTATTTTACCGTGTGGCTGTTTCTCATCTTTCATTGCCTGTGTCATTTATGAAGTGCGGTTTTCTCATGACTCTGGCATGGGGGATGAATCATTATCCTCACAGACTTAAAGATGAGAGAAGTGTTGACTTCAATCCTTCATCTCTCTGTCCGGGGCGTTTATAGATTAATAAGAAGAATAGGGCAACGTGTGGAAAGACACCTCTAAACCAGCTCTTGTCTTCAGACAATAATAAAACTATTATCTTCCCCTAATGTTTATCCCCCATTAACCTCAAGGAGGAAATATGAACTTGAAGAGTTCATCTCAGTGAGGACTGAACATGCTGTGACTGCACATAGACACCTCTTATTCAACATGTGAGAAATAACGGAAATTAAAATGGAACTTGTTGTTTCAGATGCTTTTGTTTTGCATTCGGTTTTAATTTATATATGACTTCTTTACACAAAAATGTGCAGCGCTTTGATCCATTTCATAAGTGTCTTTACATTTAGAAAGTTATTGGAGGGAAAAATGGCAATAAAACCTAATTTGGTCACATTACATCATTTTGTTTTAGTTTTTTAAGCAATGGAGCTCACAATGGGATACCAGATGTGTTTTCTATCTCAAAGGTGCATGATAAAAAGAACGTTTTAAAAACACATATTTTGGCCATTTTGCTCTAACCTTTGAGAAGACTCCTAACTTCAGTTCATCCCACGCAGGTAAAAATAACTCATTTGCAACATCATATACATATCAGATTAATACATTCATTTATGTCCAATTTACTTTCCAAGTTCAATGTGTATTGGAGATGCTAAAGTAATATTGTTAACTTATAAAAACTAAAACTAAATGAGCAGTTCAAACATAAGACAGGGATCCTTTGGGTGAGTAAGAGGAAGACAAGAAGACAGATGCTGGTTTCTTACCCCATACTTGCACTGGCGTGAGGAGGTTCCGTACTGGAAGCGACACTGCTCGTCTGCATCGTACACCTGCCCAGGGGCCACTGTTGGGTACAGGAAGTCTCGTTTCAGAGGTTCATTGTCCAGACACGTCCCCCGACCTGAGCTGTCAAAAAAACAAACCTACAATAGGATTGTTTCTTACACAAAGAAACCTTTCTACACTTGGCTGATGGCAGAGCTAGAAAATCCAAGATTGAATGATTAAAGCCCCCCCTCCTCCTCGTTTCTTTAAGACCTTGGCTGGTGTTGCTCGACTCATTTTATTTTACCACCAAATTACAATTGTAGGTAGCATGTCTCAAATCTCAAATGACATGTAGTTGATGTTGATATCACACATCAACACCTCCTTATCAAACGGAGTGTTAAAGCACATGCAGAGACATTTTACCACAGGCAAAGAGGACCGAGCTTAAAGAGCAGCCTTCTCTGATTATATGGCTCTGTCCTCCACTATTCATATATTGAATCCACGGCAGAGTCAATAGAATAACAGAGCAGGGAGAGGAAGAGAACAATCTGGAGTGAGCTATGGGTCATATGTCAGGGGCTCGGAGTATGTTTAGTCTGTTTGTCCGATCGAAATGTGTGCGCTCACAAAGAACTTGCAGGGAAAAAACACACTTGGCTGATTTGTATTTTAGTAATTTAAAAATAAATACACACAGTTGTTTCTTTGCATTGTGTGTCTGTTAATCCTGGGATGAGATGCTGAGCTGTGTGTATGCTTTTATCGCCCTATCTTTGAGGTCAGACAATCAAATGTAGTATTAATCTGTTGACCTTTAGCCCACTTGTATGACATTCAAATCATACCAAAGGCAAGTGCCAATAAACAAACAGAGATATGCTTGCTTCTGCCTGAGTCATAGAATACACTCTAGGCTAAATGCTACTACAATATTTACTATAACACTGTGTTCTTTCCAGATGTGGCAGCTGCAAAATTCAGAGGAATGCCTCCCATCCAGCGAAAGTAAAAGTGGGCCTAGTGACAACAATAATGTAGAGCTAGGCGTTATGATTGAATGCAGCTTGGACCCACAATGCAGCAGTGAAGAAGACAGAAACTTAAACATTGAACGGCTGGTCCACACAAAACTGCAAAATCACATATTTGACCACATACCTGCAGTGATATATGGCCGAGCTGATAGATTTGAAAGTATATACTACTTAGTACATTCTCTACACTTCCCAAAAAAATTCTAGCTCAGCTGATTTGTTTAAGTAATAGCTGTTTTTCAATAATTTCCGAACAAATAGACCCTACAAAAATGGTTGGTTTTGTGCAACTGATTCTGAAATAAAAAATGTTTTTATTACACTGAGCACCACGAAGAAACATTCAGTACACCAGCTGTCCTGGGAAGAAGGTCTTAATTTTAGGGGTTTTTATCTTAAAAACTATCAAATTAAATCAATCTGCTTGGCTGAACATACCATTTAAAAATGGCTAGACTGAGCCTTTAATGTAATTTCCAGAGCTAATTAAGAGGACAAATGTTTCCTTCTCTGCTTTACCTCAGGATTTTGTTCCACCAGCTTTTTTTTTTAAGAGATCTTCTACATATTGTTTTTTTTTTTTTATCCCAGTGTAGTAAATATAAAACAGTATTTTAGTAGAATTAATTATTCCTTTTTGACCCTCTTTGTCCTCCAGTATAGAATAATCCCATTTCTTGGCTCTTGTTCCCCGGAAGACCCTCTCATCATGGAGAAAGAGACACAAGTGGGTCTCTGAGGCCCCGACTCCCTGTGCACTAAGGGCAAGCCTCTCTATTTATTGGTTTGGAAAGGGACAAAATAGTCAAAGTTTAAACATAGAAGCTATTATTTGACATGGTCGTAATGGCTTCCTGTCCGGTGGATTCGGCCAAATTCATTATGCTGAGCGGAAATATCCTCTAATAAGCGAGAACATCAGCAATCCCCGAACTCTGACACCGGTCGTTTATGTAGAAATTAGCCATGCTGAGTGTGTCCACCCATCAGCATGATTAAATCAGACTAACCTAACAATTATCACAAGGCACAAGCCACATAAATCTAATATGAAACTTAATAGATCATATGTGGTCTCTGAGAGTTTAATAAACCCAAACAGCCTGTCTTTTAACATTTATAACAAACTGGCGTAAAGACTTAGGAGGATAAACTTTGACTGAACTGTGAGTGCATTCATAAACCACTGCTAAAAGGCCCAAACAAAGCAGCGCATATTGATTTAGCAAGACGGTAAAATCTAGGCCAGCACGACAGCCAAAGTTGTTTACTTGGCTAGGAGAAGCGTGTGTGATATCCAAAACTCTGATGGAGGGAGAGAAAGGGAGGATAATTGGAGTTTACAGACAGAACCCTTTTGTAAGAAACATAAAAGGAAAAGGCAATAAAATACTAAATGAATACAAAAACCTCAAGAAACAGTCTGATACTTATAGTGCTATAAATATAAGCTAAGCAGAGGTTTATTCTGCTGAGAAAACAAGAAATAAAAAACAACTTTGTCTTTTTGTTTGCTCTGGTCATCCTCATATATACTGGAGCCAGCGCTGGACAGAAACCCGGCGCAGCAGCAGAGAAGCGTCTCTTTGTGTCCCGGCTGGAAACTGGCACATGTTACTGTCATCTCTGTCACAAGTGTTGTTCATGAACCCTCCTTTAACAGCTTTCAGCCGGAAACATCATTTGACAACCACAACAGCTATTATCGGCGTCTTGGAAGGCCTCGCTGACTAAACATCAATACACACACACACAAACAGACACACACATCGTAGACTTGCAGCGCATCCAACCATTCCTTCACTACAAGGTTGTTTGCAAGGCTGTTGCGGAAAAATGGAAAAGGGAGGATCTTTTTGTTTTTGAAGCAGCTACGGCTATCTAAAATCCTCCCTGGAAAGCTTAAATAAATAGGCTCTTTGGTGCAATAAAATATGCAATTTCAATCACAGATGCATGCACTTATACCAAGCTGCGAGACTCTGATTCAAGCCTGTTACATTGAAGTGTTCCTTTTAAAGACTTCCAAATAAATACAAATAAAATCCCTGTTTAAAAATCTGACCTCTGCAGTCAGTAGAACTAACTCACTTCTTTAAGAGCAGTTATATCAGCTTGAAATGATTTTTGTCAGCTTGAAGGCACCAAACTGTAAACACATTCAAATTTTATCACCAATTGATTGGCTGTCTAATATCAAGGTAAATAGTGAGAGGACTTTGAAAAGAGGAGGCTTCCTTGACCTAATTCTGTCACGCTTAAAGGATAAAGAAGAATGGCAGCATGTTTCTCCTCTGCTGGAATAATCCTGACCACTTTCTGATTGTTATTCCTACACAATGAAGCTGTTAGCAGTGGACCAGCCTGCCCAGAGCTCCGTTTGGGAGAAGCATCACTCTTCAATCCACAGCGAACAACAGTCCCCAAGTCAAATGTATTAGAGACTGTGTCTGTGAGACCAGGGTGAGTGAGAATGCATATTTTCTGGTTCTGCTGCAACAATTTTCACGAGTCCTACAAAGTTATAAGGGTGCTCAGATTCAGGGAAATTAGAGCAGCTCATTTAGAAACCTCCTCAAAAAGCAGCTTTAACTCAATAGACCAGTGGCAAGCAGGAATCAGTTAATACACTCCTGTCATGTCCAAACATATCTGTTCACTGCCAGACTCTGAAGGCCAGATCCAGATGTTTTGTCTGGCCTTCTATGAAAACATCTCCTTTTTTGTTTTTACCATACCAGGCTGGTATAACTCAGCCAGCAAATCTATTCAGCCAAACATCTCCGATTTGGTTTATTTGTGCACTTAAAGCTTCTTTTTTTCTTTGACCTATCCACAAAACAGCGGAGTAGTGGTTGGAGGCAGCTGGTCTCCGCATCACCACCGAGCACCACATGAGCCCCAACATCACCCGCCTTGTGGTGCGAGGATGCAAGGGGTGGAAGGCACCCGGTTATCACACACAGCCACAAGGAGGTCTGGCAGGAGGCTTGGTGATGAAATGAATGTGAAAAAGTGGGGAAGGCCCTGCTTACAGGACATCCTAGCGGGTCACCACAAGCCGGTGGCAGCGGGTTGCAAAGAGAGGCGGCTGCAAGCGAGCTGGAAAACAGGCATGCTCCTTTTTCTGATACTGCACACACACACAGCACACACAGCGCACACACACAGCACACACAGCGCACACACACACACACACACACACACACACACACACACACACACACACACACACACACACACACACACACACACACACACACACACACACACACACACACACACACACACACACACACACACACACACACACACACACACACACACACACACACACACACACACAGTCCCACAGGGAGCAACCATCATCCACTTACTCGAGAAAGCTGGTGATGTAGTCTTTGCTGCAGGCGGACCAGGAGAAAGGGTTGGTGTTGGCTGTTATATGAGCGGCCATTAGCTTGGCTGTCTCGTGGCCTTTGGTACCGCAGGAATTCCCGATCCCGTCGTGGTTCATCCCAAAACTGAGACGCAGAAAATAAAAAGTGGAATTAGGTTCAGCTGGGTTTTCTGATCATCAGTAACCACGGGTCTAAAAGTGACCCTGTGTTTGGCGGTGAACAGATGGCATGAGGGTGGATAGTTCAGGGTGCTGTTTCTGCATGATGTCTCCCTTAGTGGCCCTGGCTATAAAGATGGAGCTCTGTGGCTCTGAAACAGCTGTGCGGAGGGGAGCCAGAAGTCAAGGGTCAAACCCTGTCTGGAGCTCGGCAGGAATGAAAATGTCTAATCACTACTTTGATGCCTGCATGTCAATCACCGTCTGCAGGTCTGAGCAGGCCGGGAGGGAGTCTCTGCTGAGCTTTAGATCAATCGCTGCACCGGAGAAAGAGAAGAGATCCAAAAACCCAGCTCCTGACCTTGTGGTCTGTTATAAAAGCTGCTCGATAATTTATTTTGCACTGAAAAGAAATCCTTTCAAAAATGTATACAAAAAGAAAATACCTTATCTGTCTGGATATCTTTTGAGGGAAAATCTCTCCTTACAGCAGGATGTCAAAGCTTACTTTTCCTTACAGTCCGGGAGCACAAATCAGGTCTAATGTATATAACAACCCCGACCACATTGCACAGCCTGAACCTGTTTTTCTAAGGCTGGCGTTTATGACATTTTACCCTACTCTGGAAATAAATCAGCCCCGCTGCAGTGTGTTTTTTTTATACATCCTCTAGAAGCAGAGACTATTTTTACAACTGCCCCACAACAGAAGCAGACACGAGACATAATAAAGGAAATCGCCATCTTGCTAAACTCTCTCGAGAGGGATATGTAGACTAATACATCATCATTATTTTGCTTTATATTCAGGAAGAAAGAGCCAGAGGTATGTGGACACTGACATTTGCATGAGGAAATATGTGGAGATACAGTTCAAGACGTCTGCAGGGGGAAGAAAAGGCTACATGCAGGTCTGGAAAACTCAAGTACTAAGTAATGTTTGCTTAAGAGCAATTATTAGAGTGCACACAATCATGATAAAAGGTTTCAAGATGATCTGAACAAATTCCTTATGCAGCAACCAAGTGCAACACTCTCTAAAAATGTGCTGTTTCACTTCATGTCTGTATCACAGGATCTTTAAGAATGACTCTTTTCATCCTGCATGAGACTCAGCACTGCCATTTGCATAAGCGTGTAATATCAGATTTTATATCTGGATCTTAAAAGTATTAAAACTCACTTGTGGCCGATCTCATGCGCAATTGTGAAAGCAGAACCAAGGCCGATGTCTTCATTGATGCTGCAACTCCTCTCGGGCTCGCACATTCCAGCCACTGAGGCCAAGCCTGGACGGACACACACACACACACACACACACACACACACACACACACACACACACACACACACACACACACACACACACACACACACACACACACACACACACACACACACACACACACACACACACACACACACACACACACACACACACACACACACACACACACACACACACACACACACACACACACACACACACACACACACACACACACACACACACACACACACACACACACACACACACACACACACACACACACACACACACACACACACACACACACACACACACACACACACACACACAAGGTCAAGACAAAGCATAAGCATTCTTAGGAGTCACGGTCATAAAAATGGGATTCCACACGTACGATCTCCTGTGCACCGGTGGGAGTTGAGTTTAGCATCACTGGCTAGACCTTCTTTTTTTTTGTATTCCTTGCAAACTACAGCAACTGCTGGAAAATGTCTAGACAAGGGTTAGATTTATACATTCATGTAACAAGGGATCGGCTAAAGCGAGCCAAGGAAGGGAATATAAGGACCCCTTCACCAACACCGTGCCCCACCAGAAACCTGTCAGAAAATATAGATGTTTTCCTCATTTCTAAACCGGAGTTGGAGAACGAGAGAGAGGGGAAAGAGAAAGGGAGAGGAGGAGAGGGTGTTTAGAGTTGAAACTGCTCCACAATCCAGGTGTCGCAAGTCCTTTTTTCCTAAAGCCTGACAGGTCAGATAGGGAGACAGGAGGCCATTCTTCACAGATTACATCTACAGGTGACTGGAGAGTGGATCATATGACAGCGCAAAGCAGTTGTGTGTGTGAGTATTTTTGTGGGGGATGCAGATATTGTGAGGGAAGGACTGACCATTTTAATTAAGTGGTTTTCAAATGTTTTTGAGATGAAGTTGAAGTTAAGAGGGGGCACTATAACAATTCTTTACATAAGTTAGAAAACGTGCTTATTGGTAGTTTTTTCTTACCTAATAGGCCGTTTTAGTGTTCTTTGCTCAGGAGTCAAGATATTCTAAAATCGGCGTCATTTCCCGATACAGTGGAGGTAAATGGGATTTCTATTTTGATGCTCAAATCTCATAAAACACAGAAATACAACATTTACAAACAACTTTTCTTTCTGAATAGTGTCTCTGATAAACTGGATAATCCCTACATTTTACTAGTCACGTTTATCTATCCACTACTACAGTATCTAGACTCAGGTTTTTATTTATTTATAAAAATGCATAAAACCAAGTGGATGGAAAAGCATTTACTGTGCACTCCTCCCTGTTTATGATGAGACCGATATCTCTTATCCTAGACAAATTCACCTAAAACTGAAATGCTCAATCCAACAAGGGCTAAGTGACCGTTTAAATTCATACGAAGCTCTGAATTTAGTTTTCCATGCACAGACAGGAAAGACTCTGCAGTCTAAGTGTGATGCTGATAGATGGGACACACCTGCATTCGCACTTGAGAGTAACCTGCGTAAATCATGTTTTGGTGGTCAGCGCTGCTTCAGATTTTCCGGTATAGTTTGCACGAACTCCCTGCCTCTCTGCTAAAAGTGGCATGGCTTTTGTATCCTCTTTACTAAGAGGCTAAACAAGAATAGACTCGCAAATCAGGAGGCCACTGAAACCATTACTGCAGGGAAAGAGGGAGCCTCAAGGTGAAGAAAGGAGGCGAGGGAGGGAAGGAAGGAGGGTGGCTACTCTACGATTAGTTTAAGAATGTTTGTGTGAGAGAGAGTAGTGTGTGTGTGTGTGTGTGTGTGTGTGTGTGTGTGTGTGTGTGTGTGTGTGTGTGTGTGTGTGTGTGTGTGTGTGTGTGTGTGTGTGTGTGTGTGTGTGTGTGTGTGTCGAGGGGTGAGCCAAACACACACACCCTGCATTGTAAGTTGTTTTCTTAACACCGGGGTGGACTCTGCATTATCTTTAGGCCCGTGATTACACGGCGACCCTAAAGGCCAGCGATCTGACCTGGGAGCATGATCCCAAAGAGGAGAGGAGGTGGGGAGGAGGAGGAGGAGGTTAGGGGAGGGGGGGTTTAGACAACGAGGAAGCCAAGCAGATGCCAGTGCAATTAAAGCGACCGGGGAATGTGACGAATGCGGTCAATCTGTCAAACCACCCCTGAGGTCACAATATTACCTCCAAGATATACTGTGGTGCCTGCGGGGCCTTAGCAAAGATAAGATGGTGAGAGAAGCTGGGTGAAGGGGTTGGAGGGGATAGAGAGGTGGAGGAGGGAGGGGGGGGGAGTTTCTGTCACTGCTTGCTGTCCTTTTTCCCACCCCCAATACCATCACAACCAGCATATCGCATTTTATCTCCCTCCTGCATACTCTAACACTCCCCATAATTGTCCTTTTCCCCTTCCATTTTCCTTTCAACTCCTCCTCTACTTCTCCATCTCCTCCTTCTGTCACTACTCTCCTCTTTATCCCTCCTCCCCCACCTCGAGTCTCCCTCCTCGGTTTCCCAACACATACCTTCTCCTTTCTCCCTCAACCCCCAGTGGAGGAGCTATAATAACACAAGTGAAAACATCCTTCTCATTATGTCTCACAGGAGCCGTCTGGTGTTCTTCTAAAGGAGACTGCGAAGGTTGTTAAATAAGGTTTGTCTGAGGACACGTTGAAGGCTGAACGTGAAAACGAAAACCTCTCTGGGGGGAAAGGAGAAGATTGAAGTCCTAATCCAGAGAATCATAGAGTCAACATCAGCTAAGATTACCAATTTGGCAAGAAAACCCATGTTGATATACATTAATGTTACTCTGCCTTAGTCCACTCACCTAGGGTTCCGCAGGGTTTGTTCTTGTACGTGCAGATGTCATACCTAAAGGCGGGTGAAAAAAAGAAAAAGAACACAAACGATTAAATTAACTCTATACTTTTTTCAACATATACAGTATTTTCTTCCACTGGCTCTTTGCCATCCCATTCTTTCAATGTGTAATCACAGTCTGGCGAGATATAATCTCAACCTTTAGCATAACAATAGCATATAATGAAGTTGTGACAGGTTCAGTTGTAGAAAACACCTGGTTCACTGCTCCATCTATAGCATTTAGCCTTCAGGGAAATGTCACTTAGCTAACACACAGTGCTCAGACGTGAATGAGAACAAAGTGAAAGGCTTTGCTCATGCTGTGTCCCCGCTGTTAACCCCTGTAACTCACATACAGGTAATCCAATAGAGGCCAGAACACTCTGAGCCACATCATACATTTCAAATGAAATATCCAATCATTCCTAAAGCTTTTAATCTATTAAAACCAAGGGCACAGAAAATGTAATTTCATTCTCCTTCCCCTCACTCCCCGTAAACTCCTTTTTCTCTCCCCCTTCTCCCCATCTCTCTCTCTTCCCCCCTCCCCAGTGGAGCAGCTCCAAACCAAAGAAGTACAATCGTGACCTGGTTTAGGACATCTATTTGTTTTGATTTATTTCCCTAATTTCCCTCTGTGTTTTGTTTTGAAAGCGACAGGCCACATTCCAAACAAGGCAGCCTCAAAATGCTTTCTGACGCAGAAACTGACAAAAGCAACATTGCTACGAAGGTCACTTTAAAAACTGTGAAATATCTCAATGAAAGGGGTTTTGTGTGTCCTGCTGGTGAACCTCTGCAGAAGAGGTGATCAGAGATCACGAGGAGGTAGTAGTAGTGGAATTTTCTGACACATAGCTGCAGGGACAATGTTTGCTTCCTGTGAGCCTGGTTATAACAACAGACAATGAAAGTCTAAATCCCTATCATAATAATATTATCCCATTATCCGACCAATACTTCAAAAACAAAATATATTGAGTTTACAATGACATAAAACAGAAGCCTTACAAAAGAGAAGCTTGAGCAGGTGGAATATTTACTTTAAAAATATCAAGAAATAGGCTAATCATAATAATCCAAAAGTATAAAAGTATAAATTAAATAAACGTTGTGAGCACTGCAAGCATCTACCATCTTAAAAATAATACTGTACCATTTTTAGGTGCATTCCACCTTTGTACGGAATGTGGGACTGCTCCTCCAGACATGGTGGTTAATGAGGGCTTCCTGGTGTCTACCATCAGCTATTTATAATATTTATAATCTCCAATGTTAGCATCTCTGAGCTCAGCTGTTGCCTCCTCCCCACAGCTTTTTATTTCATTATCTCTATCCTCATTTTGCTCTCTTTTACCAGTATTTCATCATACAGAAATAGCCCTGCAATGCACGTATGAAGCTTATATGAAGCTATATTAGCTTAAGCAATATTAGCTTACAAACTGACAACATTCCACCTATATAGAATAAGCTAAACTAAATGTCCCCCCTTATTTTAAGCTGCTGTTTTGAGGGTTTTATATATTCAAACACATGTAGTCTACTATGCGTTCACTAAAACATAATAAATTATAACATAAACCGAGTCTTGGTAATATAGTTTTAGTAGTTGCGATGCTAGCAACTAAATGCTAATGTAAGCATGCTAATTATACAGCATTTTAGCTCAAACTTGTTAATTAGCGCTAAACACAGAGTATGGCTGAGACTAAATATAGTCGTGTCTCTCCTTCATCGGTTTTCCAGCAGTAGCAGGGGGGCTGTTTGAGGCAAACCAACTCTGATAAAACGTTACCTTTTCAGCACCAAACGACAGAAAATGTTATCCACAGTGCAACACTTAGTAAGCTTGTTGTTTGAGACCAAAACAGAGATCAAATAAAAGTATTATTGAATTTACATGTTTCAGGTTTCCAGAAACATACCTCTTCTGTGATGATAATGTTGCCTTCTAGATATTAAAGTAGTAATTTACTAGCTTGTAATGTGGGTATACAAACTTTAAAGGGCTTGTTTCGTAATTTGTTCGACTATCACATGCCCAAAATTGCATCATGCAACTTAAACTACTAACTTGCAGAATATGTGATTGATATGTCTAATTCTGCAGGTCTATACTGCTGCTGGTTTTCTTTATTTCATCATGGGTGGCGCAGTTTGGGATGTTTATTATGTAGTTCAACCTTGTTAAACATAAATGGATAAGTTTGTAGGTTTATGAGTTACAGACCGGTTTAATGAGATGTTTGGTATCTTGAAAGAGTGATACACATGTATCACCTCTCAAAGAGATAAACATCGTGAATCTACTACACAGCCTTTGGTGTAAGTGCTAAGTGAAGCTAAAAAACACCAATAAAAATGGAGCAAAAGGAGCTGGAGAACCTCAACTGACAGACAAACAAGCAAAAGCACACTAATGATAGAACGGCTGTTTTGTACAAAGCCAAGAGAGTCAATAACCTTGGCGTAAGCCCATGTCAATCACAAAATGCCCTCTTTAGACAAACCTGTGTATGTGGGGGGTAGATATATATATATATATATTTGAGTTGCTAGGTAATGTGGCCAAACAGTTCAAGCCTATTCCAGGTAATGACAGAGTTTTGCTGTTTTATGGCAACACCCACAACGTAAATTGCAGTATGACAGGTACAGTTATTCTGTAACAGCTCATAGTTTTCAGGACTTTATTCCAGTAAGCGTTAACACTTACAGGTAACATTTTTGCACAAGAACTGGACATTGGGAGGGTTTAGTACTGAAACTGCTGGCCACCTCTCTTATTAAACACAAACACATAATCTGGCTGGTGACTCCACAACTTTAAAAGCACAGAAAGTAACCTGCAACCTATTTGCTCAAATGAGGAACTAAGTGCTACTTACTCTGAAAGTAACCACTCTTTAAAGTACACAAATCCGTGCTGGATCATTATACTGGCGTGAGAGCTTAATTTTAGTCCGAGATCTGAGCCTACACTTACCGAGTGATTAGGACTGCGTTGTCATGGTGGGCCATCCCGTTTTCAGGAATGCTGTTGCCGTCGCTGTGATGGGACAGGATGGACTTTTGCCACTTACAGAAACTGTCCAGAGACTTGTCAGCATGGTGGTTAATCTCCAGGTTAGGCTGCAAAAGAAAACACAACACACATGCAGTACATTGCAACATGATTCTGTAGCACAAAAGAAAAACATACTATAGACCACAATTTGTTTCCACATTTCATATTTAAGTATCTTATTGTAACGTAAGGTATCGTATTTGTATGTATAGTAACAATTTGTATTGTGTCATATCATTTTGTTGTGTTCTTCATCAAATTGCATTATGTGGTTTTGTATCCTGTCACTTCATCTCATGCCATCTTGGCTTATATAATGCTGTAATGTGTTGCGTCCTGTCTGATCATATTGTGTAGGATAAACACTTTAAAGCAGGAGACACAAAAAGACTATCAAGGGAAGAAGATGTAGAGAAAGTTGTGGTAATGTAATGGGTCAACTGTAGTAAACTGCTGCTTTGCCAGCTGTGCTAATTTTAGCTGATTGATTACAGAACAAGACTGAAATACTCAATTTCACCTTAAAGTCATTGTTTTGCAATTGGATTTTTTATATAAAGTAGAATATCCTTCTAATGGGCAAAACGTGCAGCTCCACTTTACATTAAAACTTGTTTTTTGGGACATGATGCTACGTACAGAGCCGCTATGAACCCATTGGAAAAAAAACAGATGCCAGGAAGGCACTCCCATCACATATGCGAGCACATGTACATTGCATGTAAGAATCCTAAATCGAGACTCCCTGAGGGAATATGTCTGAGCACATCTTTCATCTGAAGTGGTGGCCATATGGTGAATAGTCTCCCCTTCAAACACATAAAATACTGCAGCTCACTCACGCTAAGCATATCAGTTGTACACTCACTACAGGTGAAGGTACAGAGGATATCAAAAGAAGCCTCACGGTAATGTTAACCGCGATAATACTGCATGGATGATTCAAGGTAAATGGAATTAATGAGAAAAACAGTAAAGGCATGAGACAGGCTTTGAGTTTTTTCTTACCTGATCTTCAGTCAGAACAATCAAGCGGGTCACAATAATGTTCACAACATTTCCTAGACTGGCATCACGGTAAAGTTTGGCAACCTGACCTCCAGAAAAGAAGAAAAGACACAAAGTCAGACAATTGTGTCCATATGACACAACATCTAACTTTATCAACCACCAGGCACCGTATCACATTACTATAGACATCTAGAGTGGTGGAGGAAGTATTCAGATCCTTTTCTTCAGTAAAAGTTTGAAAAGTATAAAAATACTCAACTACAGGTAAAGGCCCCTAACTCAAAACCTTTCATAGGAAAAATGATGTTACAGAAAAATGTACTTACACTATCAAAAGTAAAAGTTCTTATTGTGCAGTAAAATGTTTTCTGCCAGTGTTTTATTATATATGATGTGTTTGGATAGATATTAATTCTGCAATATGTGTTATTATGTGTTGTTGCATGTTTTTGTTGCATTGTACAGGCTGTCCGATTTTAACTCCTAAGAAAGGAAGAATATAAAGAAATGTAATCTGAAAAGCAACTAAAGCTGTCAGATAAAAGTGGAGGGATTAGTCAGCTCAATGTTGTTCTTAAGTAAAGTCCATATCCAGTTTCACTCAACATTCCACCAATGGTAAATCTATACTGGTAACAATGGAGGAAATGTTTGATCAAAAACAAAATGACCAAAAAGTAGGATCAAACTTACAATATTCATTACGGACAAGATGTAGTGCTCAATGTCTTTGCGTCCGTGGTAACCGACCATCATTTTATCGGCAACCACAAGCGTCTCCACGAAGCGCTCTGAGCTGACGGAGCGCCTCTGTCGGTGGCTGCTGTTCGACTGCTCGCTGTCGTTTTGGGGTGCGGGGGACGAGTGGACAGGGGAGGGTGTGCTGAACTGGCAAGGTGCACTGCTTTTACTGAGGTCTGGGGATAACATGTCGACAAAGACAGGTTTTAGAGCATTATGAACATCAAAAAGTTATAATGCATTATCTGAGCGAGAGCTGTTTTGTGTATGCTGGATGCACATAGGGAATCTACCCCTTTGAACCTAGCAGCTAAAGCCTTTGCTTTATGACCCAGATGCTCTGGGAAAAAGCTATAAGATAGTACATGTTAGGGCATGCTAGCTTCCTGTCGATGACAGCCTTTACTGTTTCTTATAAGACCGTGGCCCAGATACCTATATCCACCTGGTTCTTCTTCCAATTCATCATATCTCAGCAGATACAGAATTTTCTGGAGTTGTTTGAATCTGAACATGATTATTGGTTCTTTAAATAGGATTTTTGCTTCTATAAAAGTCAGGGCCAAGGACTCTTTAAATTAAGCACTGAAGGGTCTTTTTATGAATACTGGAATGAGGCTTTCACCTACAGGTTGAAAGGTTTCCAGGCCAGGAGCAACTTTAGCACACAAGAGGCCTGGTCATGTCTACCAGAACCTGGGCCTAGCACCAAACCAGCACTTCCTCTAACCTGCTATGTATAGTTATTCCTTTACGTCAGTTCCACCCACACACAGCCCAAACCCAGATGGAGGTTCACCAACCTGAAATGCCACAGCTGAAATCCTGGCTATGCTCTTGTGGTGAGGGAATGGCAGACATTTTATAAATAACATGTTGCTGTGCTTCTTCCAGGTTCCATTCACCGGAGGTGGCGGAGGATATGTTCTTTAATGGCTCTATCAAATACTGTTCCTCCTCTGTTGTTATAACACCATGCTTGTTTGGGGGAAAGAACAGTGAAAGAAACAGGTTACAAACACAAGCAAAACACTGTTGAAAGAAAAATGCAGGTAAAATCTATTTACATTTTTTGTATTTTTAGCTTTTTGAATGCTTTCATTCTATTATACATGCACTCCTATTTTAAAACAGGGAAAATAGTTTACACCGTGTTCTCTGACAAAACGCGATGAACATTTTAGAGGCGATACAATTGGAATTGCAAGTCATTAGAAAGGCGCCATTAGATTCAGGTCACCCTTTTTTGAGAAAATCAAAATTGGTGATTTGGAATTTCAATTTGAGTGAAAACTTCACACTCTTCCAGGTTTTCATCACATTATATACAAAAATTGTCAAATTTGTGTATATAATGTGATTCCATACAATTCCCTTTTTCTCTGAACACATAGTCCACAGATTTGAAATGTATTCTGTGGCTCTAAAGGACAATTTCTTACATTTGAAAACATTTAGGGTGAAATATTGGCATAAATTGAATAAAATAATTGTAAATATGATGTCATTAGTGTATTAAAACCTGAGTAGGAATTTTGTTAACTTAAAGTGAGCCTTTCATATCTACTGTACATAGTCATCTTCCATGAAGTTGCTATTTTGCACCGCCATGTTTCTACAATAGGCCAGAACGGACAAACTGGTTCTGGCTCTAACAAAGGCATTTCATGTTTTTAGGTTGCCTGAAAGTCATAGAACTTCCCCAACTCTCTTTAGAGGAAAGGGTGAGCAGAAAGATATTCATTTGTTAAAAGCTGAAACCTCACTTCTAGGTGCCTCTCATATACACTGGACCTTTAATAGCTTTTGAGTAAATAGCATATTCCCACATGTGTTCTCCTCCTCTTCATGGGGTCACGTTTAAGCACATACCACACATAAGTAACAAGACTGCAGTTACATTTAAGAACCCCTCACGATTAATTACATTAAGACCAACATTGGAAAAAAGGTTTATCACGTCCTTCAAAGTGGGTTTGTAGAAAACACCAACTTGGCTTTGTAAAACTTACAATGAGAGCAATTAACCACACATCACATCAGCACACAGAAACACATTCGATTTAGGGTTTTAACAGTGTGTGATGTCAAGATCTCTAACTATCCAGGCAGCTGATTACATTAGAGTGCAGACACAGTTTTGTCCATTTTTGGTGCCTTTAGAGAAAACACTAATTCGATTTATGATACGCTGTGTAGTTGTTGACAACACATTTGGCTAAATGTATTCTGCACATGATTACATTTGCCAAAAAGAAGCCGGGCCAGTTTTTCCTTTATTAGAGTTATTCTGAACCAAGGGGGGATAACAGCTTTTAAAACGCTTCCAATTTCATGATTAGTTAAGAGCAGCTGTCAATCACACAGTGAGGACTAAAAGCTCAGACAGGATAATTATATGTTGTTAGAGCTGCTCAGTTTTGTTGTTGACCAGAGCACATGGAGTCATATCAGGACACATTTTTGAACAGATCGCTAAAAGCGTCAGCTTAAGAAACGTGATCTCCCAACTGCTGGCTTTTAAAATATGAGGATAAAAGGTGGTATTTAAAGAACAAGTACAAAAGAAAAGCCCTGATGCTTATCACTAACAGATCACTAGGACGTTTTCCCTCCATGAGCATCACCTCGCTCCAAGCTGCCTGCAGACTCAGTGTGCCAAGTGGAAGCCAGCCAAGTTTCTGTTAAGCAAACTACAATTGGTCTAATCCTTTGGCACTGCGTCTGAAAGATTGGCTGACATGAGAGCAGCAGAGGCTAGGTATATATTATCTGACATTAGTGACAGGGGTTTGTTTGAGGTGAGTGGTGTGAACTCTGTCACTTGGGATAATAAAATAAAGTTTGTACTCACCAGGCCCTTGCAGTTGCTGAGAGCCACTCTGGTCGTGCTGTGCTGATTTTGCAAGAATCCCACATAGTGACAGTTATCTACCATGTTATGACGCCACTCCATCCCTCCTTTGCCCCAATACTCCACTGTGAAATGTTTTGACACCAGTTGGGGGTTGAGTGTCAGGTTTAAGTGAAAGTGCTTTCCGTAGGCGGACAGTCTGTAGAAGAGCCGGGACTCTGGGGGGTCCGGGTCCAACGCAGGCATCTGTCCCATTATGGGGTCCACCGCCCCCCGTCTCCGTCTCCCCGGCCGGTGGTGCTTCACAGTGTAGCTCAGGAACTCTCCGCCCTCATCCACCCGCACCGGGACAGTCAACTGGTAGTGCTGCAGGTAGGACAGGAACTCCTCTTTTTACAGGAGAGAGAACAGAAAAAGCCATGAGATAATCTGAATCAGGATCGGGTTTATTGCCAGGTACGTTGCTTTGGTGTATGATGGTTCACAGTACGAAAAAAACATGGTGTGCATTTGATGTAATGCATAATGTTTGTGGAGTGGGTTAGTGTCAGTGTCAGTATTAATGAGGCCGGTAGAAGAAGAGAAGAATTAACATACAATTGCAGATTTATCACCCTCCTCTCCACCTGTCTACATCATACCTTGAGAGTTATGTGACAGTCTGTTGATGCTTTGAAATTCAGAAGCAGCCATCACCACCAGGCTCAGTGTCCAAGTCAGCGTCTTCCACAAAATTTCCATAATTCAGGGGAAGATGTGACATGGGGTGGAGGGTAGAGGGTGCTACAAACGAGTTAAAAAGACCTGATGGGTCCGATGCCACACCATAACAAGTCCATGGTTTGTCTCCTTCACTTGAATGTTCTTGTCGTGCTCGCAGGCTCGTCCAGGTCTCAGATTTCTCCTGAAGGCGAGCACTTCCACATCTCTCTGGCCTCAAGATTCATGTCAGCAGCTTGTAGAACACACAGTAATCCATCAGACACAGTCACTCTCAGGTGTAACTCCAAACAGGAAGCTCTATATTGGAAACTTGTCTTGACCGATCCATCTGCATTCCTGTGAAGGAAATCAATCAGAGGTTAAAACCCCATTATCTCCTGGAATTATCGATTAATCAGGTTGTTGTTTCTCCTACAGCCGTCATGATGAGTCGATTCATCAATTCATCTCCTGACAGAAAATGAGTCAACAATGTTTCTAATAATTGATTTATCGTTTCAGTGTTTTACAGGGCAAAGCACTTGCTTTCCATTTCCACAAATGTAAAGATATGCTGCTTGTTCCTTTTTTAAATTGAACATCCTTAGATTTTGCACTATTTGCCACTCGGGTCAAGCTTTTCACCATCATTTCTATACGTTTTAAAAACCTAATTGATTCATCTGAAGATAAGATGAAATTTTGTACAAATGTTACAAAATGTCAATTCAGATTTGCCAGATCTTCCCAAATCTTTGTCCAAAAATCTGTTACATTTCAAAATATGTTCATATGAATCTGGAAGAAGCTTTTTTCCCCAAGGATTTTAGCTTGAATATGACTAATTGATTAATGAACTAATAATTGTCTCAAGAAAAATCTTATAATTAAAGTTTATAGTTTATTTAAGTTGGTTTCATGACTCACCAAGACTAATTGACCATTTGAAGAACACATTGCCATAAACACCACTTATTTCAGCACCATGATCTGTGCCTTTTTCCTGCATATTCATGTGGATGTATAGGTTAATGACTAATAGCCTTAAAACAAGTACACAGTGAAGTGTTCTAGCCACATTAAAACCGATGCACGCATCTTAAAACATTGTCAACGGTGCCGACTAGTCGACATGACATGATATCATTTGTGCAGATTGTGCTTTTACTCACTGACGTGCTTCACGGCAACATGTGCAAACTAAGACTACTATAAACACACGTCAGCGGGTTCAGGTGAGAGAAGTGACTCCAGACACGGATGACAAGCCTCTAGAGATCCGGGGTTTCTGTGTGGACCTCTCCAGGCTGCAGCCCTCCAGACAGACAGCGCTACTTTCTTGGCCACCCTGACCCAGACAGTTGGCAGCGGGCCCGCATGCATACACCGGGACCTCAAACACAACCCTCCAGAAGCGTCTGCAAATCAAAATAAACCACCTGACATCGCTTTGAAACGTCTTGGTGTTGTTGCAAAAGGCTTCAAAAGCTACTTATTGCAGATGTGGACCTGAAACGCTACAATACTTACATGTAGATCCAGTGCGTAAATGTTTCCTGAAGTGCAAATTGTACACGCAAAAAACTCAGTGAACTCGCAGTGCCAAGTTAAGCAGTGCAGCTGTCTAAATGCTGCTTTGTAAACACAGTCTGCTTCCCTGAGAGGATTTAAATGCTCACACGAATCTGCTCCGACAAAACTAACCGGGCAGTTACTCAACAGACAGGGGAGTGTTAACAAATAGTTACCATGCTCATCTTCATTGTCAGCTCCGGTCCAACTGTGCAGGCAGAGCTCAGGACAAAAGGCTTCTGCAGCTCTGAAGTTCCGCTCACAAACCTCTGTTGATCTCCTCTTTTCATCTCCCTGTGGGCTCTACCATCCTCTAAAACTCTAGTGTGAGTTTCCCCTTCACACCGTATCTCAGGACAGACACTGTCCCCAAAAAAGAGAGCAGTTATATCAAAGTCTTGGATTTCCTCCAGCAGAAGGGTCTATTTGCAGCCTATCGTCTTTATAATCTAGACTTTGTGTACTTGGTGGTGGCTCAGAGTGGCTTAAAAAGTGAGATGAGGTTGCAGAGGGTGTCCTGCCACCTCAGAGACCGCCACAGCACACTGGATTTAAGAAAAGTGCATGCAAACACCAGCAAAAAGTTGCCTTGGAGCTGCTCCTCCTTACTACATTGCAAGAGACCGGCTCCCAGTCCGGACTGCAGCTTCAAATTGGCAGCTTTTTCAGGAGGGGTGACGTCACTGCAGATGTGCCTCTTCCATCAGCTGTGCGCATGTCTATCAGTGCTGCCCTGAAATAACACGAACTCACATAAAACCTCTACTCTGTGAAGAATATAGACCTAATAAAGAAAGTGGAGGGGTAAAACCTTTTTTTACAGTAGTAAAACTAGAAATACCAAATATATAAGTAATGGCAGTTTATTATAACATTAATATAATGTATTTCAAGTATTACTTTTGCAAAAGTACATAAGCAGCAAAGTTGAAAGTAAAGTTTTGCATTTACTCAATAATGTAATGTTTGTACTGCATTGTAATTCGTTGGCATTTCCATTTCCTGCTACTTTATACATCTAAGTGATGTACATTTTTACATTTTACAACAGTAATTTTCTACTCAAACATTGATGCATAAGTAGGAAAACATTTGTATATCCATACTGTATATATTAAGACTTCAACCAAATGCATTTTTTATTCGAAAAACTATGTACTTTTAGGGTTTTGATTGCAGGACTTTACATAGTATTTTAAAATGTGCATTTTTTTGGAACAACTAAACAATCTTAGAATTCTGTCAGTACTAAATAATTATAATATTGTAGGAGAGTTCCTTTTAACCAAATGTTATATTATAATGCATTAGATTTAATATATTTTTATATTTATATTTAAGGTGTGGTTTCTAAAACATTAACCTGAAAAGTAAATATAAATGTAGTGGTGTAAAAAGTAGAATATTCGATTCCGATATGTAGTGGAATACAAGTATAGAGAGGGAAGTATAAACATGAGTTAATCCATTTACTGCAGGTATAAATCTGTACGGAAGATGGTGATATCATGCAATAGATGATCACCCAGCAACCATTAATATCAACAAGGAACAATATCAAAAACAGAGGTTACATAATCTGACAATAGTTTGGCAGCAACCTTGAATTTAACTAATGAAAAAGGCTGTCAGGCTAGAAAAATACAATAAACTTGTGTAATTGTATTAGTTTAACCCGGTATAATCCTGAAATAAATCAAAGACATAAATATTTCCAGGCTCTATAGAACAAATAAGCATTCAGGATTGTCATTTTGATGTCAATTGTAAATCTGCTGAAGGTATATTCAGGGTCTTCAGTGCAGTGCAGGCTAATGGCAGCCCGAGTGTTTTCGTAATCAAACCCACTTCTATCTTTAGGCTGTAGGAAATTGAAAATAATCCCTGAGTTTAGTTACAGCTGCTCATTATGTAGGAGCCTGTATCATTATACTGTAGTCCGGTTGTTATTACCCGCTCTCCTCTGTCAGGGAAGGGGTCTGCTAGTTTGTGGGGGGAGGCGCCACCGTGTGGTATAGCAGGGATTTAAAATGCATAAAGATAAATGAATGTTTTTTTAATTATTGTTTTACAAGAATGACATTCATCAGATTATGTTTAACTTTAAGTCATGTGTGCTGTCGGGAAATGTGATTTGAATGACATCATATCAGTCATACACGCCCAAGATTTATGATTAAAGATAATAAAAACTTTATAGACCTTACTTCAGTTGTGAAAGAAGAACTCCTTCACTTAAGTAAAAATAGCAAAACCAACCGATTACTGTTAACGAGACAAAATTGTCCATTAATAGATTAAGTAATTTCAGCAACCTGAAGTATAATAGTCTAGGTAGCCAAAATATAAAAAAAAGAATGAATTAAAATTAAATCAAAAGAAAAAGTCTAGAAAACAAGGTTCAAAATGATTTTTAAGGAAATTTCCTTCTCGATAGTATAGAATAATTTCCCAAAAAATAGGGTAAAAAAATTGCCTTATCATAAAAGAAAAGATTTATTGCTTTGGATTTTCCATTGCTTTCTGACCCTTAGAATTGTATACAGTAGCGAGATTCATAATTTTATGAATCCTTATCGGATTATATATAAATTATATATAAAGTAGTTATATCAGATCACATCCAATTTATAGGAATAAAATATGGAGTTTTATTAAAAAACTACTTTTAATTATATTTAAATCATCAAAGTGCCATTTAAGTTAAAATAAGCATTTAAGAAAATATGAATTAAACATGCCGTGTGTGTTTGTTCCCTAAAATAACAGCAAGTGTAAAAAGAGAAGGACTTATTATACTCTAACACAGGTTTGCATGTAGGTGTGTTTGAGATGTTTGCCTAACAATAAAGCACTGATAAAGTCTACAGCACATTGGTCACCTGATTTCCTGAGTTATAAAAGCTGCCTCTGCTCTCAACCTGTCGTCAAGGAGCCTCTTTTGCCGGATTCACCATCCTCCAACCACCTGGTAAGATTGACCTCCTAACAACTGCTCGATTAGGGGAAGAAAGATAGCTTATAGTTTGATGTTTAAAGGAGGTACAATTTAAAGAAAGTTAAAATAGCAAAATCGCCCGATTACTCTTAACAAAACATTAAAAGCTCAACATTTTTATTAAAATGCACCAGGAGTATAAAACTTCTCTCAGAACTGTTACATGATGTGAATTGTTTTATCTTTAATATTTTTGTGCATGCTTCTTGGTTAATATTAAGCTCTTATCTTGCTGTAACAAATGCCAATTTTCCCTCTGTGGGACGAATAAAGGTATTCTGATTCTGAAAAGTCTAGGTAGCCATAATATGTATTACATTTATTTTTACTTTAAATCGACAAATTCAATCCTAACACTTGCTTGACTAGGAAAAAAGCTAACTTATGTGGATATTGTTTGATGTTAAACATAGGTTCAATCTCTGCTGGGGAAGAAACAGATGCACACAAGATGTCCTATAGCTTCTTAGAGTTATAGGAGTTAAATGATTTTCTTTCAACAGAGACTTTATCCTGATCATGGCTGTGACAAACCAACCAGGCCGATACGCACCTTCTGACTTCCAGACAGGATTGTGTGATTTCTGCGATGACTGTGGAACTTGTGAGCACCTACCCTTCCTATCTGGGAAATGTGACACTCAGTTAAGACTATACATTTGAGTGCAGGATTATATTTGTTCTAGATACATTTCTCCTCCCTCTGCCTCAGGTTGCTATGGTCTGTTCTGCTATATGTGCCTCGGCTGCTCCATCGCCAGTGACATGGACGAGTGCTGCCTGTGTGGTCTGCAAATGAGCATTCGCAGCGTCTACAGGACCAAGTACAATATCAATGTGAGTTTCAGAGGATATAAAGGGATAGCTGACAGTATTACTCCATTTGGACCATTTTGTAAAACAGAAACATTACTATGGAGTGTCACCGAGTATGATAGTATTACCTTTATTTGTGGTTATACTGTAGCACTTGTACAGGTTTACTGCATAACAAAAAAGTTGAGTTTTTAATACTTTTTAAGGCCTTCTGATTAAAGATGTAACATTTTAAAAGCCGTCCCATGTCAGACACTGGTAGAGAAAGAAAAATAGGACAATGTCCAAATACAGCATAACAGGTAAAAGCAATTGAATACAAATCCTACTTAAGAGTATTGTAAGCGTGATGAACTTAAAGTATTAAACACAAGACAAATATTCAGAAGAAATAAGCAATTTGCTGTTTTAGCTGTTTAGCTGGAGCTAGGTTTACTTTATTTCTAGTTAGCCAATTTACTCGTTTTTCACAACGTACGGTGCGAGCCCCTCAAAGCGTCAATACCTTAAATCGAAGGGTGAGGAGATGATTAATAGGAGAGGGAATAAGGAATAACGAAGCTCGTTTTTTGGGCTTTTCACCAATCTCTACCTTTACGTGTTGATTATTTTATGGTTTTGGGCCTTGCTATTTCAGTGTAAATAACTCATTTGATGGAAACACAATAAGGAAACCAACCTTATCTTTTATGAGCCACAACTGTTAATCTTTAACTTGACAGTAAAAATGTTTAACCGGAGTGATCTATGACATGATGTACTTCTCCTTTCTTCTTCTTCGTCATATTGAGACTAATCTAATTCCTTTGAATAGTTAGTCGCAACGCCAAGAGGAACAGTAGTATAACCGGGGGGGGGGGGGGGGGGGGGGGGGGAGAAAAGAGAAGTTGAAAATAAATAATCATTTTGTTCCGTATAGCAGAATTGAGTTTTTAGTCATACAAACGGCTCCATTTATTAGATGAATTTGAATGTGAGCATGTTTGCATGTCGTGGAAGCATTTAGATCAAAGCATCATTGTGTAGAAGACTGTTTTGTTTGCCTGACCCAGTTTACATTTGACCACACATTATGTTCTTACAGTATCATGCTCCTTTAAAGGGGCTCTGACGCCACAATTGAGAACCATCCTGTAAAAACCCATTAAGAAATAGCCAGAAAAATTGTTACATTTTGAAATTGTATGAAGGACATCCTTTAAATCACTCCCATTTTAATTATTTCATACATTACAGCCAACATATTTGCTGCCTTGCACAGACCTTCTCATGCTCACACCGATTTAATTCAAATGTCCATGGTTATGCATCTATGCACACACTTGAATAAAAAAAAAAACTAAGGGATAGAATAGAGCCCATCCATTAAAACAGTAAAATAATCACTCATACTTGTGTTTCCAGGGGTCATTGTGTCAAGACTTCATAGCATACACATTCTGTGGTGTCTGTGCCACGTGCCAACTGAAGAGGGACATTGACCGCAGGAAGGAGCAAGGCATTTTCTAAATTGGTATGCATTACAAAAAAAAACACCCCACTCACTGTGTCATGTTATCTTTACGTTTATGGAACTGTCAAAATTATGAAAAATAACTATCTTCCCTTTG
Organism: Notothenia rossii; assembly: GCF_949606895.1. Classification (NCBI taxonomy): domain Eukaryota; kingdom Metazoa; phylum Chordata; class Actinopteri; order Perciformes; family Nototheniidae; genus Notothenia; species Notothenia rossii. The sequence goes on from NC_136910.1 coordinate 39,589,847, forward strand.
ACTTCTAGATACCGTCACCAGGCACGTTGTAAATGTGCTGGTTTTCTTTGCTCATTGCGGAACCTGAAGAGACCGCCCTTCCCTTCTCTGATAAAGAGGTTAATTAGGTTGTATTCAGTGTAATGTGTGTCGGTAACGGTGTAGTACATTTGCTATCCTTCTGAATTTTAAGAACCCAAGTGTAAAACGGTCATAAATGACTGCTACCATCATAAAGAAAGTGAAGTGTATTGTTCGACGCAGTTGACAGGATGTGAATTGTTTTGGAAGATGTCTTTAAATAAAATCCTCTTTTTCAAATGATTTTGAGTTACACTTTTTGTATATTTCACTTCCATTGAGAAAACCTGGAGTTAGTTTAAAGGGGACCTATCATGCAAAATGCACTTTTGTACGTCTTTTATACATGAATATGTGTCCCCGGTGTTCCAGGGAACTCACCAAGTGTCAGAAAACACAACCCTCTCTATTTTCCTCCATACCCAAATATCTTAAAAAGGGGCTGCAACAGATCTGATACAGACTGATCCAGATTTGAACACTTCTATGACGTCACAGAAGTGGCGCTACGGCTATTGGGCCAACTCCACCAATCAGGAGGAGACAGCCACGGACATTGCTGTTCCTAAGCGCTGGAGACGCTGTAGTACATATGCCAGGCCTGTAGATGGTGCTGTTCTCAAAGAATCAGCCCATGCAAAGACAGTGTTAAATTGAGCGAAATGAGGAATGGCTAAAATACATGATCTGTTTGGTATTTTGAAAAATAAAAAGTATAAATATGCCTTATATAGGTATGGTCCTAAACTATATTATTCAAATATAGCATGATAGGTCCACTTTAAAAAATAAATAAAATAAAGCCATGTCAGAATATTTTATTTTGAAATCTAGTTTTAAAAAAGATGGCATGATTGAGCTTTAATTAGTTAGTTAGCTACTGACAATTCACTTTTTTTTAGCTACAGCTACATTTGACAGGTGACGCCACTGAGCACCCAGTGTGAAGATTTAACATTTGACAACCTGTTAAATCATAATAAAAGTACAGGCTGTTTTTCACAGCAGACATTTTTTTAGTGAGCAAACACACACATATAGGCTGTGAGACTCCTGAACTCATCCTCCAAATAGTTTTTTATAGCAATAGCAAAATGGGACTATATAACAATGTGTTGTAGGACTTATTATCGTATCCTGAACATAAAAAACAGCTGTGAAACATTTTGTTGTGCCAGTTTGATGACTTTTTGATGACTTTATATACAAAAATATATCTTGCTTTGTGAAATGGAAACGGTTCATTAGGGAGTGGCTACACATGGGGGTTTTCAAGGAACTTATTTATAAAGAAAGAACATAATAACTGGTAGCCAAAGAGGACTGTGCTGATTAAAGCTACTGAAAAACTCATTTGAGACCATGCGGTATGGATTCGGACTTAAATGGCAAAATAGTTTAATGAATCGTTAGTGAAGCAGAAATAAAACTTGAATGACACGACCATGACGCTAAACAATTGCTTTACTCTTTGAATTTAATTTTCTTTGTGGACCGAGAAGTTTTTACATGAAGCCAATAAATCAAGAATAACATGTGTTGCTGTGTTGTTATGTCAAGTAAAAAACAGGAGCAAGTGTTGGAGCACAAAAGCGTAAACAGACCAGATGTCCCCAGAGTCATTTGCCTAATTCTATGTCCACTATCTGGCCGATCACATCCACATTTCTAACATGCCATGTCAATATTATTAAGTCACACCTAAAGGTAACAATATACAACTCCTCTGAATACATCAATGCCAGACACAGATCTGAGTGAGAAATATTGAACTATTTTCCTTTTTGGCAAAAGTAATAAAACAGTGTTGTCTGAATATTTAGTGATGGTGATACCAGGGATTCTCCTTGGATGCTTCCATTACTGGGATGATGTTAGATTTTTTCGGAGGGTTGGGGTGTTTACTGGGTCATCTGGGATTCCAGGGCCTGAGCAGCCCACTCTGGAGCAGCAGCGCGGATCTTTTCTAGGAGGTTGTTGACTTGGAAGCACAGAGACTGGATCTGTTTGTCCCAGGTAGGGAGGGCTTCCCGGGCTATTAGACATAAAATGAAAGGTAGAAAGAGCATCAAATACATTTGCATTTTATGACCTGTGATCCACACATTTTCATATTCAAATTCTATGTGGTATTCTATCAAAGCACTTCCTCCTTCAAAAGCAAGGTGTGTGCTGTTTTCTTATCATTCCTGTATGAAGAGGGTGCCCCCTACTGGACGCAAATAGATTAGTTGGTTAGTTTGATCATTTTAACGTTATTTTTGTTAGATTGTTACGTTTATTCTTTAAGTTAACTGGGGCCTTATCATTATTAGCCTTTGGTTTATTATTGTACCAAAGTGTTTGAACATTTATCAATAAGGTCAGGGCACTTCCATCAGAAGTGAATATAACACCAAGATGTTTTTGTCAGAGCCCCTCAGGTACCTTAATCTCTGTTTTGCTTTCATTGTCCAAATGCTATATTTGCAGCAGTAGTCTTCAAAGTATTGAAGGTGTTAAATTAATTGTTTTACCCTGTCTCCAAAATGGATGTGTCATTTATTTTCATATCTTTCTGATCTTCGAAAACCTGAGATAGGAGAGCCTTGTTTCACTCTAAATATATATGTAACTATTGTGGAGCCCAGAATATTTCTGTAAGTGTGGTTGAGACTCTTGACAGTTTGGTCAAAATAAACTAAATAATGAAATCTAATGATTCCATAATTGAGTTGTGTGTTTGCAATGGAAGACATTTGTGTATTGATCATAACTGTAATGTTAATTTGAAAAAGATAAATACTGAACTTTGATCCAAAAGCTGGCAAATTCTGTCCTTTATCAAATGTAAAAAACAATTGACTTTCAACTCACTCTCAAAGTGTACAATGCTATCTATCTGGTCGATGAAGCCATTCATGCGTCCTTCAGTGATCATCTGGGAAGCAATTTTCTCAGCCTAATGACAAACAAAGGAAGAAAAGCATCTCAACATGCATAATGGCAAATGAACAGCTACACACATTTAATACATAAATAACATTTATCTTCTTTAAATCGTACAAATGTCCCTGCATAGCTGAATAATTGGATTGCTATAATTCATCACTTTTGATGAAGAGGACTGGAAAGATTTATTGCTTTGAGCCTTTTTTTCTTTCTTGTGCTTGAATGCATCCACACACATATATATAGATGCTGATTATGTTAATGCAACTGAAGCAGATTATCATTAACAATTCTGTGCTCCATGCAAAGAGTCAGATTGAGAACAGAATTAATTTTTAATGTCCATTTACATACAGTAAACTTGTTTATGTGTAATTTAAGAAATGTCTAACCTTTGCTGGGGGAATTTCCAACAATGCTCCTAGTTCTTCAAACGTGATGTTGTTGTAGAGTTTGCTCGCAGACAGGAGGTTGTGTTCAATCACTGCTCTGTCAAGGATGCTGGAACCTGCAAGTGAGACAACACACAACATAAAGTACATTCACAGACCAGGGTCAGGTTCCCTCATTCCTTGTATGAGACACATTCAGCATGTACAAGCCAAAAATAAAATAAAACAACAGCTTTGAAGCATTGCCCAATCACGCCCAGCAATGCACCCCAAGAGTGGCTACACACACATCTTGCTGTATAGTGGGTGCTGCACTTGGATTTAACCATTGCTGTTTGTTTAGGCTGTTTGGTGAAGTTTGCCAAGATCTCTGCAAAACCACATGGGGTTCTTTTTGAATGAGCCTAAACATTCATACTCATTCTGCCTCTAAATTATACTTTACATTTGTTAAAGTACTGTAGCTTTAATAAACAGGCACGGCTCACATGGCTTAAGCATTAAATATATCAGCTATAACCTGATATATTTGTAGAAGAGAGGGTTGGATTATTAACATTTTCCAATTCACTGACCCAACTTGTCTTATAACAAATCTTCTCCACTCACCATCTGCTGTGGTGGCTTTCTGGTGAGGCATCAGCATGGCAGCAAACTCCTGCAGCTGGTTTCCTCTGATAATACGGTCCAGGTACATCTTCTCCAGAATACCGTAGGCAGCCAGCTGTTGACAGCGCTCATCTTTAAAAAGAGTGGCCAACATTCGGGAACGCTGCTGGCCTGAAAATAAAAAACATGACAATATTTTTGGCATCGTACAAGAAGTTTGTCATTAACATTGTCTATGAAAATGTAAACCTAAGCACAATAATGATGGTAGTACCTGCAGAGGCCAGTATGGTGCAGTTTAGTGCATGTTTAAGTGCCTCCAGACGTTCAGTCTCATGGACAATTGACTTATACGACAGCTCGTTGTATCTTTGTGCAGCTTCAATGAACTTCCTCCTGAAGTCTAGCACTCTGGCATAGCACACCTACACATTTAAACAGCATTAAAAAGTGATCCAAGGCACTACATAAACAGTTTACTGCAAAGTCCCTAAAAGGTTTTATTAAGAACTATTTATTCAATTGCAAAAGTTACAGTTAAGCATAAACAAGCTGTGTACCTTATAGTGTATCTGTAGCTGTTCATTAGAGGACTCGTTCTGAAGCAATGACGCTCTGTTGATGTAGGCCTCTGCCTGCACTGGATCATCGTCCTCCAAGTAGAGACGGGCAATTTTCAGGTACGTATCCAACTTATAGTCAACATTGTATTGCCTAAGGAAGGAAATCAAAAAGGTATGGTAAGACCTGGGAATATTACAAACATTGTCAGAAAATAAATCTGCTATTAGCTTACTTACTTCTGTCCTGTTTCCAAGGGAATACCAACTAAAACCTGGGCAGCATTTCTCCAGTCTCCCTCCTTTTCATAAATGGTTGCTAAGTGCTGTCTGATTGAGGCTACCTGAGGACATAAAGAAGAACATTATGCATTTGATTAGGAATACTGATGTTTATTGGCCTAATATATTAGAGTGTGTGAGGGTATTTACTTGTTCCTCAAAAGAGATGACCCTTGGCTGAATCTTTTCCAAGGTGAAGTGATACACTGCTTTAGCTGTGACGTCGGGCAGGTTGGGCAAATGTGTGCAGAAATCGGTGAGCAGTTGTCTCGAGATGACAAGACTGACATTTTCATTGACCACTGTAAAATAAATGTATAAATACTGAGGTAAGATGTCCTCCTGTTCACATACAAATAAGTTTGTGGTAAAATTCTGATGCGTTAAAGAAAATGGGTACAGCATACTTGCTTCAACAAAGGCCTTCAAGGATTCCAGTTGCTCAGCATCTGTAAACTGAATGGCCTTCTCTAGAATTTGTCGATATCTAGAAAAAGATTTACAGGTTAGAAACTACGCCCCTGGGTTTTGGAGGTCCATGAAACTGATACATGGAAAATCACAAGGCTAGGATTTAATAATGGAGATGAACATAAAACAAAAATAAGCAGTTTTTATTCCACTCTACAGCATTTAATTCCACATTCTGTTCTTCTTTATCTTATTCTATTTTACATAGAGTAGCTACAGTGTATAGACAATGTGACTTGCAATGTGACTTGCAACATCCTCTGTAACATAAAGCTTAGTGTTAATTATTTGACATACGTAGTTTACTTCTTTGGCTTTTTGTGTTATATACAATCATTATATTGCATTGTTGGAGGACCTGGGACTTAAGATTTTCATTGCTATAACTACACTGTTGCTAATGTGCATATGATAAAAAACCTTTGAATCTAGAAAGCTATGTTGTGCCCAGCACAAGTTAACTGTGTAGCTAGTAAACAGTGCTAATGCTAATATTATGAAATGTAACATTAATGTAACATTAACGTGAGCAGTAAACTGGCCACTTTAATATCGTCCAACCGTGGTGTTACAATTTAAAGGATAATCTGTAAAATAAATTGTTTGACAGGGAGTTATAAACAACCAACGTTTACCGGGCTAGCTAAATGTATGGCTAACGTAGCTAGGAGGCTAACGCAAGCTTAGCTATCACATCTATCTCATTGCTAGCTAACATTTAATGTAGCACTTACTTTCTCAAATTTTAAATAGCATGTATAAGGAAGTCTTAAATATAGTGTTACATACTTGGCAGCAAGATCTTTGTGAGATCCAGTTGAATTAATCAGCTGTGCAAGCTCCTGCCTCACGTCGGTCGCCATTGTCGCCTGCAGAAGTGTCAACAACACCGGCTTCCTCTGCCAAGAGCGGGGCTAGTCTTCCGGTGTGAGGGTCGGTCGACTCGGTCCTCCAGCAGACAGACAACCGCCAACAGAGGCTGCTGGCTATTCTGGCTCAGAGAGGTACCTGTCACAAAGCTCTCTGCAGAGGTCGGAGTACGTTAATTTAAAACGTACTTTGTTGCCAGAGGTGGGAGAAGTACTCAAATCTTGTACTTAAATAAAGAGGTAGTAGTAGTAGTAGCAGTAGTATTAAAAGTCCTGCAATCAAAATATACTGAACGTACCAACAGTTAAAATACTCATTATGCAAATTGACCCATTTCAGAAAAATATATTGTATGTGTTTATAATTATTGATGCATTAATGTGTTTATCAAAGCTGGTAAAGGTGCAGCTAGTTTTAATTACTTTGTATGCTTCAGGGCAGTTTGTGAATGATACTCCAGGTGTAACCAAAGTAAAAGTGTTCTATATATATATATATTTATATATAAGTATGAGTTTAAAAAAACAGGCTACCTTAGTTTAATAAAAGAGCCTTACATTAAACTTTTTGCTTTGTTTACATTTTTGGTATATGTATGGACAATTCTTTATTTATCTATCTTTTTGACTTGCAAAGTTGAAGTTATAAAGACTGAATGTTATTAGGGTTGTTGGTAGTGTTTCTGCACCTTTAAGAATTACGTAACAGTGACGTAGTACGCGGAGGGCGTGGTCCACTTGTGAAATGTCAGGGAGGAATGGCGCTCGGCGCGGTATTTTGAACAATCGCCTTTTCCTTTCCTCGTTTTATCTGGAAACGTTGCTCAGTGTAAACATATCGGGTAAGGTGCCTATGTGTTGTTCGTTTCTAGAGTTTGCGACACTACATCCAGCAGAAAGCCGCAAACTTTAAGAGTGTGTTCAATGTTGAGATATATTGTTGTGCTAGCTAGCTTGGGTTAGCAAGCTCAGCAAGTTTGCTAATACAGTTGTCCTGCCCGCTGGGCTGGCTCTATGAGGCTGATGATGAAGATGATAGCGATGCTTACACACAAATAAAGGGCACAGGGGCCAGGATATTCCCTGAAACGGGTCCCTTACAGTGTTGTGTGTGCGGACACAAAGTTTGGTTTGTATCAACAAACAATATATTGACTATAGTGCAAATATGCTAAGTTAGTGCGTCTACAAATGGAAAGTAAAAGCTAACTTAGCTGAACAGTGAGAAGCGTATTTTGAGTAGTTATGTCGTGGTAAAGCAGCTAATGCACAACAACTGGTCTTCTTGTGCATGCTGTCAAAAACATTACAAGAGTACAAAGAGTTATTACCTTTTGCTTTGAGCGTTTTACATTTTACTTAGCTGAAAACCTCGCATTGTTGTTTTTCTTATTTAGAAACGGATCTTTTATGTATTGACCTGGTGAAAAATAAGACTAAAATTGTTAATTTATAACTGGCTAAACAGGTTAAGTTTATTCATAGCACCTTAAAAGCACAGGCCACACATGCCTACAGTTAAATATATTGTTGCAATTTCATTACGTGAATTGTCTGACCTAAAATGATTTAATCCAGACGGACGTTTTAAGTGACAGGATGAATTATTGAATGCTAGCATTGTTTACGTTGTCAGAGTCTGCCAGAATAGTTTACTTGCTAGTAGACCACAGTTACTAGCAAATATTGTGATCGGATTTCATGTGTACTAGCTGTTCTTTTTGATGTTTTAGCTTCGAGTAAAAAATATTAAACAAATTCCTTAATCCTAAATACCTATGTATTAGCCGGAGAGCTAACAGAGTTGATGACGAGGTAAAAATGGCGGATCTTTCGAAATCCAACCCCGGCCTGAAATAGTAACGCAGCCAGCAAACAGCTTGTCGCTTTTTCTCACTCTTTCCCCCAACTGGGAAACACTTCTGGTGTTTACTCAAACGAGTGCAGATCAGCACTGTTTTCTTTTGGTGACTTTCCTCCGGGAGACGCGGAAACAATGAGGGCATTTAGCAGTGAGTGTGTGGGGAGGGTAGGGTTCATATGTGCGGTGTTTCGGTGGATTAATGTTGAGTAGAGAGCAGCAGGACAAAGATGATCGCTGCGGCCTAATGCTAACCCAGCATCAGCTGTCAGGCTGTGTCAAACATGAGAGGAACTCAGACGTGACTCATGTACACCTCTCCATTCATTAACACTTACGTGATTACTGAAATATACCTGCATTAAAGTACCACATTGGGTATTTTTCTAACTGTGAATAAGGCTAACTCGTTAGCTTTAACTGTTTGTTTATTTTTTATTGCAACTCCTGTCGCAAACAGACAGTATCATTATCCATTAATGTATGTATCTTCCAACTTAATCTTGCACTATTTTATTTCAGTTTCTTCTTGCACTATTTGTTTTATTGTTACAAAAAAAGTTTGATATATATATATATATATTTATGTTGCATTGTTGAACTGGGATTTAAGATTGTAATTACCATAACTATCATGTAGCTACTGCATATGACAAACATCCTTATCTATATGAGTTATTAATTATGTTGACAAATGCAATATAAATGAATAATATGTATTTTAAAATCAGAACTCTTGTTTATTGCAAATAAATGCATTAACTTTTTGCAAAGTAATACAAATATTGTCTGTCATAGGGTGTGTACACCAGGCACCACAGTGTATGTTAGTGCAGTAAATTCATACCTGTGTTACATTTTATTTAATGTTTTATCCCTCCAAAGACTTTTTCTAAAAAGTAATACTTCCCCTAAATCAGATTAAAATAATTTCATTAAAAAGATGAAAAATGTTTAAACCTCCAAATTGTGAATTTCTTTGACACATTTGACACAGGGAAAAATAGTTGCATTGTTTATGTCTTATTGTATTATTCTTTCTGGATTAACAGAGAGCTGAGACTTTGCAAGCATGGATGTGGTGTCACCAGAGCTCAACAGCCTCCTTCCTGATGAGATCATGGATACTGAGGCCATAGAGGAAATCCCTCACTCCCAACCCGGCGGCGGCACCACGGTCCAGTCAGCAAGCGATGACGCACCGGTCCCAATGGAAACGGATACACCCATGGCTTCAGAAAATGTGAGACTGTGTTCAATTGCAGCTTCAACCGGACACACTCAGGCTCTCACCACGTCCACCGCCTCAAACTCCACATTCATCATCAGCTCCGGAAGTCAGCTCCCCATGTCAATGTCCAGTTCATCGCCATCCCTTCTTACCTTTAAACCAGCCATGGCTACTTCCATAGCCACCACCAAAACCACAGATAGTTTGACTGGGACTACTTTCTCTACAAGTGGATTACAGAAGCTCACAGCTCCGTTTACTATCTCTGCTGCAAGCCATCAGATCATTCTCAACAAGGTGGCATCAGAAGCAGCAAAGTCTGCGGGTGGTCCACCCCAGATCATCAAGCAGGAGGGACAAAAGCTTTTGGTCACAGCAATAGGAAAGTCAGGGCAACCTATAGTTTTGCAGTTACCCCACACATGCAGCAAGCCTGGCCTTTCACAGACTTCAGGAGACCTGAAATCCCAAGCTCCACAGTTTAAAGTGGTGACTATTGGTGGCAGGACGGAGCTGAAGCCAATACTGGGGAGTCCTGGAAACCAGCTGACCACATTACAGGCCCAGCAGCTAAAGACCGTACAGGTAACATTGTGTTATAGTGCCATATTTAAACATAAGAATGTTTATTATTTCACCAATGAATTGCCCAGACATAATGTGCTCCATATCAGTGTCTAATTAAATATAATTACCTTAAGATTTTACGGAAAATACATAAGAAACTGTTAACAAACTGTTATTTAACCTTAATTAACATTGTAACAAATTAATGACTGGCTTTGTTCAACTGCAGTGCTTTGAATCCATTGGCCTGTCCAAGTAGATGTTAAAGTGGGCTTTGAAAGTCAAAGCTGACTAAATAAAAAACAACTGTTGTTGCGCCTGCCCTGTTTACTCCAAACATAGTTTGGTAATTGGAGAACAGATGAGAGAAAAGGATGAACCATTATAATACGATGACAACTTATTGGGGACCCTGGACAGATATATTTATTTGCTTGACTTACCTGCTTCTTTGTCTAATGCTGGCACAGAGACCTGTCAGTCAGTTTGGTATCAAAAACAACCTTTTTGTTAACATTTTTTTTATTGTGGCATGACTTGAAGATTTAAAGAGAGAACAACATATTGAATTAGATGAGTTTGATGCATACATGCTCAAAGCTCTACACATGGTAAAGAATAGCAGTACAATCACTTTTTCCAATTATTAAAATAAAGCAATGATTCTCATTTGTTATAAACCTGAGCATGAACCTTTGAGTTTAAAGAAGTTGACGTATTAAACATTTCAGAGAGAAACAGCATTATGAGTTATTACTATAGATATCTCTCCAATTGTATATGTATGTTTTGTGATGGCACAAGTTCACACCTGTGTTTGCTAGTATCATAGGAATAAAGGATGGGGTATTTGAGGAATATGCATTTTATTAGATATAATACAACTTGATTCCCCATCAGGCAGTTGGGTTGTTTTACTGTTTAACCACCAGTTATGGCTGCCAACAATGATACGTTTCTAACTTACCATTAATGTATCAAGTATGCACTTGAAGTCAGGAATTGTTGAGATACATTTTTGAATGGGAATATAATGGAAATGATTCTGAATATTTCCACAGATTGCTAAGAAAACACCAGTGTCCTCGGCTGCACCAATCAAGTTTATCATCACAAAAACTGTTAACAGCAAAGGTCTAAGTCCTCAGACATCAGTTACTCCTGTTATCGCAGGTACTTTTATTTGTATTATCGTTGTGTGTTGTAAACATATTATCAGTGATACACCTTTTTAGTTGTGCTGTAATGAAGCCATGTTTTCTCAAATCTTGTGCTTTTTGATTAAAGGACGGGTCTTGACGCAGAGTTCCCTAGGGATGCCCTCAAGGACTATTACTCTCTCTGAGCCCCACAACACTACAACACTACAGAGCATAACTGGCAAAAAGATTGCAATTTCACCCCTTAAATCTCCCAGCAAGGTACATTCTACATTCGTCCTTATCTATTTGAATGAAGGATTTTTCCCACTCTTTTTTTTCCCCTGTTATTTTGTAAAGGTTTTCCAGTTCGGTTAAGTTGTGACACACTGCAGATGCCTGGAAATACAATCAATTCTGATTTCACGTTGTCAAGCGACCACACCTTTTTTTTTCTCACCTAGGACAGTTCACCCCTAAAATCAATAATGTATCATTTTTGTCTTGCCATTAAGTTAACTACAGTTGTGGTGCTCAAAGTGCCAAAACAATACATGTGAACACTCAATGGCAATGTCTCTTTCAAGGAATGATGTCCTAATTATCATGATAATCTACTTTGCTGTAAACTGTTTCATATAGGAACTTAGAAAGTTAAAGAAAAATGACCAAAGGCAATAGTTCCTACATAAAACTGCTGAAACAAAGTCTGTGGATTATCTTAAATAACCATGGAGCTCGTAAGATTTTCAAATGTATTGATTTGGCGCTTTGAGCACCTCGAGCCGAGTGGCCTCTTGCTCCATTCATTTGAGAAAATGCAGTCATCTGTGCAGCTGATACCTCCAACCCTGGAGAACACACACCAGATCTGTCCCTTTTAAGAGGACTAACATTTTCCTTGGAGCAGAGAAAGCACAGGTGTCGTGAATAATCTTAACGATATTCTCTTTAAGACATCCTGTCATCAGCCAGTATGCACCAGAGCCCTGCACACACTCACATGGGAAACAGCAATCATTCATGTTATTGTTTACACCTGTGTTTGCCAAGTCAAAATATCCACTCTGACAAAGGTCTCTTACTCTTAAGGCTACATTTGAGAAGTCTTTTCATTCAGTTTCTGCTCAAATATGCAGAATTTATTTTTGAATTGTTTGAGACCTATATTGGCAGTAACTTCCAGCTTCATGCATTACAACAACACAAAATAAAGTAGGTGTTTTATATTGATATGTATATCAAGTGGTTTATCAGGATAGTATTTGGACTGATTGTGCTGTGCCCTCTTTGTTTGTCCCTGCCAGGTGACTGTGGTTTCTGTGGCTTCTCCGACCTCCAACGCCTCTCACAAGTCAATGACGCTGCCCGTCAATGTAGCACTTGGACAGCAGATCCTCACAGTCCAACAGTCCACACCGGGGTCTCCAATCAAAGTGACCACGAGCCAAACCACACAGGTAAGATCTGAGCTCTCCACTGTCTATTGTTGTTTCAAGTATTGGCTCGCCTGACCTGATATTGAAACGGATGACAAGGAGAGACGTGTTTGACAACTTCTGCAGCATTGCTCACGCCACAGTCATCTCCCTTTTAGCAAAGACAACACAGTAGGTCAGGTTAACCTCAGAATGAATGTGACGAGTGTCGCATTACAAATGTGTGTCAATGGGACAGTTGATGCACATTAAAACACCTTGTTCCATGATGTGCTGGAAGTAGAACTGCAAATATATTTGTATCATCAATTAATCAGTCAATTATTTTCTTTAAAACAAAACTCATGATTTGGTCTAGAAAAGGTCAGAAATAACTGAATGTTTTAAAAAATCTGTTTAGCATCACAAAACAGCAGCAAATCCTCACTTCGATGCTGGATCCCAAGTATATTTGACATGTTCAAATTATTTATGATTGTATTAACGGCTTCTGTTAAACAATTTATTAACAACTTGCCCCAACAGCAGTAAACCTGTAACTTGATTATAAGCAGGGCATTTACATTGTGGTTTAGTATTAAATAGTGTGGTGTTGTACCCTATGGCTAATACATGTAATACTACTGCTTGCAAAGTAAAGCAGCATAAAGAAATATGAAGGTGAAAAAATATGCTGATTAATTGTTGTTGAAGATTTCCCGCTTGAGCCTTCCACCACACCTGTGTGTTGTCCATCTGTTGCTTTGTTTGCCTTTCAATTGACTGTGATACAAACTCAATGTGTTGGGATAAAAAAGGTTTTATTACTTTCACTTCTGGAAAAGATGGCTAATGATTTAAGGATGTGCCTTTGTTTCTATTTACAGAGCAGTTGGTATTATGGGCAATATAACTTCTCCAAAGTTTCATTCTATTCTAACTCAAATGTGTTAAGGACACAGTCCACTTCTTTCTTTCATTACAAATGTCTGCGTTAGCTTTCAATAGTTTGACAGAATTTGGTATAAAGGACCCAGGTTCTTTCTGACTTACTGGTTCTCTAAGCCTTTTAATTAAGTGAAAATATTCTTACATTTAACTTGACTCACAATATTGTTGATTTACCTTTCTGTCATTTATACCTAAATCTCTGATTTCTGAATATTTTCAGGGTCTTAAACCAGGGCAAACTGTGACCGTGGGCGGAGTTGGCGGCTCCCAGTTCAAGACCATCATCCCACTGGCCACCCAGCCAAATGTGCAGCAGATCCAGGTTCCAGGTAGCAGGTTCCACTACGTCCGCCTGGTCACAGCCACCACAGCGAGCAGCTCGGGACAGCCCAGCGGTCCCAGCACCAGCTCTCTACAGACCGGTAACTTTGACACTCTTTCACACATGGTTCCCGGGAAATTACAAAAACACTACATTCAGTAATGTATGAGTCAAGAGACATTTAAACAGATGGTGGAAATGCAACACTTCTTAACATAAACAAAACAATTGAAACCCTTCTCAAAGCCACAGAAGAAGATGGGGAAAGTCTGGATTTATGTGGCGGACGTCTCAGGTTTCAAGGCTTTATTGTCATTAGCACATTAGCTACAGTGTAGATATGGCAATGAAAAACGGAGGTCACAGGCTCCTCCAACGTCGGTTTTTATATTCACAAACTGGAGTTAATCAAGAACTTGCCAGAGAATTGTCATGAAAGCATTGGCGTTAATTTTAAACTCTTCCTGTATGTCATCAGCTGAGTCTTGTGCTTAGTTTGATCGCTTTATGAAAAGAAGTCTTTCATAAGACGGTCACGATTGTACTTCTTTATTAACAACTCAGCCGTACATGCGTTTTACCTGAAATGTTAGGAGTTTGTGAGGTGGGAAATTCTTGCGATTCCACAATATTGATCCTTGTTTTCATTCACACACGACCCCATGCAGGAACTGTTCTGGACATTTCAGGGATGGACTGCATGTGTAGGGTTTATTCTGGTAACAAACGTAGATGACACTGTTGAAGCTCTTCTGTTTCAACTCATGTTTCTTAATGTCCCACAGCTAAACCTATGATGGTCAGCACAGGACCCGTCAGGATGTCGGTCCCAATCGTCCCGGCACAGTCCATCAAACAGGTAGCGCAGCGATTCTGTAAATGCCTTTTTTAATCTTTATTCAAGCAGTGTTTTCTTGTATAATGTCTCCTGCGATGCATTCATGGTTTGTTTTCCTTTATAGATGGCCCCTAAGTCCCTAACATCAGCAGCCGTAGTAACCACCACTCAGACCCAGCAACGCCTCATCATGCCTGCAACTCCTCTACCCCAGATCCAGCCCAACTTCACCAACCTCCCCCCAGGTACCGTTCTGGCCCCAGCTCCAGGAGGAGGGAACATGGGATATGCGGTCGTCCCAGCACAATACGTCACACAGGTCAGTGTTGTTTTGGGTGTGAGGTTTTTCTTTTTGACTGACTTATCTTTGATGTGCATGTTCTGAGTATTTTCTGTGTGATCTGCCTCTCCTGTAGCTCCAGCAGAGCCCATTTGTGACCCTCGCCAGCAGCTCTGCTTTCACCACGAACACCGGTATCCAGACTCAGGCCAGACTGCCCCTCAATGGGTAAGGGTTAGATGTGGGACAGCACAACTACATGATGGTTTTTAAACTTGTTTTTTTTCTTTCAAAAAGTGTGAAAACTGTAATGTGGACCAAAACAATTATTAGGACTCTGGGTAAAATGTCTTGCCTACTAAAGATATGTAGTTTAAATAGTTTGTATTAGCCAAAAAGTTAACTTGATTATTTTAATATGGCCTCTTTAATCTCTATTGTGACAGAAGACTTGTTTTTTAAATTGTTTATTATTAAAGGATCTATTTTTCCTGTTGTAGTAAACAAAATGTCATTGACTAAAAATGTTTTTTTTAGCAAAATGGCTATAGAAATGCTACGTATGGGGCAATATAGCGTACTGTGGACTTTTGTTGCATACCATTCCCCTCTTTACCCCTTTATCTACCCCTACAAATAAAATAAATGTGTATACTATTAGAAAATAAAATCTTTTCTCTTTCTAAGAATGATCGGTTTAATGTGCTTTAATATAAAGGTAATGTTATTCACTGGCTTACAGATTGTCAGCAGCAGAAACGACCTCAAGACCGAGGAAACCATGCAACTGCACCAAGTCACAGTGTCTCAAACTGTAAGTATCACTGGGATTTGGACCTGTTTTTAATGTTGAGACTTTGTAACTGTTTGTAATTGTACTAAATCATCGGTAAATAATAAACTACTGGCATATGTCAGTCCCCTCCTGTTTTGTTCATCCAGAGCTTTGCTTTTCTCCCCCTAGATACTGTGACTGCTTTGCAAATGGAGAGTTCTGCAGTAATTGTAACTGCAATAACTGCTTCAATAATCTGGAACATGAAACGGAACGTCTCAAAGCTATAAAAGTAAAGCAGATATTTTTGAAATTTGTTTTTGGGCGGAGCTGCTTTTATGTCATACAGATGAATTAAAGGTTTAATGTATTTTCGCAGACGTGTCTGGACCGGAACCCAGAAGCCTTCAAACCTAAAATAGGTAAAGGCAAGGAGGGGGAGTCGGACCGCCGACACAGCAAAGGCTGCAACTGCAAACGCTCGGGCTGCCTGAAGAACTACTGCGAGTGCTACGAGGTGGGCTTTCCCTCCCTCTTTTAAGGACCTGTTTTTATAATTCTGTTTCTAGAAATCCTTATAAACTCTGTCAAGGTTTGAATATTGCTTGCATTTTTCATCAAATGCATGAAACTGCTTCAAAGTGTAATCATCACAAAACATATTGTTTAAAGCACAGAAGGCCCTTTTCGCAGCTGCTATTTTTACTTTTGCAGTCACAGGTGTAATTAATAACATTAATGATGGCCCTATTCCATTTGGATGGCCCTGGTATTGTTTATGCTGACTCACAAGAATGGCTGTGACACTAATTGGACAGAGACCGTAATCAAATGTATTAATGACAACTGTGTTCATCCCGCTTGAACTCATAATTGCTGCGATTTCAATGTAATGCAGTAAAATAATTGATATATTGTAACTATTTAATTTACATACAGATGTCAGGGGCTGAAAAATGTAAAAGTGCTTGAAAATGACTCAAGAAAATAGATGATTCATCATAATTGTTTAACCCAGTTTGTCACCACCTGACCTGATTTGTATTCTTTCCTTTGTCTTACCTCAAAGGCGAAGATCATGTGTTCGTCCATTTGTAAGTGCATCGGCTGCAAGAACTTTGAGGAGAGCCCGGAGAGGAAGACGCTGATGCACCTGGCCGACGCCGCAGATATGAGGGTTCAGCAGCAAACTGCTGCCAAGACCAAGCTGTCGTCACAGATCTCAGACCTGCTCATGCGGACCACTCCTGTCATGTCAAGTGGAAGCGGGAGGTACTGTAAACACTTTTTCTCTACAACAATAATAATGTACAGGGGCACTTTGGTAGTAATAATTTGCATCGATACATTTCATTATTGTACACACAAAGCTTCTACTGTCTGCTGACATATTTTGGGAAAAAATGTATTTATGAATTAAGGGATTAATTGAAAGATGAATGAGTCTTTTGCTTTTTTTGATTAAATCAAGTTTCTTTAATGACTAGTCCACCAGTGACTGCCTAACTTTAAGAGGTAAAGTTTGTTTTGACTGCAGCAAAAATGTTATTTAGGAAAAGCCAAACATATGAATATTATTAAACATATCATTTAATAAACATGGTGGATTAAACAATTATTGAATTGTATCTTTATTGGAAATGTTTTGGATCACACAAGTTGGAAACAATCTTACGCAGCAACCACTGCAAGCTAATTCTCTAAATAGTATAATACTAATAATAAAAGGGTCTGCAAATGTGCAGAATACCAAATTCAGACAATAGGCATTGAAAGGGGAAAAAACTGTTGTAAAATTCAAGCGTTATAAGAATTAAAATGCCCTTTCAAACACCAAGAGAAGGGTAATTTATGTTCTAACCAAGACCCTGTCCTTCTTTTCTCTTAGGCTGCCATTTACGTTTGTAACAAAGGAGGTTCTTGAAGCAACGTGCGAGTGTCTGCTGGAACAGGCCAAAAAGGCGGAACAGACTCATCAGCCTCAGGTGGAAGCAGAGCGGATGATCCTGGAGGAGTTCGGACACTGCCTCATGAGGATCATCAGCTCGGCGGGGAAAGCCAAAGCAGACTGTGCTTCCATCAATTGCTAGGCCAAGCTTTTTGGCTTTCCCCCACCCTCTAATATGCACACAGCTGCGGGGCCGAGAGAAACAGATGACTCTACTCTCTCGGACCCCTGGGGTTTCTCTCCTGCAAGGAACAGGTCGCCTCCCTCCTCTAAAGGCAGAACAATGGCCTGAAAGTAGATTCCCCCGCCCTTAGCAGGCAGAGGCCAGCTGGAATAATAAACATTGAGCAGATGTTTGCAAACCGAAGGAGAATGGACAGAGCACGTCGCCTCTGATGGATATTAAAAACAGTTCTCACACTTGTTCACCTGTTATGGACAGAAAGGACTGAGCAAGGTAGTCCACATGGACTGGAGGGTTTCTCTACTTCATTTTCCATACAGGGCTCTATGAAATCTGTTTGTGCCCTCCAAACTTTTGTTCTTCCATTTTATTCTATTTTCTATTATTCTTTCCCCCCTTTGAGTTTTTTTCCAAAAAGAAATGCCTGTAATTTTAATGTAATCATTTGTGCTTACAGTAGATAAAAAGAACATGTATCTTTTGATATTTATTTTGACAAGTATTTGTAATCATTGTGAGTGCTAATATTGTGTGATTTTTAGTGCTGCAAATTGTTAATTATTAACCAAGGCTGGGCTAAATTGTGTCAGAGTAGAGGCAGTCCTGGGTTTGATCCCTAAAGGCAATCGTAAATTGAATACACATATAGATTAATGCATTATGAACACACACAGCACTGTGCTCATAATAGTTGGAACATGGCAAGATTGGCGAAGGTTCACGTTTCTCTGTGCGGTTTTCTGTTTGATCAGTCACATGCTTACTGAACATTAAAAACACCATACATGGGAAAAACAATTGAGACCTATAAGACTTGTTCAATTATGTTTTTTCACTAGAAGAGAGTGGAGAAAGGGGTTCGGAAGTTGTTTTTTGATGTCAAAGTGGCAGAAATTAGAAAACCTCCATCAAGACATCTCATGGTTGGAGCATGGGAGTATAACATTAAATTAATGGTTGAAGTAATGCAACTAAAAAGGTGATCCAGATCTGTCACACACGCATAGCTGATGATTGGTTTTGTGTTACAATTACCACAGATAAAAAAAAAGAAAGAACCAGAGACCCATATCTGCCTCTTGCCTTTTTATTAATACATTATACCACAACCCTTTTAATTGCATTGTAGAACATTGCTTATTTGTTTCCATAACTCCTATATATTTTTTTATACTGTTAGTGATTTCAAACCATAAAATCTGTTTTAGGTTATATTATTTGGGCAAAACTGGGTTGTTACGACAATTCTAGTTCAGTTCACATTGTGAAAACAAAGGGCAATTCAAAGATTGAAATTGGGAATCTAATTCATCAAGAAAAATCTGTATGAAGTAGTTCTCAACCTGGGAGACTTCAGTTTTAAATATATCATTCTGGGAAAAAGGTGCATGGATGTGCCTTTCCAGTCTGCCTTGCAAATCAAAGAAAGAGTGTTGTGTCACAAAATAAAAATGTACTACATCCACCCTTTCCACCTGTACCCCCCCCCCCCCCCCCCCCCCCCCAGTGCCTTTGATATCAACCAATAGGTGGCAGTAATGCGCACATAATCGAAGTTATGAGTGAACCAGAAGAAGAATATTTCAAGATGAAGAAGTGAGGTGAAGGAATCTTCGGCTGGTGCAAATTAAATATTGCATTGTTATATTCCAGTGTTAAAATGCTCGTTTTGTGCGTATTTAATTAATTTAGTCGGTATAAGTTAGCTAAAATAGCATGTCGCGTGGGTTCCATGTTCGGTAATTAGGTAAGTCAATTGTAAATTAAACCAGTCAATACTAGAGTATTGTATTGTCAATGAGGTCATGTATTTAATATTTTTTTACACCACAATTAGCTTACTGTACATAGTAAACTGTAATTTTCCCATTGGGGATCATTCAAGTTTGTCTTTTTCTTGAAACTCAACTCTGACAACACATGCTCAAGAAGACAGTTTGTGAGATACGTTACGCCCCTTTATATATACAGTCTATGGTTACGCCCCACCAAACTTATAAAAAAATAGTCGTTTGGTGCAAAATTGCTAATTGACCAAGTTTCAACATCTGCAAATCTTGTGTTGACAGAAAAAGGCGTACCAGGAAATTGAGCAGCGTGGACCTGATATGTACGTATTGCAGAACTGTTATTATAGTTAAGTAAATAAGCATCCCAATGATTATTTCAATCACTACCCATTTGACCCATTCATGTGTCTGGGGAGGATTATAAATTAGATATAAAATGAGGGTGTTGGCATTCATTCTCTAAAGACCTTGCTAAGTCTGTGTAAAACTAACTTTACCTTACTGTATCACCATTATTCTTTCAGGGTCGGCCTGTTCAAGTGGCATCAAGTGCAGTGATTTCTTGACACACCTACATTTACCAAAAGCACTTTATTGGTTTGTCTTTGTTTCTCATTTATACTATTCATTACCAAATAAATACAAATTGTGAAGCAAATGTGTTGTTTATTGTTATTTGTGGGGATCTGCAGTTTAACATACATTTGTTCATTTATCATCAGATATACAAAATACATTTATTGTTGTGCTTGGAACAATTAAGTGGGTATCTTACACTAATCATAACATGACATATCTCAATGAGTAAACGTAAACAAATAAATAAAAAAACACCTATGAAACTACATTTACTTATGTTCCATTTTATTTGGCATACTTTGGTAAGATGTGTTGACAGTAACGTTAGCATAGTTAGCAGTGCTATTCATATGCATGTGTGTCTATGGTAGCATAGTTAGCATGATAGCAGGGGTAGCAATTCATTAAAACTACAATTAGCATGTTAGCATGGGTATACATATGCGTCTCTCTATGATAGCATCATTAGCATGCTAGCAGGTGTAGTACTGTAGAACATATACTTTTTTGGACGATGTTGAACAAAAAGGTTCTATAATTACTTGTAAATATAAAACCTCTGGTAAAACTATGGCAAATTGTGCATGCTAGCCATGGTAGCGGCGAAGACGTCCCCCGGAAGTTGTTGTTCTTCGTGGCAGCGGTGTTGCTGAGTGCCACGTTGATGGAGACCAGTGGGGACGTGGAAATCTGTCTTGAGTCCGTAGTCGGGACCCGGTAGCCTCTTCTGTTATTACACCCTCTAATCCCGAAGTGGAGCCGAACGAGGAACCTGTACAGTCGCAGGAGTATTTGTCAACTATTTTATGTGTGTGTTCATGTAAGAGGGAGCAAAGGAAGGAAGGTAAGCCGCCTTAGTGAAGTAATAAGATCTGTTAGTGTATAAAACTGTCTTCCCACTGTTATGTATTGCAGGCAGCTAGCAGGCGAGATAATGTTGCCTTTAGGACATGCTGTACAATGTTCATGTGAAGCATGATAAAAAGTGACATTATTCTGCAGCCAATTCAGTTTTTCATTTTGACTCTAAATTTCGTCACATAGTTTATTCCTTGGTTATTGCCTTTGCTGTGTAGCTTTTAAATGGTTCATCAGCTGTTAGCTTGCTGCTAGCTTGTATTGCACTTTGTTTTTCTATTGTTAACCTTTGAATGAAGAAAGTACGCCGACATGCTGCCAAGTTTCTTCAGAGCTAGATAAAGCATTTGCAATATCATTTCTGAAAAATAGCTTTAAAATGCGCAGGTCTTCATTGGTGTCAGTCAAAGTAGGCCTTTGAGTATAATTCAGTATACAGTAGTTACCGAATGCTGGCAATGCACTTCATACAAGTTGGAATAAAAACTGTATTGCTAAATAAACACATGCAGGTGTTCCCTTTCCTAGTTTTAAAGGACGGGTTCACATTGCTATCTTAACAAAATACTTAAACCCAGTTGAAATGTATTATTTACACCAAGCTAATGTAACTTTTCTACAACAGCCCCTTATAAATCCTCTCTTCATGAAGGTTAACACTTTATTAAACTGCACAGTCCTTTAGGAGGATGTGTTTCTTTTATTCTGCACACCACATTTATATCAATAATGGTAAATTCAATAACGGAATCATTTGTCTTTATAAAGCAATGCAATTCAACAGCTCCACCACTTCAAAAATGAAAGACTTCTAAATTAGTGAACTTGTATTGCAATATTCCTCTCTCTCTATGTTACTATACTACCACCATGGCCCAGTATAGAAAAATGGTCAAGGGAAAAAAGAGAACATTTCATAATAAAGACATGATAAGAAGTGATCTTTGGACAGCCAGTAAGGACACCATGAACCCAGCGAACCAAAACTGTGAATATACATATTGGAATGCAAGTGTTTATTTAATACATACATTAAACACATGTGTGAACTATCCTTAAATGCATAAAATAATGTTTAATAAAAAAGCATGCTCTGTTATTTGTTTTGATAACAGCAGAAGCCTAATGGAGGGAAAACTAAATCAAACTGGAATAATCACTACATATTCCTTCAAAATGTAAACTTTTTTCCCAGGATGAAACTTAAGGAGATTAACCGCACAGCCATCCAGAGCTGGAGTCCTGCACAGCATCACCCCATCTACCTTGCAACAGGTATGAGCATGCAGCAATGGTGTATTTTTTGACAGGACATTTAATAATTTTGGCCTTCCAGCCATACAAACCATACAAATGGAGGTGCAGAGCATGCACCTCCATTGGCATTCATTTAGGTTGCAATCACTTTCCATCCATCTTCTCCCGCTTATCCGTGGTCGGGTCGTGGAGGTAGCAGTTCCAGCAGAGAGCCCCAAACGTTCCTTTCCCTGGCCACATCAACCAGCTCTGACTAGGGGATCCCAAGGCGCTCCCAGGCCAGCGAAGAGATATAATCCCTCCACCTGGTCCTAGGTCTACCCCTCGGTCTCCTACCAGCTGGACGTGCCTGGAACACTTCCCTAGGGAGGCGCCCAGGTGGCATCCTAACTAGGTGCCCGAACCACCTCGACTGGCTCCTTTCGACGCGAAGGAGGAGCGGTTCAACTCCGAGTCCCTCCCGGATGACCAAACTTCTCACCTTATCCCTAAGGGAGACACCAGCCAGCCTGCGGAGAAAACCCATCTCGGCCACTTGTACCCGCGATCTCGTTCTTTCGGTCATGACCCATCCTTCATGACCATAGGTGAGGGTAGAAGCGAAAATGGCGCGGTAGACAGAGAGCTTTGCCTTCTGGCTCAGCTCTCTTTTCGTCACAACGGTGCGGTACAGCGACTACAGTACCGCTCCCGCTGCTCCGATTCTCCGACCCATCTCACGCTCCATTGTTCCCTCACTCGAGAACAAGACCCCGAGATACTTGAACTCCTTCACTTGCGGTATCACTTTCATCTTCATTGTGGTCATTTTCTGATTTATATTATTTTATTTTTGTTTCCATTACATCCATTTGCTGTTACTTCATCCCTATTTATAGAATATATGGCACAATTCAATTATTGTTAATTCAAATGTAATTGCTGCAGTAGTTATTAAAGTATCCTCACGAAAAAAAGAGACATTTGAAACAATATAATAACATATATCACTGAGCAAATGAATATATTCCATTGAAAATAAATAACAATATGGCTGGTGTAAGCTCTCCAATTATCTGGTCCTGCTTTGAGCTTACAAGTTATTAATCATTTGATGACTTTCTATAGGTAGGCATACGTCTCTTAATAAATGTGTCTTATTCTTTACACTCACTCCTTAGTATGCTCTTCAAGCAATCTTTAGTGTCATTTTAGACTCTTTCTGATAAGTACGATCACTGCAACATTATGTTTTATATGTCACAGCATGCACCAAAGTTTCTGATTCCTCTCTCTGCAGGAACATCCGCCCAGCAGCTGGATGCCTCCTTCAGCACCAATGCCTCGCTGGAGTTTTTCGAGCTGGACTTGTCAGACCCATCTCTGGACATGAAGTCATGTGGCAGCCTCGTCTCCTCTCACAGGTACTAAAAGCTGCCAATGAAATAATGCTTTAAAAGAAAAAAATGCCTTCAAGTGCAGTTGTCATCACACATGTTGTGCTTCTTCCTCCCCACAGATACCACAAACTGGTATGGGGGCCCTATGGGATAGATTCCCAAGGTAACCCATCCGGGGTCCTTGTTGCCGGAGGCGAGAATGGCAACGTCATTCTCTACGACCCGGCAAAGATCATGGCTGGAGAGACCGACGTGATCATTGCAGAGAGTGACAAGCACACTGGGCCAGTCAGAGGTCTCGACGTCAACCCGTTCCAGGTACGATCCATTTAACTCCAGCTTCAGTGAATCTATCACATGCAAGCAGTCAGTTTAAAACCAAATACAGGACTCATTTTGTATTGTTTCCTCTGTGCTGCAGACAAACCTGGTTGCATCAGGTGGGAATGAGTCTGAAATATATATCTGGGACATGAATAACTTTGGCTCTCCAATGACACCAGGACCTAAAACTCAGGTAAGGCTGCATATTCTTTCAATTCTGAAATGAAATATTATGCAGCCCTAATTACTTTGTTAAAGCATTGAACAGAAACATCTGTGTCATTTAATGTGGGTAAATAACGGTTGTAGCAGTTTAGACCAGGAATATCTTGAATTTTCTGAATGTATAATGACAAAAAGAGCTAATGTTCTTGTCTTAAAGCCTCTGGAAGACATCAGCTATGTGTCGTGGAACAGACAGGTCCAACACATCCTGGCCTCTGCCAGCCCGAGTGGCCGAGCCTCAGTGTGGGACCTCCGCAAGAACGACCTCATTATCAAAGTCAGCGACCACAGCAACAGAGTACGTTGATCCTTCTGCACTCGGAGGAAGTCTTGGACTAAAAATAATGCTGGATCTTTGAATAATAATTTCAATTGAAACTGTCTTTATTTAATGTGCATGTCTTTTTTTTCAGATGCATTGTTCCGGGCTGGCTTGGAACCCAGAAGTGGCCACTCAGCTGGTTTTGTCCTCGGAAGACGATCGAATGCCGGTTATCCAGATGTGGGACTTACGCTTTGCTTCCTCTCCTCTCAAGATTTTAGAGAATCACACACGGTAAAAGCATCTGTTTGAGGCATAGGAGCATAAAGCTTTTTTCTCATTTCCCTTAAAAAGTATGTGAATTTTTAAGACTTACCTGATGTCTACAAACAGGGGTGTCCTGTCCATCGCCTGGAGTCTGGCTGATCCTGATCTGCTCCTGAGCTGCGGAAAGGACAACAGGATTCTGTGCTGGAACCCAAACACAGCAGAGGTAAACATTACTATAAATGTTTTATTAACACATTCAAAGTAGCAAATGGAACAAAAACCTGTCCCATTGTTGTACCTCTGATGTAAATAAATGATCTGATTGGATCCTCAGGTGCTGTACGAGTTGCCCACTAGCAGTCCGTGGTGCTTTGACATCCAGTGGTGTCCCAGAAACCCTGCGGTGCTGTCGGCTGCAAGCTTCGACGGACACATCGACATCTATTCCATCATGGGAGGAACCAACACGGCGCAGAGCCAGAGACGAGCTGACCAGGTGTGTGTTTATATGAAATGTAATCTACATATTTTAATTTGACATTCTATTTATATGGGTAATTAAATGTAGGAGACAAAAACATGCAGGAAACTTTTAATGAGCAGCTTTTTGTAGATCTGCACATTACACAAAATCAGTGAATTCAATTTCCGGCACACCTGGCATTGCATCTAAATTACTTTTTGTCTCTGTTACAGATTACCAACTCGTTTGGGAACATGGATCCTTTTGGCACAGGGCAAACTTTGCCCCCCCTGCAGCTGCCTCCTCAGGCTCCTGCTCCTCCAGCGACCATCAACCCCCTGAAGAAGCCCCCCAAGTGGATCCGCAGACCTGTAGGAGCCTCGTTTGCTGTGAGTCCTGTGTCCTACACAAATTACATTCAGGATTTAGCTTCGTTGTTTCACCATCTCAGACATTCTTCTTGCTCTTGTTCATTTGTAGTTTGGAGGTAAGCTGGTTTCTTTGGAGAACAGCAAGCCTAACCCACAGCAGCCTCAGCAGCGCTCCTCACACGTCGTACATGTCAGCCAGGTCGTCATAGAAACAGCATTTTTGAAGCGCTCTGACCAGCTGCAGGCCACGCTGAGAGCAGGGAGCTTTGTGGAGTTCTGCCAGGAGAAGATCAATGGAGCTGAAAATGAGTTTGAGAAGACTCTTTGGTCTTTCCTCAAGGTATGACATTCAGAATGAAACTTGGAAATGAATAGTTTTCAGGACATTTTCTGTCATTGTTCTAATTGTTTGTGTGATGTTTTTGTGTTTTCAGGCTAATTTTGAAAGTGATATCCGCAGCAAGTACCTAGAACTCCTTGGGTACAACAAAGAGGAGCTCGCCTTAAAGGTGAGCTCTATTTTCAATGTTCTGTATGACACTGTTTACTGAATGTATTTGCTCAAAACACATCGTTTTCTTTTAGTACATCCTGTGATACATGTCTCCATTTTGTTTTCAGATTTCAGCAGCATTAGAGGAAAAGCCTGCTGAGCCTCCACAGGTACGAGCATTTAATCCTACTGTTGATTTTAAAGGAATATCTTTTTGGAAGGTGAACATTTAAAATCTATCTCTAAGAATTTCAAGGCATGTGTTTCCAAAAATGACCTCCTTCTCGGCCAGATTAAATGTGTCATGTCACTTTTTAAAGTGCTGCTTATTCTGGTGCGCAGATTTCATCTGATCCTGTTCAATGATAAGCATCCTCCGTCAATTACTATATACAGTGATTACAAGTGATGCAGTTCCAGTAATATGGTGTTACAAGGCCTTTACAATGAAAATGTTAACTTGAAAAACATGTGATAAAACAGCTACCGATAATCCTTAGAAGCACATAGCAGACAGTATTTTATATAAACATCCAACAATATTTAGTTTACAATAGGAAATACTGTCCCTGTCTTCCTGCCCACTCAGTTGAAACACTTCCAAATTGTCCATTACCACATTGTACTATTCTCTCCATTTGTCCTGCTTACTGAGCCATACACATGGCTGTCATCTCTGCTTCAGAATGTGTTGCAAGTATTCATAAAGAGGAAGCAACAACTACTTCTGTATTGAAACTACTCAGAGGAAGCTTTGCACAGACTTTTGATTTGACAATCACAGTGGTTTTTCTTCCTCTGAAATCTGCTTAGCAAAACTCAGTGTAAAAGTGCAAACATATGTAGAGGTTTAACTATTTCTTTAGATTAAGGCTGTTGTTTTAAACATCTCCCTCTCTGAACTGGAAATATTTAGTCTGTTCATACACTTAGTCAAAAGTTAAATCACAGCCCCTGACTTTGAACCCATTTCCTCCCTCCATATTCAGGTGGAGATGCCCGCTCCAGTCATCCTGCAGTCTTTACCAGACCTCCGCCTTATCCCTGCTGCTGAAACTCCAGAGGCAGCGTTCGACATGATTGCGGCTGCCGCAGTCCTGCCACCCGTTGGCAACCCAGAAGAAGCATTTGACATGATCGCTGCTGCAGTCGTGCCTCCCGCTGCCACTGCATTTCTGCCACCTGTTGACAACCCAGAGGAAGCCTTTGACATGATCGCCGCTGCTGCAGATGTACCTCCCCCTGCCGCCTCAATCGTGCCGCCTGCCGAAATTCCATTGGCAGCATTCGACATGTTCGCCGCCGCAGCAGATGTACTTCCAGCTGACAACACAGTCATGCCGCCTGCTGAAAGTCCAGAGGCAGCCTTTGATATGATTGCTAATGCAGATGTGTCGCTGGCTGAAAACCCAGAAGAAGTCTTTGACATGGATGCTGCTGCGGTTTTGCCGTCTACTGACACTCCTGAAGCCGCCTTCGACATGATTGCAGCTGCAGTTGTGCCGCCTGCAGACCCCTTGGAGGCCTTTGACATGATCGCCGCTGCAGCAAACCTTGAGCCTGCAGCCACGCTGGAACTGGACTCCGCTCCTGACCCTGAGTCTGAAGAGCCAGCAGCGGAAGATCTAGAAGTCGCTCCTGCCGGTGAATCAGAAGAGAATATGGACCAGGTTCTCCCAGAGGAAGAAGAGATCCCCTTGGACGAGGAGGTACACCTTGATACCTGCACTGATTCAAAGATACAGATTTTTACCTAAGGACCCTGCTGACATCTTGTATGGGCAGTGGTAAAGGCCTTGCCCAACATAGTAAACAAATTCATTTTTTATCATTTAAAGGAATTTCTTAACCCACAATGGCCTTTTGTATATTTATAGTCATCCTGTGATACATTTTATTTAGAAAGAAAATGTTTGTAGCATTCCTTTTAAGGTGAATGAAGAATACAAACAAAAATATAGACAATAGATATAGACAGATAACATCTGCAATCCAGCCCATATAAGGCAAGAGTTAGAGAAAAGATCACATAGTCTGAACACTCCAGCATAGCAAAAAAAAGCACTAGTTTGTAACATTTTACTGCATATAGTAGCATTTTTAAGCATTTGGATCTAACAATTACTGCAGCACTTGGGGAAAGAGAAGAGTACATTGAAAGGATGTTTCTTTGATGTTTCAGGAGGAGGTGGCACCAGTGGAAGAGGAACCCAGTCCTGCTGAGACCTTAGCTCCAGTCGAGGAGCCCGTTGAGGTTCCAGCTCTAGTGCCAGATCCAGCTCCAACTCAGGCTCCTGCTCTGGCTCCATCTCCAATTCCAGCTGCAGCCCTAGCTCCCACTCCTGCTTCCACTCCTGCTTCCACTCCTGCTCCCACTCCTGCTCCAGCTCCCACTCCAGCCCAATCGGAAGGAGTCAGTCTCAGCATCGGTCAAGGTAACAACTCTTTCAATGGTTCATTACATACTAGCGTTCCTACACAGCCTGGATCCTGTGGAAAACAGATCAGTCCAAAAAGTATTTTCCCCTCAAGTTATAGCCATAGACTGCACTTCTTTATAATCAGACTTCCACAAAGGGGAACATATCAGTGTATGACGTGATCCCTGTCTCTTCCTACTATGTAGATTGTCACTGGAAATGTTCCCGATAAAAGTGGGATCCCTTCTTTTGCAGCAGATTTGACACAATATCACCTTCAGCCAGAGCGAGAGAGCAAACTAGATCAAATAAACTCTGTTGTTTTATTATTCGTTCTCCTGCTAGATGTGGACGGGCTGATCACCCAGGCGCTGCTGACCGGAGACTTTGAGGGAGCTGTGGAGCTCTGTCTCCATGACAACAGGATGGCAGACAGTATCATCCTAGCCATCGCCGGAGGAGCCGACCTTTTAGAGAAAACACAGAAGAAGTACTTTACCAAGAAACACAGCAAGATAACCAAGGTAACAACAACAGTTTTATAAATGGAGTTTATCATTGATGATATAACCAGTGGTTGAAGTAGTAAAGAGATCTAGATTGAAATGACTAATTCCTTACCCTGAACTTACTTAACTACTGCATTTAAGTAAAAGTAATATCAGCAAAATGTACTTTAAGAATCTAAAGTAAAAGTACTCATTCAGCAGTAAAATGTGCCGTAACATTATTTTAATATTATATTTTATATGGATTGATATTTATGTTGCATTTTAGTGCTGGTGATGTCCATTATTGTTCTAATTGACCAGAAAGCGGTCTTGCATAAAAAAGCTAAGAAGTTGGAGAATGTTTTTGTCATGAAAGACCACTTTACTAAACATGAAGGGGATAAACAATTGTATAATAGTTTGAGGTATTTGTACCTTACCTAAGTAAAATACTGGAATACTTGTACTATATATACGTGTGTTTCTGTCCTGCAGCTGATCAGTGCAGTGGTGCTGAAGGACTGGCATGACATCCTGACCACGTGTGAGCTGCAGAACTGGAAGGAGGCTCTGGCTGCTGTCATGACCTACGCTGAGCCCGAGAAATTCTCTTCCCTCTGTGGTCAGTTCAAGGATACATGCATATTACTGTGCTGAGAGACCACACTAGACCAGAGTGTTGCTGACACGTTGTTGCTGAGTTTCATCATTGCTTACAGTTTTTCATCATTGTCTATTAGCTGTGAATTGGTGCTCTCTAACTGAAGTGTCTTGCTTGTCAGATCTTCTCGGGGACAGACTGGAGGCAGGAGAGGACGCCCAGCTGCAGGCGCAGGCCTGTCTGTGTTACATCTGTGCCGGAAACGTGGAAAAACTGGTTTCATGCTGGACCAAGTCACAAGATGGACACTGTCCACTCTCCCTCCAGGTGTGTCTCTAACTAAAACCTGCAACAAATGATTTATCTGGGCTCTTAAGGGCAGCATCTCCACAATTGTATTGTTAAATATTCTCATTATTAGCGTAGTTCTTTGTTTATAACAACTCGTGAGGATAGTATATGGCTCTTTAGCTTCTAAATATTCCACCATGATC
Source organism: Notothenia rossii (assembly GCF_949606895.1). Taxonomy (NCBI): domain Eukaryota; kingdom Metazoa; phylum Chordata; class Actinopteri; order Perciformes; family Nototheniidae; genus Notothenia; species Notothenia rossii. The sequence goes on from NC_136910.1 coordinate 39,619,812, forward strand.
ATAAGTTGGTCTCTAACTTCGTCTGTCTGCTATATAAAAAGCCCTGCCTGCTGACCGAAAAGTGAATAGAGCATTGAAGTAAAACATTGATGTTGTGGCCATAACAGCAAAAAGATGGTTTGAAAGCTGCTAAAGATCTCTGTGGAGCCATGGAACTTTATGAGGTGATAATATCTTAGTGCAACAGGGGAAATGCAGGGACAGTTAGATTTTTTCAAGTTACTGTGTTGCTCCAAAGTAAAGTGTGTATATGCAGCTTAAATCTAAACATTGTTGTTTAAATGGGGTCCTTGTCTCGTTTCCTCAGGACTTGGTGGAGAAGGTGGTGGTGTTGCGTCGTGCCGTAGAGCAGACCCAGCGCTCTGGTCCCGCTGCTATTGGCATCCTGCTGGCTGAGAAGATGAGTCAGTATGCAAACCTGCTGGCCTCCCAGGGCAGTCTGACCACCGCCATCACCTACCTGCCCGACAACACCAACCAGGTATGAACACCAGCTATTTATAAAATCATGTACACTTGAAACCGCTTATATTGATCAAATAGCTTGGGACATATTTTCCTATACAAATGCTGTTTGACTAAATAGCTCTTAGTCATGTAGTTGTCCGTGTATAGTGTATATACATACTGTACCTCTATTAGCTCATAATATGCATGGGAAATATAGAAAGAAAAAAGGGAATCAACTTCCACTGTTTATTTCTTCCTATGTCAGAGCTAGAAAAGCCTTCAGTCAATTGCAAACAATTTGAGTAATCCTCTAAATGTCCCTTTCCCTTTTGGACCATACAGGTTTCCGTGCAGCAGCTTCGTGACCGCCTCAGTCGGGCTCTGGGGCAGCAAGCTGCGGCTCCAGCCGCTCTGGTACAAACACAGAAAGTTCAGTCCCAGCCTCCGGCCCCCACTCAGCCTCAGCCCACCCTGCCCCGACCTCTGTTTACCCCGGTCCGACCTGCCATGGTGCCTCAGCCCCGTGCAGCAGCCCCCCCTGTGGCCATGCCAACGCCTGCTGCCTCCGCCCCAGCACAGCCGCAGTATTACCAGCCGGTACGTCCCTCTGAGTTTCACAAGTTTCTTCCCTTTTGCTCATAAACCTGAATCTGTGTGAAACCTGATGTCTAATGTTTTAAAAGACATCAGGATTCACACAGACTGGTTTCCTTTTTCTTGGACATCAACATCTACAGGTTACATACTAGGGATGGGTTTGATATATTAATGTTAAACTCAGACTCTAACAAATCTCTTATCAGATCTCTCCTGCCTCCTTTCTCCCTTTAGTAGCAAAGAGCAATGAAATTCATAAAATGGCAGTCTCATATTTTGAATAACTGAATAAAAAAATTAACATCAGCTTGAGATAATAGACTAATATATAATAATAATAATACATACTATTCTATGGCTAATATGCTCTCTGCAGCTGTATTCAAACAAAGATTGTATTATCACTTTTTAACATTAAATATTGCATATCATTTGCTGTTAACCCCATTTTAAGGTTGTAGCTACAGGTTGTACGTGAAAGGCTGCCACTAAAACTGCTGAAAGAAAACCTGATTCCGTAAGAGTTTTGAAAGGATTCACATTTAAGTAGATTATGTATTGGATTTGTATTTGATAAAATGCTATCAAACCTCATCCCTATTACCTACTAACTAACCACCAGGTGAAGTGCTAATTGCTGTTGTGTTGATGTCATTTCATTTACTGAATTTCCATTCTTGCCAGGGTTTAAATCACATGCTATTTCCTAAACCTAATTGTGAAATATTAATGAACAATGTTCTTATTGTGGGGTGGGTGCTGAGGGGGAGTTGTGTTCCTGTAATTTGAACCCTGGCTCTGGTGCAATGTGTGTGCGTTGTAGTGTCCCCCCCCCCCCCCCCCCCTCCCCTCCCTCTCCATGCCGGGCCATCATTGGTGTGTGCCGTGTGTCTCTGTGTGCTTCAGGTGAGGGCTGCCTCTACTGTCACCTCCTGGAGTAACCAAACTCCCACAGCCCTCCCCCATCACCCTCCTCCTCCTTCTCAAGTAGGCAGGCCCTCAGAGCAGCAGGTACACACACTGATGTTTACAGATGTTGTTGCACACAGACGTCCCTAATACAAACAAGTGTTTTCATTGAACAGATCAATACCTCATATGCTGTGCTTTTCTGTGGTGGTGCTTCTTCCCTTGGCTAACCCACTTCCTGTTGATGCATTCTCCACTCATTCTTTCATTTGTGTCTCTTGTTTCACTCCAATGTACAGACTACACGATCACCGACATGCATACTGTTCCCTGTTAGCAAACATAATGCTCCTGAACTGCACACATTACAGAAGAGCATTTGACTCAGGACTATGTGTTGTGTGTTGCAACACCACGCTTAGTTTTAGTTTGTTTCTACAGTCTGTTGTTCTGAGCTAGTCCTAATGTACAACATATATTTGGGAGCACTGACCAAAGGACTTACCAAGCTCTAAATCCTTTATTTATTTTCTCTCTTATTTGCAAAGATGAGAAGTGGGACTTACCAAAGCAATACCACTCTGAAAACATAGATTCATTTATTCTAACTATTCTAGTATTACTGATGCTTTACCATATAATCAGCGTTTTGATTTTACAACATGTATAGTCGGAGCTGATTTTTTAAAATGCTTTTAAATATTTCAAAGTCTTCCCTGCTGGATTAATCCTCTGTAGAAGCAAAGGGAGTCATCAATGGACAGTTCCCCTTCTTCTTCTTTTTTGAAACATAGTTTCAGTTTTCTTTATGTATTTTCGCAGGTGGAGCCTTCAAACCAAATGTACGGGATGCCACCGCCCGGCACGGACGCTCAACTTCCTGTCTCCTCCACTCCTGCTTACATGTACTCACATCAGTACCAGCGTAAGTTTATAGTCACTTTCACAATCTGTGGTTTCAAAAGAAAAATTCATAAGGTAGTAACTCAAAGATTCAAGCCAGAGCAATCGAATTATAGGTTTAAGAAAACACACTCAATCCAGTTTTTAAACCTGCCTTAAAATGTGACTAAGAGCTTCAACATCAGCCGTAACAAGTCAGAATAATATGAAACCAAATCAACCAGGTCAGGTTTGAATGCATCTGAATTGCCAAACCCAACCCCTTGTGGGACTCTGTTTGGGGAAATATACAAACGTTACAGTCCTTAACTTGAAATAAAAAATCTTGGCTGAAACTTTGTCTTTGGCAAAGTAAATTAGAAAGGGTTAAACATGTTATAAGAGACAGGGCTGCAACATTACTGAATGTCCTTTTTTACAACACTGACAAGCATTTCCATTCAGAAATGTTTGAATCCCTTCTATGCTATTATTCTCAATCACTAACAGAAAATGAGAGTTTCATTTGAAGTTGATCTCTTTGCCTGTTGAGTCTTTTATGACCTAGAAGCTACTCATATAGCATGTTAGCATGCTCTGTACTGTAACTCATTATGTAACTACAGGTCTGTCCTGTTGCATGAAACAGTTAGTAAAGCATGGAACAGAGTGAGTTGTTCACTAACAGCATGTGTTGTATCCTGTGTGACTCCCAGCCTACCCCCAGGTCAACCAGTACCATCCTGGAGCTGGGGGGGGGCCTGTCTATCAGCCTCTGCAGTATTCCTCTGCTGCCGCTCCAGCAGAGCCTGCCGGCTTTCTCTCTCACTACACACAGCCCACATCCCCGGTCTATCCCGGACCTCCTCCCATCAGCCAGTGCCCGTCCTCCTCCTCTCCCTCATATCCTCCTTTCTATCCAACATCCTCCTCTTCCTCCTTTGCCGCTCTTCCAACCTCCGGAGCTTCTTTCCAGCATGGCGGGCCAGGATCTCCTGTGTCGTACATGCCTCCTCCTCTTCAACAGGGCGGAGTCTCAGGTACACAGCTGACCCGCCTCAGGTCTGCAGGGCTCCAGGCAACCTCACAAACTCACCCACTTTCTTTATCCTTTTAAGATACAAGACAGATTTTAGTTTGTGCTCAATAATTGCAGTGAACAAGGCAGCTAAAAGACTCCCATTACCAATGTTAGGGCAAACATTTCTAAAGAAGTCTTGCAAGGAAAATCTAAATCTAATCTAGAACATAAGATAGTGCAGCAGCTTTAAAAATAGTAATATCATAACATATAAAACTGTGGTGGACAGGGGTGCAGTAATAGTAAAATGTATATACATAGTTAAAACAGGTTGTAGTATGCGCATATACAGCAAAGTACTGTTATGTATAAACTAATAACAATTTACTAACTGCATTAATAAGCCTGGAATATGCCACCAGAATAAATGTTTATTTATAAATTAAAGTTATACAAAATTAAATATGAATAGAAATTAGGTAAAGTTAAACAAAACATATTTATATTGTCATTCCCTTTTTAACAGACGAATTAATAAAATATGTTTTAATGGAAATTCAAATGTTTGTTTAAAATAAAAAGAAGCTTTTTGGGGTTTCAAAATCTTTAACTGCTGCTAGTTAGCTTAGCTTTGAATAAACACTGGATGCAAGAATCACCTTACCCTTGAACAGATGCCAGCTAGCTGTTCCCTAATAATAGCCTCATTATTAACCAACAGCTGGAGCTTCGTATTAAGTGTGCAGGCAGGGGAGGCATAAATCAAAGCATTTCAAAACATAAAATAGACTCTGCCCTGTTAGTGTGAATGAGTAAATGATTAGGATTTTTTCTGTAGGTCCTCAGAATGGCTGGAATGACCCTCCTGCCCTGAACAGAGCATCAAGGAAGAAGGTAAGTCTGCTGACTGAAGCATGTAACCTAGCCTGTCAGAAAAGACAGTACACCGTTATATAATTATATATGAATAAACCATATTTCTCATCTTTCAGTCGATTCCGACGAACTACACCCCTCCTACCCCCATCATGGCTCCTCTGGGCGCTGATCCCCAGGCTCAGCCAGTATCATCTGGGGCCCCTCAGGTTATGGGTCAGGGCCAGCACGGGGCCCAGGTCCCGTACTCAGGCATGCAGCAGCAGCAGCAGCAGCAGCAGCAGCAGCAGCAGCAGCAGCAGCAGTTCTCCCCTCCACCCATGAACCCTGCCATGCCTAAGACCAGTATGGAGGGGGCCCCAGGAGCCCCAACTGGAGATGTTATACAGGTACTGATCACCTCTGCTGCAGAATATAAAGATAACATCTAACGATTCCTTTTTAAACTAGACTTCTATTATTTTAATTGTCATCTTTAGCCTCTGCAGTCCATCCCTGCTGAGAAGATCATGAAGAAGCCCATCCCCGATGAGCACCTGATCCTGAAGACCACCTTTGAGGGGCTCATCCAGAAATGCCTGGCTGTGGCTATGGACCCTGTGAGTAAATCTCACAGGGTTAACAATTTAATCTATCCCTACATCACAAAGTGATTCCATTTGTAATCATTATTTCTCTTTTCACAGCAAACTAAGAGGAAGCTTGATGATGCCAACAAACGTCTGGAAGCGCTCTATGATAAACTCAGAGAGCAGACAGTGAGTATTCCTCTGGGCTTAATCTCTGTAGAACAATTATAATCATTAAAATGAAAATGAAAATTAGAAGGTCAGTCTTATGCAGCTTTGACCCAAGAACACTTCCGGTCACATTATCCAACAGCCTTTAATTGAGCTGCAGATGGATAGATGAAGACGCAGCAGATTTCAGTTTAGTTCACAGCACGGTTTCCTTCAAGACAACCATTTTAGCAACAACGTACTACTTCAGTCATTACTTAAACAAGCTCACTACAATTAGGAACCAATCTTAAATAAAAGATAAATTGCATTGGAAAAAAACGCAGAAAGCCAACCGAAATGTCTCTCCATCCATTAATCCTAACAATCGTATTATAAATATTAGGATAGTTTGACCAATCGATTGATACATCCTGCTTAATAACTGTAACTGGGAAACTTTACACAGGATGCTTCTCACCAACACTTCCTGCTCTTCTTCTTCTTCTTCTTCTTCTTCTTCTTCTCTGCAGCTTTCTCCCGCCATCGTTGGAGGACTTCATAACATTGCCCGGAGTGTAGAGTCCCGATCCTACACGGAGGGCCTGAACATCCACACACACATAGTCAGTAGCAGCAACTTCAGCGAGACGTCGGCGTTCATGCCCGTGCTCAAGGTAGTGCTGACGCAAGCCAACAAACTGGGGGTGTGACGGGCAGAAACTCCTCCGAGTCTTTGACCCGTGCAAAATGAAGAGAGAGCGGTCGGGCTCGTGTCACAGGGAGATCCACCATGACTCAGTGCAAATGATGGAAGATTTGCGAGAAAGTTGTATGGAAATCCTGTTAAATTCTTCTTTGTGCCATTCATGTTCTCTGACACAACTCAAACACAAGCCATGCTATCAGTCGCACTCAGTGGTGAAAGTTAATTCTGAGTCCTGTGCAAACACAATCTCACAATGAATAAAGGGCTATACACTAGTTAAATTCAAATTCGACCTTAATCTACCAACATGCTAAAAATTAAACTAGCTTTAAATACAAACTTGTAGCATAATGGATGGACTTTAGAATTGAATAAACATGCAATAAGCATAATAAAGGGGAAATCTTTAAATGATCAAGCTAAATATAAGGGAGGCCGAGCTTTATAACAGTAGATGTGAAAATAATGATTACATTTAAAGACATCAAAAGTGAGAAAAGCGACATTCAGGAATTTTAAAGGTATATTTTATCTACTTATGTTGAGATGTTTGAAATAAAAGTAGTGTATTTCAAGTTAAATCTCAATGAATTTGTCATTAACAGAAGCCTGCTGATGATATAGAAGTGCGTGACCAAGCAAACCGCAATCAATTTAACATATTAGACTTTTATTGTCTCACTATATTTGTGCACTACAATAATGCTCAGATACCTTTATAATCCATTAAACATAGATTTTATGAACAAAATCTTGCTTTGTTTTTAAATAAATGCATCATCGCCTGCATGCATTTTGCAACTGATCTGCAGATGACGCAGTAAATGGAAGATAGAGACAGAATGTGGATTAAATATTAATAATGAGAAACTGGGCATTAGATTGATTTTAAACCAGTAGTCTGACTCAGAGGCATTTAAAGCAAGTTTTTTTTTTTTATGTACCTATCATGACTTTAGTTAGAGCTTTAATCCCCTCTCTCTGCTTACACTGGCTCACTTTCACCACTGGTGTCACTGCATACAACACATTGGACCAAGATATTGTCTGGATATGTCATATGTCAATCCCATTTCTTTAGGATGTTTAAATGTTTTATTCATGTTTCTAGGTTTTTTTCAGTGTAATCACGAGGCTCAGCAGAGTGCAATGACCTTTTTTTTTTTTTAAAGAGACTTTGCTTTTATGGAAATGTAAAGTATGCATGCTTAAACAAACGCTAATTGTCTTCTTTACTGGCTTTGGAGGTAATTAACGGCTAATTAATTAGACCTGAGAAGGAAACTGGAAAGAGACTTGTACTTGGTTTTCATTCCAACTATGATGAGGGCTCCAGTCTGAGGGGTCAACCTCAGCTAATGTTGTTAATAAAGGAGAACAAGTCTTTGTTTAAGATTGACTACATGCAATATTTTCAATAAATAGTATTTATTTACAATATGATCTTGTGTTGTTTTGAACTAAGTTTCTTTTCTTTAATGTTTTTTTTTATTAAAAGTGTGTTTTTAAGACAAGGCCTACTCAAGTCTTGTAATAATGTATTTTGATTGTAAAGCATGATTCAGATGAATCCAGCCCTAATAGGTTGCTGTGTTCGAAGAAATGTAGCCTGTCAAAGTCAACTTTAATGTATCAATCTTTCAGTTTGTGTGTACAAAGAGAGAGATCGAAATGACGTTTCCAAATATCCTGAACATACAAAGATACAATATACAGAATGGTCCTTAAAATTGAAACTCGGAAAGTCTAAGCTCCAACCCCCAGAATTCATTCTATTAGTCAAGAAAACTCTCCTGTTGAATTGTTTCCTCAATCTGACGACATTTACCCCTCCCTCATTGACCTTGAAGTTTAGAACCTCAGTTGCAGCACCGTGGCTGCTGGTGTGGCAGCCCAGGTCGACGAGGGAGGGGTAAATGTTGTCAGATTGAGGAAACAATTCACCAGGAGAGTTTTCTTGACTATCATAACAAATTCCGGTGATTGGAGCTTAAAATAAATGAATTTGAAAAATGTACATGGCACTAAGGACCACCCTAATGTATATCCTATTTACACAATCAACAGACACATTTACACATGCACACATTAAGATAAAAAACACAATCAATATATATAAAATAACAGTCACTTCAATATCAATATCTTTGGGAATGTACATTAGTGCAAGATTGTTCATAGAATGTGTATTTATTGCAAGATTGTCCATAGAATGTGCATTTATTGCAAGATTTTCCATTGCAGCGTAAAAAAAGTGTCTTGTGCTGGATTTGAGTGTCTGAGTGTGTGTGGGGAGTTACAGTCCAGTGGGGTCAGGGGAGAGAGAGGGGAGAGAGAGTTCAGCCTCCGGACAGCCTGGTGTAAAAAACTGTTCTTTAGTCGGGTGGTGCTCGACCTCAGGCTGCAGAACCTCCTCCCTGAAGGCAGGAGGCCCGTGAAGAGGCAGGTGGAGGGATGGGTGGGGGTCACCAGCGATGCTGAGTGCTCTGCGGGTGAGGCAGGTGTTGTAGAGGTCCAGGATATAATATAAGCAAAAGGTTGAACCACTTTATCTGTGTTCGAGGGCTCCAAACTCCTAAAACATTATGCAGGAGAAATGCTGTACCCTTCATTATTGCTTTCCCCTAAAATTATATACATACAAATACACTGACTCAAAAAATGCATGTCTACATGTGATAACAATATATTAATTTTGAGGATAATTCTTTCTTTTAAAGTCGTTTTTATAATAGTTACTTAAGTTATACGAAATAGAACTTATTTCAACCCTGCATATGTAAAGTAAGGATCATGATTGATAAGGATACTGTATTCATTAATCTATTTACTTTTAAATATTAACACTCCCATGCTTTTATTTTTGAAGGAGCATTGTCCATACCGGTAAACGTGCAGTACACTTTCCCTTGATACCTCCGCGTCTACACCATACCTTTAGCAGTATATGTACGACAATTTGTCAGCGACATTGGATATAAACCTTTATATATACAGTCTATGATATAAACCGATAAATTAGAGGATACATTTACAGTGTTACAGTGTTTACTGCTGCAGCTGAACACCCGAGCCGAGGGTTAGTCCGGTGAGAGTCTCCACAGGACGGACAGCCGGACAGGTATGGCAGTTTCATCCACAGTTATTATTAGTTTACAGAGCAAGAATTCCCTGTTTCGTACTTAAATGACACATTTGTTTCTGCTTCTCACTCCCTGTATTCTCATTGAGTTAAATGTTGGAGTTTATTAAATAGAATACCTAGAAGAAGTACCTAATGTACTTTATGATACAGGTGAGATAAAGCCTGTGTATATTTTCACTAGTAGTGCTAATGTTGACATGTAGCCTCCATATCTTTTAAAGTAAATGTTCCACCAGCTGCCACCTCATCACACAGCATTTTATACCTTACCTAACCTTGACTCAGCCCTGGGGCTTCTTTGAATATAACTTTATTATAAAATGTAAATGTGTATCACATCTGCATGTGATATGGTTTGTTTTCATGTTTTTTAATAGCATATATTGCACATGCAAATACAACACATCTCAAAATATTCTCTTGCACTACTTTTCTATTGTTATGTATTGCACTATTTGTATTGGTTGTATTTGTTTTATGTCCTATACTGTATATTCATGTTGAATTGATGGAGGAGCCTGGGACTTAAGTTTTTCATTGCCATATCTACACTGTAGCTACTGGGCACATGACAATAAAGCCTTGAGTCTTGAATCTAAAAATGTCTTGTGCAATTTGACAATGGAATATTTTCTATTGTATTCTTCTTAACAAATGAATACCTCTCAATAAACTAACAAAGCCTCCCCCTCTGTGTTCCAGGAGAGACAGGATGTGGAGCTGCAGTATTTGGGCTCTCCTGCCTCCAGTCTACTCTGCCTTCACTGCTACGGGACTTTGGGTGGTGTAAGTTCTCTTAATTATAGGACTATCTTTAAATATCAGTTTTAAAGCGACATTTAAACAAATGATAATAATTTAAGATAATAGAACCCACATCTTATGTTTTCCTTCACCAATTCATATATGTTTTTGCAGTGTGCTGTAAATATAATCTCTGTTGTTATAATTCTCCTCACCGCAATATTTTTTTATAGATACTTTGTTGCTGTCAATCATCAGACTATAGCACCCCTGGGTTCAAAATACAAGTAAGAATTCAAAAAGATTACATAAAGCAAAGCATTACTCTCTTTATCTTTGGATTCATCTCACTTTTAATTGTTTTCAGGAGAAGAAATGGATCCTTCTATCCTCCCTACATTAGGTACAGACTCATCATTTCCTCTTCACAATAAAAGCATATTAATTCTTGTTAATCCTTATTTTTAAGAACAGCAAATACAAATGTGTCATCCTTTTAGTGTTGCAGGCAACTCTCCACCTGCCAGCTGCATCTTCAGCGAAGTCATGAACCTGGCTGCGTTTGTGGGTAAGAATGGTGGATAGAAGAATATAATACAGATTTTTATAAAAAAATGTTTAATGTTCCATTCTTGTCAATTTCAGGCTTCATTCTGGCCGTCCTCAGATACCTTCAGCTGAAACACACAGTGGTCAGTCAGTGTCTGAATGCTGGCAGTCTGTTGGCCTTCTCTTTTGGCTGCTTTGGGATGACACTAGTAGGAAACTTCCAGGTAACGTGCACCTATGGCACATTTATATTTTTGCATATTTATAAGAGTTAATTGATCTGTTTTGGTTTTAGATATTCACTGAGGAGACGATCCACAACTTTGGCACCTTGATGACGTTTGGCCTGGGCACGCTGTTCTGCTGGGTGCAGTCCTACATCACCCTAAGAGCCAACCTGAAGAACGAAGGGAGGAAGGCCGGGATCCTCCGCTTCCTGTTGTCCGGATCCATCACTCTCTGCATGATACTCTGTATCCTTTAACACTTTAAGAAAGAAATTAAAATATCATTTAAAAGTAAATGACTTCTGTTCAAACGTTTTTTAAGTTCCTGCCACAAAAGTGTTACTAGTAAGTACTGTCATCAGACTCAGAATACTTTATTTATCTCAAGGGGAAATTGGGTCAAATGGCTGAGAGAATAATTTTATATCTTTATGTATAAGTCTTTCTTGCTTTGAGGCTGTCGATAGTACTCAGTATTAATGTACTTCATTTAGTAAACAATGGTTTAACCACATTGACAATTAAAAACTCAGAAAAAGGCAATATTGACATGTTCTGTTCAATCTCCTTATTTGAAAAATGTTAGCCCTGTGCTATAGGGTTGGATAAAGTCTAAATCTAGAAAATAATCCCACATTACACGCCATGCTGATTTTTATAGCAGAATTAAGAGTTAACATGTTGCCAGGTTGTGTTTTTATGTACTGTAATCCCTCAGTTACAAGTGTCACTCTTAACTCCCTGCTACAGATTTCTCCCTGATGGCTCAGGGCTTCCACATGCAGGCCGCTCAGTGCCAGTGGACGCTGGTCATGTTCTTCCTCATCTTCCTCAGCACTTTCGGCATTGAATTTCGTCACAACCGCTTTGACATCATGTGTACAGAAGACTCAGGGGGTCCTGAAAGCCTGTCGGACAGTTTAGAAGTGTCCAGGTACCAGCCGGACCAACTTTAAGGATGGATTATCTTCTTTAAAGATGTGCAGGTTTAACTGCAGGAAACGCATGGAACAGCAACTTTAAGATGCATTTATTCTATATACAAAACTGTTTTTTACACCAATTGTTAACTTTACTTTAACCATTAGTTTCACATCATGACGTAATGAATGCAAGTTCCTCTATAAGTGTTTTAGAAGTAGAGAATCTGCTGGCTTTATCAATCATTGTATTTATATGGAAAAATGTTTTAGTGAATGAGTTATACCCAGGGCCGGCCCTAGACATTTTGGTGCCCTAGGCGAGATTATGATTTGGTGCCCCCCCCCCGCCCCTCCAAGCAATACACAATAGAATATATAAAGAATAAATGAAAAATCTCTACAAAAGATAAATACATTACAAAAACTGAAACGTATTGACATGTTGGTTATACATAAAGAAGGTTTTAAATGTATTCATTATTGTATGAACATGTTTTAATTGGGAGGTTGATGTCACATCCTCTACGGGGGTCCGGGGGTATGTCCCCCTGGAAAGATTTGTTTTAACATTTTAAAGTAAAATGCTTCAATCTGGTGCACTTTGAGCAGAATTACTAGAGACTAGATCTAGGGGGTACAACTCTAAACACCCATATGAAAAAGATCGGTTTACATTTTAATAATCAAATAAGTATGTGAACATAACCAATAACCTACCATAGCCAATAACAAAAAATGTTAACGTATTTTATTTTTGTTGTTCATTTATATCTTATTTTACCTAGTTAACATTTATTTATTCATGCATATTTTTTAATATCTCAAGTTTTAAACGATATTTTTGGCTTGCTGTCCTATAGTATACATTGGAATGATTTCAAACTTGTTATTTATCCTAATAATTATAAAGGTGTGCCTTGGAAATATTTGTTTACCTAAATGGTGACCAAACTAAATAAAAATCTAGAACGATTTAAACATTTGAGAAAATAAGGTATTTGCAAATTCCGTTAAAGCAACTCCTAATTTATTAAAAGGAATAATTCACTATTTTGAGAAATGAATGTGCTATTGTGCCAAAAGTTAAAAGTAAATTTGATAACACTGTGAGACAGTTGTATAAATCTTCTCATCTAACTCTTTAAGAGGGCAAATTAAAAAATATACCTACATGTAATAATGACTTAGACTTTATGACTCAATACCACAAGCGAAAAATAAACGTATTTTAGGAGTTTGGCACTTTAACTAGCCTTAATTGTTAATGTGTAAGCTTTTCCATTACAGAAAACAAGTATTTATAGACACGGTCAAACAAACATTTAGACAGAGAGGAGAGAGGCGTCTGTGTGATACAAGGCATTTATTGGAAGCATGTTTGTAAGATTTCCTGAATAACACCAATTATGTTTCACACACATAAATCATCAATTTGGCAACTTGCAAAAGGTAACTTTCCAACAGCAACATTACGAGGATGGCACAGTTAAACAGATAGCGTTCACCTGCGAGGGGACTAGTTAAGACAGAGTTTGAACTGAGAACTTCCTGTCAGCAGCACCACTGCTGAGTGCATCTACACTGTAGTTCTACTTTCTAAAACATTACAACGCTTAACGGGTCAATTACTGGATAAGACGTCATACATCTGCAACACGTGTGTATGTGAAGAGGGGAGGAAACGGCACATCGATGGAAAATGTTTACAAAACGGTGACAAATACGACACAAACAGTTGGAAAGTTGTCATTACAATTGGAGAGGTTTACCAACCGAGCGTTGTTAAAAAGGTCATGTGTGCAGTTTCCTACAGGCCTCATTTTACAGCTTTTCTGATCTCTTCCCAGTGAGTAGGGTTGCAGCATTCCAAGAATTTTCAAAGATGGAAACTTTCCACGGGAATTAATGGGAATTTTCAAAATTGAAGGTTGGCTCTTCATAGGGAACTTCAATATAGTTGGGGAAAGTATATTTTAGCATAGTCTTGACTAAAACAAAAAGATGCCATTCAAGTACACTTGAATATCCATGCCATAGGACACTGCTTACTGCATGGCTATTGAGACCACACAAAGGTTCGCAACAGGCTCACAAATGCGAAAGTGGAAAAACTGGTTGGCATTCGGGCAAACCTAAGGCTCTCTGAGCCGGACAAAGAGCCATCCTCAACAAGGCTGGACAGTGACACTGAAGAGCAAGACTCAGACTGTGATGTTGATGAGGCCCAGGAAGAGCCCGTTGAATGAAAGGGTTTAGCCAAAATGCAGAGGATCGCTTGAGGGAAGATGTGCATGTTTAATGGGACTTTTTGGAGGGAGAAGGGCTCTTTTCATTTAACATTTTGAATGGGACTTTGTGGATATTTTTGGATGGGAGGTGCATTTTTGTTCATTTTTTAATGAGTGGGGTTCCTATTAATATAATAATTAAAATAATGAAAACTTTTATTATTTATTAAAAAAATTGTTTTTTAAAGAAATCTGTTGAAATGTCATGTTTTTTGTTTAATTTTGCATCGAATATTTCCAAAATTCCCCAGCTTAACTTCCCATGGAAACGTCCCGGAAATTTACCGGAAACTTTCCGCCCCTTTGCAACCCTACCAGTGAGTGATGTTGCTATAACCCTCCGCAGATCTGTCTCCATTGAAAGGCACCCTCACAGAACGGGGTAGATTGACTCCTTACAGGCCGGGACCTCTAACAGGAGTCCCAGCAGCTTCTCCTACACCTTTTGAACTGTCGACGCGGAACAAACTAAAACATTGCAAAAAGGAGAGAGGTGAGGGGGCTGGGAGGGCAAAGAAAAAAAAGAACAGGTCATTATGAAACAAAGTGTTCCTGCTAGCTCTGTTAAACACGTCCCGTCACTTCCAGTTGGCTAAAGGATGTAACGAGGCTATAGTGGGAGCGCTCGTCATCCGTCAGCTCCATGTTCCCGGACCTGACCACCACCACCACGTTCACCCCCGCTTCCTCTGCTGCTTTGGCCTCTGGGAGAACAAATACACAAGCATGGATCCCATGTTAATTCAGCCTTTAAGCAAAATGAAACTTGGTTGTTTATTGCATGCTGTGATCAATTACAGCTAAATATTTCTGCTTTCTGTGAAGATTATTCACAATTGTTGTTTGTAAGATTCCTCCACAGGACGTTGTTAAAAAAAAAAAATAATAACAAAGAAAGTCATTTCCAGTTTGTTTTCCATACAGAATTTAAGTTTTCTATGGAAGGAACACATCCTAGTATGTATCACTTTCTTGCTCTTATTATACATTTACAATGCTAAGGACTTTTGCTAACACACTTACCTCGAATGACGTCGGTCAAGAATGTGATTTCTTCTGGTTGAAATCCAATCCTCTCAGCAATTCTCTCGTAGCTTTTACGTTCCACTTTAGCACCTATACTGGTGTCAAAGTGACCATCTAATAACTGAAATCATTGGAAAAAAAATAAACAGGCAAATATCTCATTAGCAACCATATCCATAAAACAAACAGCATGGGCTTTACAAAATATGTTCTTCTTCTTAAGAGACAGGAGGCAGTACTTACATCTAACACGTCTCCTTCCTCAGAGTATCCAAACAGAAGTTTCTGTGCCTCCACGCTTCCCGAGGAGTAAATGTACACTTTTAGTCCTTGTTCTCTCCATCTTTTAAGGGATGGAATTACATCCTGGTAGACCCTGTTTGCACCAAGACCAATATCAGAATATGACCATAATTTAATTACTTTTTATAAAGCACATTGAACCCGATTATATGGTTCCAAAATAATCTCAGAGATCAAACATTTGTAATGGATTTGAGCATGGTTTACCATTGTTTGCTTATTTCAGGAATTACAAATAAATCAAACATTGATAAAGAAAGTAAACAAGATAAAGAAAAGGGAAAAATGCATCATGCTGAAATAAATAAATGCTTGTTTGCTTTAAATGAATTAACGACTAACACAATTATTTCTGCTCTGGTTGATGAACTTTTTGAGTAGAAACAGTATTCCTGTTCTGTTTCTGGAAACCTTGCCAAGTCGTCACCTATGTTTGAACCCATTAATTTTGAAGTGAGGAAAATGATCAGTGTACTTACTCGCCTTTGATTCTCCCAGAAGAATATGCTGACCTCCACATGTGGCCCTGTAACTGTTTGAGTGCTGTCGACTTCCTGTCTGCCGCCATCTGCCAGAGCACATTATCCATTACCTCTCTAATAGCCTTCTCCTCGTCTGTGTGCACCGTCTGGTCCACGGTGTGGACGGGGCACGACCGGTGCTGCCTCATGTCCTCTTCAATCTGCAAACACAGCCAGGCTCCTTTATTTAGGCAGAATTAAAGCCTCACAACATGCTTCATTTTTTTAAGTAAAGAAAAAATATCCGTCTTATTTGTTGTCATTACCTCTGTCAAGTATTTGAGCAAAATGAAGACCTTTTATAAAGAATATTCTAGCAAAATAATCTGTCCTGCATCTCTACCACCTGACTTTAGTGTCTGGGAACCACAGGCAATAATAATAATAATAATAATAATAACAATTATTTATTGAGCAACTTTCATCGAAGATGCAGCCCAAAGTGCATTACATTGCAAGCTAAGATACATAAAAACAATACCAATGAGACAAATAAAGAGTAGGAAACATAATAAGACAAATCAGCAAGCTTTACACATGGTTACCTGTTTCTTTAGGAGATGAACATCTTGTTTGCACTCGTCTTCCTCCCAGTGAGTAGACAAGTACTCCTCCAGATGCTCCCTGATGTATGGAAATAAGATATCCTGAAAATATGAAGTGGAGTCATTAGGCGTGGTAACAGAAGCTCTTTATAGAGGGAGAAAAATAATATAATTCAGACACAAAACATTTAATCTACTTCAATGCAATATTGTTTTGGTTTCAATAGCTTTTTGGAATAATCGTGTAAGCAGATATTGCTGGCAAAAAGTTAGTACTGTTTCACACTAAAAAAAAATGTCAGTATGGTAGAGGATGTTTAATTTAAAATGTATTAAGTGATCATTGTTATTTTGGGTACATTTAAAAAAGATATATTTATTAAAGTTGTGGCTCATGGGATTCCTATACAGGAACTATTGTCTATCTATTGTGGAAATATATACATACCATCAGTTAAAAAAAAATGTGTAGGACTGTTTTACTTCATTTCATATATTCATTAATGTTGACTCCCTCCTTGTTTTGTGTTACTTTTGTTTGTCCCATCATTTACTTTTATATTGTATGACTTGTGTATCGGTTACATTTGAAGTATTATTGTGTATTCGTATCAATGTATTGTTAACCGATGTAACATTTATGAAACTCGAAATTACGACTACTCCAATAACATGAACGCGGCATGAGGTTTGTTTTTAATCAGGTAGTCGTGAATTTTTACTGAAACGATTTTATTTAATGTGAATATACATTTAGCAGTAAATAGTTTATGGAAGCGAAATATGGTTAAATGTAGTTAAAATAATAATAATACATTTGATTTATCAAGCGCTTCACCCGGTGCTCAAAAACGCGTTACAGAGGTAAAAACAAGATACAAGTCAAATTAAAAACAACAGCTGAATAGCCACAATGGTCGAACAACGTCCATCTTTAGCTGGTTTAGCTGCTGTCATCTGTTAGCATGGCCGTTAATAGTCGTCAGTCAACGCTGCATAATTAGCCAACCATGCTGAAACTGAAATGATATCTAATATAACTTACCTTTACAAATGTGATTGGTGTTGTTGTCCCTTCGATATCAAGCAGGAGTGCACTAGTACCTGCAGGAATTGAAATAGTGGCCATTTTTCAGGAGAGTCTGCAGCTTGTTAGCTGACGCTAGCTTATACTTAGCTTCACAACAGAGTTAAAGTAGGCGCTCCTCACTGGATCTCTAACCCCGGGACAGGTGACGCAGAGCAAAGATTATCCACACGATAACAGATGTAGGCTACCACCTGGTTAGTTGTTAGCCACTAGCCAGCTGTGCTTTGCCATCAACTCGCAGCTAACACTGACTTGACTGAAAGAGCCACACATGTTCAGAGCTGTCAGTTCATGCTGCGGCTCCGAGGGGGCGCCACTGAGCGTATTACTGCCGGGAAAAAAACACGCAAACAAGAAGCCAACGGAAAGAGGCTGCGATGAAAACAAAACGACGCTCACAAGAACGCCTTTTTCGTAGCAACTTAAACAACATTTGCATTTATGACAACTGTTTTCGTCTAGATATAAACTGATTTTACACTTTTATTTATTTAGATAGACCAAATATATTCCCCTATTTTACGTCAAAAGTATAACAAATCATATTAGCTTAGCATTAGCTGTCAAAAAGCCAGCTAGCTTAGCTTCTCCCGGGAATTCTGAGTTCATCATCGACAACTTTAACAATAACAAACAACAATGTCGGACGATTATGAATTCAGCGATGACACTACTATGATGAGAATGGAAGAGGATGGAGAGGCAAACAGCGATGACCCGATGTCTGCAACCGGGGACTGTGGCCTGATGGGGGGCGAGGCCGAGGGATCCAAGATCGACGCCAGTAAAAACGAGGAGGATGAGGGGTAACGTCAACAAATAAAACTCTTAAGTCATATTGATTGAAAAACTGTCCACGATTACAATATATTACTATTTTATGTCATCAGTGTGTTACAATAATGCTATATAACAAACTTGTGTTGTTAAAACCTCATCAAGTGCTGATTTGTATTGGTGGAGTCCAACTAACATCGAGTTAATTTACTGTAGCGTTACTGTACTCAAGTACACATTATAGGTAATTTTCAGTCTTTCCATTTCATGCAACTTCATGCTCCACCAACGTTACATACAGGAGACAAATATTGTTCTTTTATACCTCTACATTTGACAGCTGTAATAACGTTTTAGATTCCAATTTATTTCTCATCACATTTCTATCCAGGAAAAACAAATACCTCTTGTTCTACTAGAATTAATTTATGAGAATATAGTGGCTAAAGGTTAAAGCGGACTCAGGTTCAAGTGGACTCAGTCACTTGAAATGTGGCAATAACACAAGACTTCAAACACTAACCATGGTAATTTTACACAAATGTTTCAAAAGAGGACATGTAATTATTACAGAAGAAATGCATGGAAAATGTTACTGCACATTTCCGTTTTTTTACTTTAATTTCATACAATACCACTCTTAATTAAGATTTTGAATGAAGGACTTGTTTTTTAAATGTTTACTTTAGAAAATGAGTGCTTCTCCATTGCTTCTAAATCTGCATTTTGGTTTCTTTTAAATGTGCTGTTGTCTGTAGGAAGATGTTTGTAGGAGGGCTCAGCTGGGACACCACTAAGAAGGACCTGAAAGATTATTTTTCCATATATGGGGAAGTTGTAGACTGCACTTTAAAACTGGACCCCATGACGGGCCGCTCGAGGGGCTTTGGCTTTGTCCTCTTCAAGGAACCTGATAGTGTCGACAAGGTACTGTATTGCTGCTTTTCTCTGTTAAAGATGAATGTTAACTGAATATAATTTGAGTTAAACACAAAATTAGCAATTTAAATATGTAACCGTGGAGTTTATGAACTGGAGTTGCAATGTGACCAGTTTGTCAATTGATTATTTTTGCTATAAAGGTTGCTACACAGAAGGAACATAAACTCAATGGAAAGGTCATTGATCCCAAGAAAGCCAAGGCGATGAAGAGCAAGGAGCCTGTTAAGAAGATTTTTGTTGGTGGTCTCTCTCCCGACACCCCTGAAGAGAAAGTCAGAGAGTACTTTAGTGCCTTCGGAGAGGTATATATTTTGGCTAAGTTGGCTAAATATATTTTTCATCCATGTTATGAACTTCACTCTAGTGGCATGGCTGTTTAGGGCTCCTTCCAAACTCATAATAATGTTTTCCCCATTGTTTATTTTTGTAATCACAATTAAACACTTAACTTCTATTATTATATATTATTTTGTACATTCATTGATAATGTTAACAGCTGGAGTCAGTTGAACTTCCCATGGAGAACAAAACAAACAAAAGGAGAGGCTTCTGCTTCATCACATTCAAAGAGGAGGAACCAGTTAAGGGGATCATGGAGAAGAAGTACCACAATATTGGACTGAGCAAGGTAAAGGTCTTTTTTTATCACTGGCACATCAAAATGTATTACCTTGTTATTGCGATGGCACATGTAATGGTGACTTTATAACTTATACATAATCTGAATTGTTCTTCCTTTAGTGTGAAGTAAAAGTGGCAATGTCCAAGGAGCAGTACCAGCAGCAGCAGTACTGGGGGGGCAGAGGAGGGTACTCTTCTAGGTCTCGAGGAAGAGGTGGCGGTGAGTGGATACTACTGTCTGATGCAATAAATAATTCACTTAATATATATATAATGCACATAAATAACGCACCCTCTTAAGTCTTAATCCATAAAAATGATTCTGAAACTTCGGAAGAAGAAAATAAAATATAGGACCCACTTCATTTATTCACTTAATTGCAGAGGGTTCGATGAGATGAAGACTAGAAACAGTGTTAAAAAGTTAACGCTTCTTCAGCTCAATAATTACCATGTCATTTCTTGCTTTAATCTTCTGTACACAGTAGAAGGACAAAGTGAGGTTATGCTATGTCCAAGACTAACATACGAGACATGACTCTTTAAACAGTTGTTCCTGAATAAATATACTTTTTAATACAACACAAATGCATCACACATAAAACATTTAAAGTAAGTGCAGGGAAAACGGTGATCACGTTCAAACAAACATGATATGATGAAATCCTAAGGGTTGCCACATTTGTTTAAACTGCTTGTGGCTTTGTTCTGCTTCCCATTTTCTACTTTTAAAAGTTCTTGAATCAGAGTCCAAGTATCAAAATAGGTCACTGCCGCAGACGTTAAATTTCACTCCGCTGTTCTGTACAGATTAGCACTTACTAGTTCATGCGTAATTGAGAAGTGTAATTGTATTGATATTGGTCTGTAATAAAGGGTTAAAATGCCCAATAGCATAATGTAAATAATTAAAACGACTTGATCTGAGTTTTTATAGAAGAGCTAACTAGCTGGTTATGAAAAAGAGCACTATGTACATCGAGTGGAGGTAAACAGATGAAAGGTTGCTTGATAAGAATATAATGAGCTCATTCAAATGTGTTTAATTGCAGGTCCCAATCAAAATTGGAACCAGGGTTATGGCAACTACTGGAATCAAGGCTATGGGAATTATGGCAATTATGGTTACGGAGATCAAGGATATGGAGGATATGGAGGATATGGAGGCTATGGAGGCTATGGAGGCTATGATTACCCTGGTTACAACAACTATTATGGATATGGTGACTACAGCAGTAAGTGAAACTCCCTGACGAGTTTTGTTTCATGTCAACCTTTCCCATTTATTTTCCATTACTTTTGAAATGATTAAAACACCTGAAGTCAGATGCTTTACCTCATTAGTAGATCAGTCTGGTGGATATGGCAAGTCGCCGCGGCGCGGTGGTCACACCAACAGTTACAAGCCGTATTAACAGAGGGAACTCATCTTCAAGTAGGTATGTAAAGAAACAAATGCACCTCTTACTTTTAACTAAAACTAGTTTTATTTACTTTGCTGTTTGGTAACATTTTTATTCATTTCCTCTTGTAAATGTCTTTTTCTCAGCACCATCAAGTGCTTTACAGTAGTAGTAACATAGAGGCTACGCTCATGTGGCGAATTATTTTAACAGCTGGCCTTCTGCTGCCTCTTTTGCACCTTTTTCTTTCTTTTTTTTAATCTGTAAAGTTAACAGGTAAAGTACTGCTACTACAGTAAATGGATGCCAAAGTTAAGGATGTGCAAGGAAACAGAAAAGGAAGTATGTTGTCTCCTAACTCTGAC
The DNA here is from genome assembly GCF_949606895.1 of Notothenia rossii. Taxonomy (NCBI): domain Eukaryota; kingdom Metazoa; phylum Chordata; class Actinopteri; order Perciformes; family Nototheniidae; genus Notothenia; species Notothenia rossii. Next base: position 39,641,444 of record NC_136910.1, read on the forward strand.
ATACCTTGTTTGTACCTGCCAGCGGAGCTTCCTTGCAGGCCATGAGCTGACCCCAGATACTCTCAGGGCCCGCTCAATGCGGACCGGGTACGAGAAGCATACGCTCTCGAATGCTGCCATTTGGTATGGTCTTACAACATCCTGTATCAGCATTTCTAAACTAAACAATATGGGACACGTCCAGCTTTGTCATCTTTCTTTCCATTTTGTATTTCTTTGCAACTGTTTGTAATGTAAAACTTAAAATATACACATGTAATTTTCATTTTTTACAGGCCCCCCCACAAGTAATGATTTTGTAAATATGTAAAATTAACTATTTGCTTTTTGAAGGATACGTACAGCATTCTCTGGACTTTCCAGTTCCTATTGTTAATATATGCATTCCTAATCTTATCTTTAATGCTTGTTTCTTTATTTAGCTCTTGTAGCCAGTAGTCCATGAGCTAAATCCTGGTTGGTATTTGGACGAGACTGTGTTGGGGGGATAAAGTTCTTAACTTTGTGTACTTGTATTGCTCTGTTTTGTGTTACTGACAGCGATGGAAAGAGCTCCTCTTTGGTTAATTTTCCTGTAACGACAACATTTTTCTCTTTATAACCTTTTGTCAAACAAGAAGTTTCCTGAAATTTGCATGTAATGTTTTCTGTAATGTGTATTTTTTGACCAATCGAAGATTTCTTCCATTTGGTATTTTGACTTCTTCAATTTACTGCACTTCAGGATTTCTAGCTTATGGACTAACTTTTGTTACTGTAAAATGTTAAAGTTCTCATTTTGGTTTTTACATTGTAAACAAGGGGGATTCCTTTTTATTTGTAAATGAAGCGTTTTGTGTTCATCTATAGCTGATTTGTGTTGTTTGTTTTCCGTAGGGTTCAGAGTGATGAAAGGCAGCAGAGTGAAGGTTTCCAGCTGAGAGCACTAGCTGATTGTAAGGACAAAATGAAGAGCACTGACCTACAGTAACTCTCCTCATCATTTACCAGAGTATTCTTAAACGTTTGATGTTTTGCATTTATTTAGATTGCTGCAAAGTTTTAAAGGTCCCATGTCATGGCCATTTCTACTGATCATAATTCCATTGTTGAGGTCTACTAGAATAGATTTAAATTGTGCAATTTTCCAAACTCACATTGGTTTCTCATACAGCATCTCTGTATAGTAAGTGTATTCACTCTCTGTCCTAAACGGCTTGTTGGAGCCCCTGCCCCCCCCTCCCTATGAGCCCAGTGGCCGTCTGCGAGACAACGAGACACAGCGAAACCTAGCCCGAACACACACCGACTCACAGCCTCGCCGCGTCCTGCCGTCTCAGGGAGGAGAAATCGGCGGAGCTGCAGCTGAGAAAAGATTGAGTGTGCGTGTGTGTGAGTGAGGACTTTCGCAGATTGGTCAATTTGGACGGCTCCGCGGACGTAACGTAACGGCTCCACGGATTGGTCCATTTGGAGAAATCTCCAACGAGGCGTTCTGGGGCAGCATTAGACAGGTATTTTCTGTGTTAGAGTTTTACTCGCTACAGGGTGTACTTTGAGGGTTTGTGACTTTGCAGACCGTTTACATCAGGGGTGCCCATACTTTTTCAGCTTGGGAGCTTCTTTTAAAATGATCAAGCCCAAATGATCTACCTACAGGGCCGCCCCTGCCCAATCTGTGTCATGGTGCTAGTGGACTAAACGGCGGATAAACTGTGGCGCGCTTACAATAATTGCGCCGCATAAGCGTATAATAGTGCGCCGCATTTGCGCTTCAGATGAGAAGGTGAGGCCCCCTCACAACTGCATGAACCCGTATGGCACAATGCAGCTCAGACTGGCTTACCTATACGTCAATCAAGTGGCCTATGCCATAGTAAGGATGGATGATAGGCTAACTTTTAAAAAATAAAATGTTTTTGTTTTTTGTTTTCTTCTTTGTTTTTCAATGCCATGCGATCTACCCTTGCGGTCGACGTATCGGGCACCCCTGGTTTACATGCATAAAAACCTTCATAACACACAAGGGGACGGGTAATAACCGGAAAAGCATGACATGGGACCTTTAATAGTTTGCATTCCCCGTCCCTTCTTGTTTTTGTATTTAATGTTCTGAAATAGCGTTTGTGAATTTGCCTCAGTCATTTATTACATAATCAAAATGCTTGATTGTTTGGAGCAGAACACATTATTTATATACAGTATTGTGGTAGCAAATGTTCAAATGTATCCTCTTCATCATAATCATCAGTCATATAATACATATGTTATTATAGAGTTTGACAGTCATAAACACACATTGTATATACAGGTAATTGGACATAAAGATATGCGATAACAATAAAAATAATTACACTCATTTGGATTTGTGATCCTTTGTGAAATATTAACATTAAGTCACATTTGAATGAATGTTGGAGTGTTCAAGGAAGTATTTCAGTCAAGCTTCTAGCAACTTAAGCTGTGCATTCTGAATTTAAACTTCTTATTTTACGGAGAGTCTTAATCAAAAAGCCTGCAGATGCTACAAAAACATGTACCCTTAAAATGTACATACATATTTCTTGAAATATCTGCTGAAATGAAAATAGACTTTCAAGAGTGCATTTAAATGCTGAAATGCTCAAAAGAGGTGAGCTTCATCCTCAATTTTCATTGCTTTCAGTCCTGAGCTGGTGAAGGACAATATTTGGTGATTTATATAACATTTGTGGCAAAGAGGATGATGAGGACAACGATGATCAGCACAATCACCCCGATTATAACCATCATTTTAATGTTTTTCCACCAGTATTTCCGGGCAACCCGCGTGGATGTTCTTTGGAACGTGTCAGCCTGAAAGAAACCAAGAGAAAACCTTTTTAAAACACCAGTGATGGAAGAACTACCCACACCCTTTTACTTAAAGGGGAACTCCACCGATTTCACCGAACAACTGTATAGTGTCTTTGTGTCCCCAGGTGGAGCTGCGGGAAGTCAGATATATATTGAAAACAACAGTCTAGCACCTGAACCCAGACCTAACTTTTGAAGATCAAGTTGCATTGTGGGTAATAAAGGTGCCAGGTGAGAACAATTAGTGTATGGCCTAGTAAGAAAAATACATGAATTCCTGCTTTGTTCAGCACGAATATAGAAAATGGTGGAGTACTCTTTAAAGTAAAAGTACCAAAACTAGAATGTAATAGCACTTATTTACAAAAGTCATGCACTTTAAAATAAAATTACAAAAGTAGTAACAAGTGTTTAATTTGGGAAATAACTCATAAAATGACAGATTCTTTTTTTTCACACAGTAATAAGGTTGGTAACCACTGTGTTTAATAAATATATTTTTTGCAGGTTAAATCTTAATATGAAAAGTAATTAAATTAGGCTACAAACTACATAACTCTAAAACAGCCAAAAACTGTTTAACTTGAATCTGTTAGTAAATTATTTAAAGTTATTTGGGTGTGGGGCATTGAGTAAGAGAGACAAAGAAAAAACAAAAACACAAATGTTTTATGGGGCCCTGGATTATTTACACAATATTATCATGTGTATTTTGAATGAGCAATATTTCCTGTTTTTATATCACAGATATGATTGATACATATATATTGTTACACTTTTACTCTGGCGTGTAATGGAGAATATATATCATTTAAAGGAGAAGTAACCCTTTGAATGAAAGATATATGAAAACTAATCGTTAACATCAGGGTGGAAAGCCAACACTGAACCATCTGGATCAGATACTTACAGACGCCTGCAGGTCATCAGTCTTGCCGATCAGATCATCTAATCTGTCCCCTCTCTCCAGCACTTTGCTGATGTTATCTGTCAGAATAACTTTAACCTCGTTCACCTGACTCCTAACCTGGTCCATCTTAGCAGCCGAGCCAGAGGCCGGGGGCTGAGAGCGTGTGTCCGCCTGGGGAAAAGGAAGGGAAATTATTCTATTTTTAGTCTCCAAAAAAACTTCCCCATACAACGAGCTACACAAAAACCCAAACATAGGGGCAACGATCTATGTAGTAGAGCTGGGTGATGAAAACAAAACGGGGTTGACCATTGATGCTTTCACAATATAATTACACTGGGAATTCTGATAAATAAACATCAGTTATGTGGATTTATTGATGAATTGGGTAAAGGCAAATAGTAGAACCGCTATAACAGTCTGAAAAATATAGATAATAACATCACTTTACTGTAATGCAGCCAGGAAAAGACAACACTTCACGACAAATCTAAGACGGTGCCTAGTCTCCTATCAGGATTTCGATATATTTTCCATTTATTGCCCAGTTCTACTCTGCAGTCACGTTCTTAAATGACCAAACCTCACTTCCTGTTACTGAGTGAACAGGTGAGTGTGCTGTCAGGTGTTACAGAGGCCTTTGACTGTCACATGAAAAACCTAAACACAATTTTTATAAAGCAAACCTGCATAACACATTACTATACATTACTATTAAGTATTACTTGTACAGACAAATAGAGGATACGTTTAATTGATATGAAGGCGAAAAACAATTAGTGATCTATGACAAATGTAAACAATATTTAACTGACCTAAATTCATTGTATAAAAAAGGAGAACTTACCATAGCAGCCCTCTGTTTCAGTCCCAACTAACAACTACACACAAAGTAAATCCTCCACAAAGTCCTGTTATCCAGTCCTGGCAGTATAATAAACAAACGCAGATATGTTCCTCTTGTGACAGAATGAGTCACACAGTTAGAGCTGAACAAATGTCTGCTGAAGGTTGCACCTCTCCCCTGTCACTCATTAACTACCTGTCGCCTCAATCAGAGTCTCATTGGTTCAACAGGAGCCAGTCGCCATGCACAACTCATGATCACCTGAACATGCAGCACTTTCATTTCCCGCTTCTCATGAACTCTGCTACTCAAGGAACAACTTTTGACAGTTAAACCGCACATTTTTCTAAACATATAATCCTGGTTTTATGTGCTTACTTACCATGAGTTGTCAGAGCGGCAGGATGGTGTTGAGCTGTGTGTCTGGCTAAAGGGCTTTCAGCAGAGAGATATTTGCAAGGCAATAAAGGGGTGAGGTCACTGTTGCTTCACTTCCTCATCCTGTGTTGTGCAGTTTGTTTCAGCTACCAGGGAAAGTGTATGTATGTGAATTTGCCTACTTGTTGCTGTTTTGGAGCACACATTGAACTATTTCCGGTACTCTTTTAACATTGACTCCACTTTATAAGATATATTCAAGAACACTAAACCATAACAAAAATCTTTGGTAATAAATCTTGCCATGGTGGAAGAAATATTCAGATCATTTAGTTAAGGAAAAGTAGCAACACTATTCTGTTAAAATACTCCATTAAAATGGATTATTATTACTGATGTGTTAATGTGTAGCATTTCATTGTTGGTTAGTTGAGGTTGAGCTCATTTGAATGATATTAAAATTGTATTATATAGGCTGTTTGGTAGCTTATTCTTTAACGATGTATTGCATACTGCTCCTCATATGTTTTGTGTTGGAAAGTCAGATCAATTTAGATATTGAGCAGGTCAAGAATGACCTTGATAGGACTTTGTTAGTACTGTGGAAGTACTTGACTGATAAAGAGGATCTGGACCTGAGTCATGCAAACTGAACATTGGGAGTGTGCTGCACTTTGGCTAAATACTAAAGAAACAGTGTGGGTATATGTTTGCTTTAAGTCAAATAAAAAGATATACATTAGTCTTTAATATACTATAACCTTACTTTAAATAATCCAGGTTACTTGGACAAGCTGTGCAGTATGTGAGTAGTAAAGGACATTACAAGTAATCAAAGTTTTCATGGACTTTGTACAGTTGAAGATATCAAAAGTCGAAAGAAAATGCACAATACAACCACAGGGGATAGACACAACAACACAGTCACATGTACACTGTAATGCATTTCATTACAATAGACATGCAATTGTCATACTTATGAGAAGTTTATGATGATGTTTTAGACTGAACAGAGGTCTTTATTCTGCTATAGGAAGCAGTTTCTCTAACTGCTGTAACAAACTAAATAATAACAGAAATACGTCATGGTGGTGTTTTTTCCATGTGGATAAGACAGATCAAATAGCTGAGACACTTTTCAATATATGGCAAACGCCATGAATTATGTGGTAAGTTTTCAGGCAAACTCTTAGTTTTTTTCCAACAAAGAAAAGTAAATGGGCATACAAAAAATTGAAACAAAACTATAATCTTGCCAAAACAAAAATATATATACGAGGCAACAATCAGGGCTATCTCAAATGTGTACTAAGTTCAATTTAAGTAAGCATATTTTTTTTTAATGTTTGTGTTAAAATCATATACAAACAATATATTCATATATCTATTTCATCCTGAAACTGACCATTCTTCATAATAGCTACTTTTACAAAATAAAACATTATATGTACACTGTTGTACTACAAGAACTTCCTTCTCCACTGACACATGTTACCAAATTAAGGATGATTTGAGGTGAATTGCTTTAAAATAAGTTTATTCTATTGATGTATTATTTAGTCTTTAAATATGTAATATATTATATTGGTGTATGTATTATAGCTATACTATTATTTACTTTGTTATATTTGTTCTATGTTGCTGTTTGTTTCTTTACTTACAAACCATTTAAATGTAAAAACATTTCATGATTATTTTTGAAAAATACAGAGAAAAAAAAGGTGATGATTAAAACAATAAAATATGAAAATACAGTATGTGTAAATTAGCTAAATATATTTTCAAATTATGAAGGGGGAAACTGTTCACCTGACCTGTTGCGCCATCTTGAGGCTGCCCGAGCTGCTGCCTGAAGGACCTTCACTTGTAAACATTCCTCCTTAAAATCACACATCCGTTAACAGGCAGCCGTTAACAGGAAGCCAGAAAAGGGGAATCTGTAATAAATGTAAGTATTAAGTAGCCTTCATATGTTTTAACCGTGTACGACTTTGATGGATGTAATGAACGACTGTTAGTGATCGTTGCCTCGGTTGTTTTCTTTAATCTGCCTGACCTAAATCCACTTTACTGCCATTCCATGTCTTTGTTATCGTAACTTCCAGAGTTCATGATTGATTTGTATATCATTAGTCGGCGGACATCAGAAGGCACTTTCACCTTAGAGCTGGTGCCGTTAATAACGTTACATTCAACTTTCCTGACACCACCACCGACCGACGACGCGCTGAAGATGAACCCGAGAGGAGCAGCCTGCAGTGGGAAGACTTTCTTGTTCACCTCCGAGTCTGTTGGAGAGGGACACTCAGGTAATTTAGACAGCCTTTACTGTATACATGTGAACCTGAGTGTATACCTGTGTGTACTTTGTATACATACAGTCTATGGTTGTAGTATACTGGGTACACACACAGTGTGGACATGTTCCTTATTAAAAGTCAATGGTGAAAGAAGTACTAAATCCAGTGGTGGGTTAGGGTGGATTATTATGAATAAAACTACTTGACAGTATACAAAAAGTAAATATTTGCTCTAGTTTACCACTTACAACATTAAAGTGATGACCACATTAATGCATCAATAATTATTACAGTTATATGATTTATATATTCTGAAATGGGCCATTCCTCATTCTGAATTATATTTTTGAAAGCAGCATTTTTCCATGTAATTTAGGACTGGGAATTTTACTTGCATAATATTTACATACTTTATTAGGCTGGCTTGCAGCCCACAGTTACTGATGATTTCAGTAATAAAACACAAGTGTGTATTCAAGGCGTATGTCCCTGTTCATCTCTGACTTTGTGTTCACAGATAAAATGTGTGATCAGATCAGTGATGCTGTGCTCGATGCATACCTGAGTAAAGACCCCGACTCTAAAGTGGCTTGTGGTGAGGTTTATGTCTTATAATATTGAAATGTATCATGATGCACCCAACCCCTAATTCCTAAAAATGCTTCAGACTTGTTTGTGAAAAAAAGTAAAATCATTGAAATAAACTGTGATTATTCATTGCATTGATTAAAACAGTTTGTTTAACATCAGTGTTTCTGAATAGAGATACATAAACCTCCAAGGCTACTTTGAATACTGTAAGAAGACAAAAAGTGAATATGATGGACCAAATCCAATAAATAAATGTGGACATTTCCTATTACATTTTCCTTTTTTTCAATGCAAATGTTAACATTATTACATTCATGGTAGTGTTGGTTCATTGTAGACAGGAAGCCAGTTTGAGATTAGATTAGAGTAGAATACATTTACTTCTTTGATTACAGATTGGGAAATTGTTTAGTTCTGCTATTGAATGAAAGACAAAGATCCAGAATATAGATTTATGGTTGAGACATCACTAGAACAAAAAAGCAAATATTTAAAAGAAGTTTCATCATTGAATAGCATATAATAACACTTCTCTAAATGATACACAAAGTGAGTCATGTTTTGTTTCAGAATGTGTGGCGAAGACCGGCATGATTTTGCTGGTTGGAGAAGTGACATCTAAGGCCATCGTGGATCTCGTGACAGTGGTCCGAGATACCGTGAAGAAGATTGGCTATGATGACTCTTCAAAAGGTAGATTTCTTATTTTACAACTTGAAGTTTTTGCAGAATGTTCCCAGGGTATTTAAGTAAAGGACTCCCTACTATGATGTACAGGTTTTGACTATAAGACGTGCAACGTGCTGGTGGCCCTGGAGCCGCAGTGTGCCGAGATATCAGACTGTGTGTTTGAAGGCAGGGATCAGGAGGACATTGGTGCCGGGGACCAGGTTGAGTATATACCTTTTTAATCCTTAACTTTATACAAACTACCATGTGGATTTAGAATTGTTTTTTGGTATTAAAAGAGTTATAAAAAGTCACTAAGGTAAAGTAGCCAGTAGTACATTTGACATACAATAGTTTACAATGAGGTTGTCATTCAATTTAATGTGTTTTCATAGGCTACTTAATTTCTATATTTCCTTACAACACAATTAGACTGATTAGACTGAGATGTGGATTCACACAATGATTATTTGGCTTTAGCAACTGCTTAATGTAAGGCAAACTTATGCAGCAATGGAGAGTCAGGACTCAGAGAGACACGAGGAGAGTTGGAGCTTTGATGTCAAACACTGGTAGTTTATTACAAGTATCGGCTGGAGAATTCACATCACAAGTCACAGCAGCAAGAGGTTCTGACTGCACGGCTGGGTTGCCACATCAATTCTGCCCAGCCTCTCCCTCGATAGACCTTTTAACTAGTTTACAGAGAGTTAATCAACAGCTGGGCACACTGGAGATATCCCCAACATCTGGAGACACTGAATCACGTGTCTGACTCTTAGGCTCTGTGACCGAGAGTTGACCGGTCATAAAACTGAGAATGAGTGAGATAACAGAGTCAGGGTTGGTTATTAACGTCAACACACAGAAAAGGTTAGACTCCTAGGAGTAAGACAGAATTAATCCCCAACACTTAATCTGTCCCCATAAAACAACAATTGTAATTCTCAAAGCACCTGCAAAAGGGTGAAATTCAAACCTTACTGGGCTGCCAGACAAAACGTGTGTTGATTCTCCTGTACTGTGTTTGCAGGTATTTAAATTAGGAGATAGTAATACTTTGTGGCAAAAGTGCCAGAATTGAATGCATTTAAAACTGTCCCAATTCCCAAAGATCAGCAATTGTTGCCACATGTAGTAACAGGGAAATGATTAACAACTGAATAGAGTTGGTTGTAACAGAAGTGCATTGATAAGGGGTTTTATACAAATTATAAAAAATCAAGTTGGTATAAATGAATTACAAATGGTATCTTTCCTCTCCCTATGCTATAAATCCTCATGGGTGTTAAGTGATAAGAAAGCCTTGGACAGAGGTACATTTGAACCTGATGGTGGTGCTAGATGACCATTTGTAGTTTTACCTTAATATGAATGATATGATGGGGAAGGCAAAAGTCTGAATGACATTTTATGACCATCTTTACAATAGTTGCTGCAACATTTGTGTAGCTAATTCAAAACGTTAATTATCTACAAAATAATGTATGCATTTTGTTCTGGTGCATAAGCTCTCATTTAAGTTGTATTTAGTTAAGCTTAAAGATATCATTTTGACACTTTTTCCATAACTGCTCTGACTGGGTTTCCATATCTATGGATCTGCCTGTCTCCTCAGGGTTTGATGTTTGGATACGCCACAGATGAGACGGAGGAGTGCATGCCGTTAACCATCCTACTGGCTCACAAACTCAACTACAGGTTAAAGGAGCTGTCATGCAACGGAGAGTGTCCCTGGATAAAACCAGACTCCAAATCACAAGTGAGCCATCTTAAAGTCTGACAGAGGGGCAATAAAGAAATCAAATATCAGGCCGCTGGGTGTGAGGCAGCAGGGAAAGGACACATTCAGACAATCCAGGTCCCGGCTCATGTGGCTGGAAAGAAAGGCATGAAAGAACAATGACAATCGGACGAGGAGTAGCTGGAGATTGGTTGGTATTTATACTCTGAGAATGTGGGGAAAGGAACAGGTGAGCAGGTGGATCTAGGAATTAGTGGTAGGGCTGTGGTTGAGTGCTCATTTTTGCTTAGTAAGGGTAATAACTTGTAATGACCGGGAAGTATAAAGCGGCAGCCATGACAAGAGCTGGTAAAAATCTGTAAATGACAAGAAAAGGTGCTTTAATGCCTTCTTGACCTATGTAGACTGGTGTAAGTGCAGTGTCCTCTCCTAACTCTTTAAGAAACATATTTTGTTAACCTCATGACATTTTCTTTTGAGATCAAGGATAAGTTCTTAGAAAAGGCATAGGCTGTTATCTTTGGTTCAATAGACTGTTGTTTTGAAATGGTGGTGTAAAGAGTTTGCTTAATTGTTTTGCCCTTGTTGCTGCAGGTCACAGTTGAGTATCGAGACAATATGGGAGCCATGGAGCCGCAGCGTGTTCACACTGTGGTCATCTCTGTACAACACAGCCCGGACATCAGCCTGGAGGAGATCAGACGCAATCTGATGGAGAAGGTGGTGAAGGTGGTCATTCCCGCCAGGTACCTGGATGACAAAACCATCTACCATCTACTGCCAAGTGGGAAATTTCTTATCGGTGGCCCACAGGTGAGTGAGGACTAAACCACCGATGGAAATGTATTTGCAGAAATGCAGGAGCTGATGTTTTTTTTTATCATCAGAGCGATGCAGGACTCACAGGGCGTAAAATCATTGTGGACACATATGGAGGCTGGGGTGGGCATGGAGGAGGGGCTTTCTCCGGGAAAGACTACTCCAAAGTGGATCGGTCCGGAGCTTATGCAGCTCGCTGGGTGGCCAAGTCTCTGGTGAAAGCAGGACTCTGCAGGAGAGTCCTGGTTCAGGTGAGGAAGTTCATTAAGTTGCACTTATTGTATTGAGTAGTGTGAATGTTATTTCTGTATTTTCCCCATGTGATCTGTGGTGACCCTAGAAACGATTATACTCTTATCTTTACAAACAGGTCATTATTTGGTGTCTAATGTGCGATGATTCCTTTCAATCTTGCACGTGATGTTGTTAGATATCTGAGCAATGATTACTGAAATTGTCTGTTTTTCCCTTTAGATCTCCTATGCGATCGGTGTGAGCCGCCCGCTTTCCATCTCAGTGTTTCACTACGGCTCATCGAACAAGGATGAAGACGAGCTGCTGCAAATAGTTGAGAAGAACTTTGACCTGAGGCCTGGCGTCATTGTAAAGTATGTGAGGTTTTTCATAGCTAAAAGCATCATATTTCTAGTGTTTATTGACACATTTTAACTGTTTAATATTGACTTCATTTTCAGAGATCTGGGTTTGAAGCGGCCAATTTACCAGGAAACCGCCTGCTACGGTCACTTTGGCAGAGAGGATTTCCCCTGGGAAAAACCAAAGCCTCTGGTGTTTTGAGTTTTAAACAACTGTCAGTTTTTTCTTAACAATCAGTCGTAAAACAATCAAGGGTCAAATAATCTTAATTTGTATACATGACTGAATGCAGTTCTTACTTTATCTGACCTTTAGTTATTAAGGTCAGTGCCGAACATTTATTTTGATTTTTAAAAATCTGATTTTTGTTAAACTGTCAGATACAATTTTGGTAATTTGTAATAAATAATATTTGGTGATTAAAAAATGATGCTGGATGCTTGCATGACATGCATTTTTTTGTCTTTATTAACCCATATTGATTATCATGCTCAGTTTCAAGGGTCAGTGTATGTTTTGGTCATTGGATTTTCTTTTCACAAATGGATATTCAATAACAAAAAACGACTAGATATTTGATTTTCGTTTTAAAATTGAAAAACCAAAATTGAAATACAAGGCATTTTTCTTTATCATGGTCAAAAATGGATTTACTAAACTTAAAAAATGGGATGATTTTCATTTTCTACTTCTCAAAACAAAAAATAAAATCACTAGAAAACAGAAAGAAAAAAACTACCGTTTTTATGGTTTTTTCATATTCGGAAGTAACCGAAAACTCACAGACGAAACTCACGGAAGTGATTTCAAAACAAAAGCACTCGTAGGCTATGTTAAAATCACACTTTGAATCACTACAGTATCCTGTTGAAGGAACTTTGATTATTATAATCAAGGGGAATTTAGCAGTCACTATGAAAACGGCCAAGACACACTTTGAGCCCAGATAATGTTATTAGACGAATGTTATTAAGGGCTGTAATTTAATATAATAGGCCTATGTCTAAAATGGACAACATTGTTAGGAGACTTCAACTATACAGCGATTCTGCACTGCGGTCACCCAGCCGTCTCTCCAGTTATTATTTTTTCTGCCAATAGTCCTCCATGAGATTGATCCTGTTGGACTCAGTAATGTTACATCACCCATTATAACAATTTTCTTTCCTTTTTCCTCTTCTCTTAACTGAATAGTCCTGTCTTTAAGTATAATACAATGTAAACTCATTTTCCTGTACGATTTTAAGGCTTCAAAAACAGGCATTTTTACTGTATGTGTTTGGAGAAATGACACAATCAATGGCCCAGAATTGTACTTTATAAACTGAATATTGGGGTGCTTGAACAAATACACACTGGCTAAGCCGGCCAGGATATATGCCTTTTTTTGGAGCCCTTTTTTGCAATATTTATTCAAATGTCACTAGTTATTTAAACAAACCACTATCTGAGGATAATACAAGCAACCATAAAACGCCCTTTATCTAGAGAGCCATTGAAGCCCATGAAGTATTTATCCTTCCACAAATCTTTTCATCTGCTGTATTAATAAAGCTGCCACGTGTTTTCAAGTTAGGGCACTATCTGTGCAGAACATTACAAATACTCTTAATTTGCAGTATTTTAAAAGTGTTTAGAAAGACTGCATCAAATATGCATATCTCTTATCTATATAATATAGATAAGAGATATAATATTGTTATTAACTTCAATCCAAGTCAATTTAAATAGCGGGCAAGACTTTCCAAGGGGTAAAAATGCTGCTGCCGGACTTCTGACTGGAAGTATTGCTGATATCATGTCTACCATCCTCTTAAAATACTCTGTCCAACAATATCAGTCTCATGAAGAAAGGTGTTTTAACGCTGATTCAAAATAGCAGAGAAACATGCATTATTGTACTCAGGAGGGGACATTGACAGAGGATTACTCAAAAAGTACACAGTAAGTACTTCATAGTACTTGTTGTGGGAGTAGTTTCACTACTAGCCTACTGAGTCCAACAGGATCGATCTCACGAAGAACTATTGGCAGAAATCTCCAAACAATGTTGTCCATTTTAGACATAGGCCTATTATATTTACAGCCCTTAATAACATTAATTTTGTGGGTTCAAAATGTGTCTTGGCTGTTTTCGTTGTGAAAACAAATGGACCGTAGATACACGGATTGACCGAGCTCATCTGCGCTCTTATTTTGAAAGACAACTTCCGGTAGCAGAATATGAAAAAACTGGGCTTTTTTTGTTTCTGTTTTCTAGTGATTTTATTTTTTGTTTTGAGAAGTAAAAAATGAAAATCATCCCTTTTTTTAAGTTTAGTAAATCCATTTTTGACCATGATAAAGAAAAACGCCTTGTATTTCAATTTTGGTTTTTCAATTTGAAAACGAAAATCAAATATCCAGTCGTTTTTTGTTTTTGAATATCCTTTTGGGAAAAGAAAATCCAATGACCAAAACCAGCGCCATATAGACTGATATTCTATCTATATGGCGCTGACCAAAACATACACTGACCGTCAAGTTTGGGAAAATAACAAGACGCATGCGCAAAGCCAAAATATGAACTGCAATCTGATTGGCTGTTGCTAACTATTGTTGTTTTCATCGGGTTAAGCTCCTGTGGTATTTCATCATGAACAGTGGATTTTTTTATTTTATAAAACTTTAAACGTATGCTTTTGGAAGAAAAACATTGAATTAAATCCAACCGAGGGATATTTTTTTTAAAACACACCTCTGTTTGGTTTATAAAAATCCGGATATAACTTGTGGTGGTCCTCCAGGAACAAAGTGGCTAGCTAAGTCAACGACTAGCTTGCCGTTTTTTTGTTTCCTATTTGAGTTATAATTTGTAGGGTATTTTAACAGCTCAAGAAAAGAGTTCCAGGATATCAAGCGTCTTTCTCAGAAGACTACCAAACATTAAGCAGTTGGAAGACGACAAGGTAAAACATGGCTAACGTTACGTTAGCGGTTAGCCTGACACAGGGCCGTTTCTTCCTATAGGCGGACTATGCAGATGCATAGGGAACCCTCGGCCACTAGGGAGCCCCAAAGCTTAAAGTTCAGGTTCAGCCCATGGTTCACCCTCAATATAGTTGGGGAGAACTCAAATTAGCCGTCTTTATTTGTAGACAGCCAAGCCCCCTCCTGTGTTCGGTGAAGCATTATATGCTTAAAAATCAAATAGGATATAAACACAACTAAACTGCAATCATAGCAAAGCTGTGGCTTGTGTTTTTGGGGTAATAAAGTCCAAATCATCGTTAGGCTGTCACCCAATGAGTGACGTCAAAGGAAGATGAAAAATGTAAATTATATATTGTTGAGAAAATGCTACATCTCTTACATTTATTGACGTAGAGGAGCCTTATTGTTTACCTTTTTAATATAATTTTTTGTAAGTTTCAATTGCTTGGTTTTCGTGAAATTAGCTTGTTTTCCTCTTAAAGTGTAACAGATTGATGCATCTCCACAGATCATCTTAAAGCAGGGGTGTCAAACCCAAGGCCTGGGGGCCGAATCCGGCCCCCGACTTCATTTAATGTGGCCCGCAAGAACTTGCAAAGAATATAATACGGTTATTATACGGTTACGTGCCACTTTACAGAAGCAGGTTGCCCATAATTACCTGTCCCACAATGCATCTCGTTTTGTGACATGCGCACTGAAGAGACTTGCAATTATTTGCCCTGGACTTCTGCTTTCAAACGTAGTTAGTCATTACCTTATCCGATAATAATCAAATTCAGAGGCAATAATGTAATATAATACATTATTTTATATATATATATTATATATGTATTTTTATATAATTACAACCAGCCCTTTGAGTGCAACCATAATGCTAATGTGGCCCGCGATGAAATTGAGTTTGACACCCCTGTCTTAAAGGCTTCGGAATCCCCCCATTGCAGTAAAAACAAGCAATTGAAACTTACAAGAGCTCCCCATTGAAATCAGGACAGCAGAAAGCCTACACATCTTCCGGCGCAGACTGAAAACTCATCTCTTTAGACTCCACTTCGAGCGATTGAATTACTAACAAAGCACTTCAATTCTAATAAAGGACTGGCTTATCTAAAGCCAGTTGAGTAGCACTTGAAATGTTTGGCTCTATGAAACCTGATGTACTTATATGATTCTGTTTTCTTCAAGGTTGTATCTTCCGGGTCGAATGCACTTATTGTAAGTCGCTTTGGATAAAAGCGTCAAATAAATGCAATGCAATGTAATGTAATGTAATGTAAAAACTAGGGCCCCCAAACAGTATCTTGCAGCTAGAAATGGCCCTGGCCTGACAATACTAGTGTTGGATTGAGAACTTAGGGTAACAATGCAGGTTTCCGTTAACGGAATGCACATACAGAGTTAGTATCTTACATTATTGATTGCTTTTAATAAGTAGCACAAACATGCATTGGTTAAGTTATCTTTAGTGTAGATATCTGATATGAATTATCTCCGGAATTTGGCAGCGCCTTGTTTCTCAGTTTTACAGACTTTCTGCAGCCAGGGGCTGAGGCTTGGCTCTCATTGAACCCCTTGCTCTTGCACTGTAAACTGGGTTTAACTTTGGTTACCTCTTGAAGGAAACAAAACAATTGTTACTTTCAATACCTTTACTTGGCAATATTGGTGAACATGATGCTACGTTGTTATTTAATTTATTTTAATTAAAAAATATATATAATTATAAACAATTAAATATACTGATGATGTGACATTCATTGATTTTACTATAATATTTGAATATAAGATCATTTCAGTTCTATTTAATAGCTTCCAATCTATGTGACCCATTGACTGTTACTACACTTTTTATTGAAAACCCTTTTTTCTAGCATCCATTTCATCTGACCTAATGACATAAATCATTGTGGAAATGTATTGTTACATTGGACACATAGGAAACATCTCTTTTTATAGGACTTAAGTATTTGTCTTCTTTTTTATTTGAATATTGTTTAAAAAATATAGCAGTTTACCTCTTCCATTTCATGAAATCCAATGACTCCATATCAATGCAGCATTGCATTACTATACTGGACAAGTAGGACACATCTCTTTCTATTGGTGTTCAGACCACCTTCAGTGTTTGATGGAAAGGCATTGTAGTACTTCACTGGACCTAAAACCAATTTTCTTAATTGAAGATAGTTGAATAAAGATGCAATTCCTTTCCTCTTGTCAGCCGTAGTTGTTGAATATAAGCATGCCTTTTGGAAATGAAGATGTTAATCTAAGTAATAATGCATCCTGTTTCATCTCTTCACTTTACCATTTGTGTCACGCTGAGAGGGTTTTTCCTACTGCCTAAGTAAACAGTCAGCTTATGTTAGCCAAACCATTATTTTACTTTTGACCAGTATTTCAATTGGGGGTTTTTCCTAAGCTTGTCTATTTCCAGCTCTGAAATCCAAGCTGTCCCCGAAGAAAAGGCTGAGTGGTCTGTCTGAATGAGGGATTAAACACGAAGGAAAATAAAGTAACCCAATATCGCAATCAACCAGACCTAATGTGACGTTCTCACGCGAGGATGCTCTGTTCAGAAGTGAAAAGAAAGAAAAGAAGAGGGGCTTGTGAGGAAAGGGGGAGATGGACAGAGTGCTGGAGGTAGCAGCTCTACAAAATAATTACTATTATGGAAGTTATTTCAACAAAGCTAAGCAAGCCTGGAATAGTGGGGAAAGAAATACAGTAGACATATAGTACATATCCATGAATATGCTGTCATTCCAAATCAGCCATTATTTGGATATTGCCTACATATTTGTCTATATATTAAAATCAGATTTTAAAATGATTTATAGGCTTGCCTTGTTTCCCCCACATGTTTCTGCTTAATCACGTTTATGTCATTTTCCATAGCAAAATTCTACTTTGGCTCCATCATGTGACTATTAATAGTCCATGTTATAAGATGCCTAGAACAGTTGATCTCCACTATCACATTTCTACATATTTTCCCATTGTAAATATTCTACCTCTTGTTTCAAAGTAGTCCAAAGTGATGAGCTCCTTTATTTTCTTGGTCTGTAAAATCTGATATAAGGGAATACAGGGAAGTATTTCTGAACATTCATTATTTTTTATGCTTTTTTTGCAGATGCCTGAAGGTGGAGCTGTCGTCTTACTACAGGGAAGAACCCCAGTGTTGGCCTGGTAGCAACTGTACTTGGTGAGTAACGTCCCCCAGAGGAAACTCCTTTTCGCAGTCAGGGCAAAAGCATGACATACACCTACTGACTGAACAGTTACATCAGCTGTTTCCTAGAAACTGATGAATAATATCATCCTGCTGCCAAAGTTCAATACAGAGGGGAAGTCAGCTGACAATGCGTGAAAGAAGGAGAAACACTTCCTAAACTCAACATAGAATAGTGACATTTTTCCAGTCTTGGCTGATTTGTTAACAAATGTAATAACAGTTTAATACAGTTTAATTTCTGAATCTCATGATTTAAGTTCAGTTTCAGCCAGTTGCAGTCCGTCAAAAGATTTCTGAGTCAAAGCATGAATGTGTGCATATAGTCTTAGTCTACGTTTTTTAAGTATTTTACTGTCTATGGATATATCTGTCCCCTCTTTCCTGTCTTCTCTTCCTTTATGGACACACCTTTCCTCTCTGACTCTACGTGGTCTTTTTGGTATTTTCTGCACATATCATAAAAAAACATCACAAAGACGGAATGGGTGCAGCTGAAGAGGTTGAATTTGAATTGTCTTTAAACTATTTCAAGATCTTTCATCTTATATAATACAAGTCATATTGCAGGCAGCCTTAATGTCTGTAATGAAGTATCCACACTCACAATGTGCTTTGTGACACCCTTCTTTTGTTCTCACTTTACCACTCAGGCCTCCTCCCTGTCGAACTCAATTTATTCATAATTTTCAATCAGCAATTCGTCAGTGTTTAACAGTAATTGAATTTTGATATAGGGCAATTATTCATCATTTAATGTTATTTGCATTAATTTGAAATATTAATGGGTTCTTTTGGGTGAGAGAAGAGATGAGTATTTGGTCACAGAGGAGCACCATCGCTCCAGGCATATATCCACTGACATTACCCAGCATCCCCTGCACCGTCTGCATGGCACAGGTTGAAGAAGGGACTGAAAAAAAAACGAAGGTCCTTTGAACACCCAACGAAGAGCTTAAGTAAAATCCTTTGATATCTCTTGGAAGTGTTTTCCCAATTATAATTGCAAATTATGATTTTCATTAAATCCAATGTTCTCATATAATCTCATCTATATTCTCCCCAACGACCCTGTCAAGAAAATACACGTTGTCATAGGAACAATGACATTTGCTTATCAAACTGAGTTTATAACAATTAAGTATTTTTAATTAAACTGAACAGTAAAACAAATGAGCCATCATGACTGGATGGCAATGTCTGTCAGTCGATTGGTCCACCACTTTGGTCCGGAATGGACATGGAATACTATAGGATGGATTTCCATGACTTGTTGTAGAGATATTTGTGGTGCCCAGAGGACTTCTTAGACATCCTAATTACTTTGGTGTTCAAATGACTTTTTAGGGTTGAGATTTCGAGTGAAATGACGCCAAAGCAGTTG
Organism: Notothenia rossii; assembly: GCF_949606895.1. NCBI lineage: Eukaryota > Metazoa > Chordata > Actinopteri > Perciformes > Nototheniidae > Notothenia > Notothenia rossii. Next base: position 39,660,708 of record NC_136910.1, read on the forward strand.
CACAGATTGCATTGAAGTGTGTTGTACACATTCATGCCCCCCTAAGGAAGAATTGTCTTAACGTATAATATGTTAAATGTACGCATTATAATGGCTTAAACTAATACAACTACAGCTATTTTGCATAGAACTGTGCACTGGCAGCCTGTCATCACATCGTTTGTCTGTCATAAATTGACTTTTTATCCAGTATTAGGCCACATTTTTACAATATACTTACTATTATATACAATTTAATGTTTACTGCTAATGGGCACTTTTAAACATGTTAATACACAAAACTTTCAGTTGCATTTCATTTTAGGAAATGTGCTATCTTAATAAAGCCTATTGTTATTGTTATTAACCCGCTTAACTAACATCGTGAATCGTTTTACTTAAACAAAATCAACATAGCACATGTGCTTGTGTATGCATTTAGCTCTAAGCACCACTGTACCTTTAAAACAGCTTCACAGAGCTGCTAGCATGGCTGATTTTTTGTTTTTACTTTAAAATGTCCCTCCAATACCAGAGGATAATCCTGTGGTGTTACATTTCCCCAAACAATCCCTATCATAATGGGATTGTTGGGACTGGAAACCGAAGGGTTACAGTATTTGAAGGTGTGAGAAAAGCCCATCTTCCGTCTGTTAATAATAAGAGTCGGTTCAGCCTAGAATAACTGATTTTCTGATTCAGCGGTCAGGGAGTCAGATGTCATTGTCTAGATTGTTTTGACACCCCGTTAAGAAATTCAGGAGAAGGTCGGCCAGCTCATGAAATTTGCAGATCCTGATTAAATTTAGGATATTTTCATAAAGGCCATGCACTGTGAGTGAGTGTGTGTGTGTGTGTGTGTGTGTGTGTGTGTGTGTGTGTGTGTGTGTGTGTGTGTGTGTGTGTGTGTTTGTGTGTTTGTGTGTGTGTGTGTGTGTGTGTGTGTGTGTGTGTGTGTGTGTGTGTGTGTGTGTGTGTGTGTGTGTGTGTGTGTGTGTGTGTGTGTGTGTGTGTGTGTGTGTGTGTGTGTGTGTGTGTGTGAGTGTGAGTGTGTGTGTGTGTGTGTGTGTGTGTGTGAGTGTGAGTGTGAGTGTGAGTGTGTGTGTGTGTGTGTGTGTGTGTGTGTGTGTGTGTGTGTGGTGTGCAGGATGAGATGATGGGGGTGGGTAAGGATGTCTTTCTCAGCTGTTCTCCACCTCTCTTGTGAGATTTGACAGAAGGAGGGGGGTTTCCTCCAACACCATCAATGTAGGTGCTCTCTTGCAGACAGATATTGGATTTTTTTTCTGTCTTACACACCTCTGTCTGGTCATGCTTGTCTTTGCTCTGTCTTTGTACATTTTGACAGACCTCAAAGGCTTCAAAGAGTTCAAGTTTCCCTGAACACCACACCACCACCACCAAAGGAAACTCTGAGCAGTCTACAGAAGGAAATTCTTTGGAGTTTTCATCTTATTTAATTTATAAGGTCTGTTAATCAAATATCCAAACAAGATGGATCGATTACAAAAACACAAATAAAGTCAACCTTGGTGGCTTAAGAATTTTTTTTATCAACATCATGTGGACTATCCTCTGGGGACCATGAATGTCTGTAGAAACTTTCAAAGCAATTAATCAAATTGTTATAGACATATCAGTGCGGTTGACATTGCCATTTCTTATGTGGGAAAAGATATTGTCTTGAGTAGAAATCTTTACCAGGTTCCAAAATCTCCCAGTAAAAACTCCTGACCTCTGTGTGTGGCTCTGATTCTGTATATTCCTTGCGATATCCCAACATCAAGTATTTAGTACGTGACTTTTGCGAAGTCTGAACGATTCATTTTTATGTCCTAAATCCGCCATCCGCTCCAGAAATCCACCCCAAGAAAATGAAGAAATCCCGCTGACTTCACTGACTGGCTCAGCAGACTCTTTCCCCTCCTTAAACTTCTCAGTTTGAATGTATCACCTTGACATCCACAGGGCATCCTCCCTGGAGTACCTTTGTCTATGAATGATAATGGGATCTCTCAATGTTAATAATAAATAGCTGCTGATAAAATAATAAATTTCTAATGTCCCTCTCAGACCTTTTCCTCTCTCCTCCGTCTCAGATTAGTTTATCAGGGCTTTGCCGCCCCAAACACTTTGGGCTTAATTATTTAAAGTGCCTGAAAAATTCATATCCTTCTTTTTTTGGGTGCAAAAGCCATCGTTCAGCCAATGAAAATTGAGAAAAAGAGGCAGCAGGGGATGAAATATTCAGCAGTGCACAGGCCCCTCAATTATTTTTTAGATGCACGAGTGTTAAAAAACACATGCACACGGAAATAAGCATTTTAAGGCAGATTAATTCCTTCAGCAGTATAATACAGCAATGTCAATTATTCAGGGCTAAATCTCCCCACCGACACTTTACACATTTATGTTTAATTACATTCAGGGAATTTGGATACAATCACATGGCAGTCATTTGTTTTTTTTCACCCTGAAGCATTGCAATTAAGTGTAAAAAAAGGAAGACTATATTTTATGCTGGCAAATGTATTAATAAATGTGACTTGTGGGAGCAGAGCCCAGTGCTCAAGTGTCCCGCTCGCAGACGAACAGTCCCTTTACTGGCTCTTTTGGATGGTCGAACACTTTCTCCTCCCCACAGGTCTGGCTCCCATCAATGTTTAACACACAACAAAACCGAGGAAAAAGAAAAGCTGTTTCCATTCCCATCGGTAATTTAAGCATTCCTCTGTGTTATATCCTATCCCGGGTATCGCTCCTCGCTACACAAATGCTTTTGTTTGCTAGCTGTCATTGTGCTGTATTATTTAGAGGCAGAACAAACAGAAAGCCTTCGCTGTCTTCTTCTCCTCTTCCAAATTCATTTGAACACCGGCTCCTCGGGCCTGTCAGTGCATCCACCACAGGGATCAATTTCAGCTCTGCAAAGCCACTGGCTCAGATCAGATGGGACGCCCACGCTATCTTTATCTGCCGGGTACAGGCCCTCCGAGGGACAGGGTGACGACATCTTTGGGGGGCTTTTTTCACACGAGATGATTTCCTGAAACTTATCAGGAAAACTCTTTTAAAAACTTTCTGATTAGGGGAAAAGGTTGCCGCTTAATATCGTTTTAAACTCTTTCATGTAATTGAAAGGAAAATAAATGATGATGAGAGTTCAATGATGGGCTTGGAGACGTATTTGGGTCTCACATTAATTTAAATTGCTGCATGAGTTTTTTTTTCTCCTCCGTCTTGTCCTTTGTCCCTTTTTAACCTACTATTTAAAGCAAGAATTAAAAAAAAGATACATCTTTGAGATGAATCTTTAAGAAACATATCTCACTAGGGAAGTTTTTGTAAATTGACATTTTAAATGAAATTGAGCTAAAAACAATCAATTAATTAACTAGCCTAATGGGAAAAATCTCCAACTTTGTCTGTATTCACTGGACTTTAGTAAGATGTACACTTTTATTTTGACTATCTTCTGACACGATTGTTAAATAAAATAGGTCGGCAGATTAATTGATGATGAATATTATCGCTAGTTTAGCCCTTAAATGGATATTCATCATATTTGACGATGAAGCTGAAACCATTTTATTGGAGGGACTGGTCATATTTTTTATTATTTAATGGTTTTAAGTGAAATTGAAAGAAAATTAAAATATATCAATTCAATCTCAAATGCTCCCTCCACAATATTCAATCCTTCATTGGATTAAAATGTATTTGAAAATGCTTTTAAGACTGTAAACTGCGCTAAACATTTCAAATGTAGTTTATAGATTGAAACATCTTTTCAGAGCAGCATGACAGCTAGGAGACCCTTGGCTTGGAATGCTAACATCTAGAAGAGTGGCGATGTTAAATATAACAAAGTTGATGAATGAGCTGAATATGACTATTAGTATAAATATCACTAAAACTAAATCCAAGTAGTGTAAATTGTCAGCTTGTCTGTGATGTGAATGAAATGTTCATTTGTGTTGCACTAACAGATTTTGAAGCGTCCAGATGATTAAAACATTTATTAACCAGCCTCATGCAATAAATTATTCATTTAGACAGCTCATTTTAAAAATCCTGTCTGGTACATAGCTTACATTATTATTGTATTAATAGTGTTATATTAGCATTAAAGCATGAATTATTAAAATTTGGTTGGATTGGATGTTTAAGTATTCTTTCTGTGGTCTGAAGCCAATCACGGGTCACCTTCAATACTAGAAGAAGAGCTTGTGTTGATTGACAGTGAGAAAAATCACTCACACTCAGTACTTGGATTTCTTTTGAATTCAAGCAATGGATTGAGTGTTGATGTTCATTAATATTAACGACGTGATTCACTCAATGCATCTCAGAAGTAGAAACATGGACAACATTTAGATTCCAACCCAGTGTGTTGGGTGTTAGTGGTGCAGTGTGTGCATGTGCACGTGGGTAATGTTTTCTAAATGTAAGTTATTTTGCATTTGATTGCACTTTTAATGCCATCATTAGGTCAAAATTGTAATTTTGTCTCATACTTTGGTTAATGAACAAATACTTGCACAACTAATGACATTCCCACAAACATCAGCTGTTATTGCTAATTAGCTAATGTTAGCATGCTAACACAGTAAACTAAGATGGAGGACATGTTAAACATAGTATTATCAAGAGTGTACCGCCCTGTATTTCACTGCATATATTGTATGATCATGTGACAAATTATCCCTTTAAATAATAAATCTACATATCTGCAATAGGTTTATTTCTAATCGTCAATTATACATTTAGCAGGCTATAAACTATATAAAAACGTGTGTGCATACTGTAAATAGCCAGCCACTTCATGTATATCAGATTATTTATTTTCAAGTGTGGCAGCGGGGTGTGGTTAGGGCGCCGGCTGCTGTAGTGAAGGGAGTGACTCGGCCGGAGGCCAGACAGCTGATAGGAATCAGGTAATCAGTGCCGGAATAAAAGCATGTCGTAACCTGGTTCTGGTCTGTTTTGCAGTAGGCGGGATCCTGGAAGGTCGCAAAAGGACCTGTGAAGGTTCCCACCCGGGCAACGTTTGAGACCCGCGTATATTTTTGTTTGGAGTTAATAAACGCCTGTGTTCAACCAACCTGCTCTTTCCGTCCCTATTTGAACCCTGTGTGAGCGGAGAGGCTCACATCAAGATTCAAAGGTTTTATTGTCATATGCACAAAGCTACAGTGTAGAAATGGTAATGAAATTCTTCTGACCTGAGCTCCTCCAACAATGCAACATATATAATAACATACACAAATATGAAATACAAAATAATAAGTAGTGCACAAGGTCTATATACATGTCAATAGAATGTGTTTGTTTATCATTTAAAGAAAAACTTTCATTGTGTGTTCATTGTTCCTTTTTATATACACCTATTTCCCCCCCCCCCCCCACTGTTATGTACACTATGTTAATTTTTTAACCATTCTTTGTTCAAACTTCTTGTTTTTAGCTGCATGTTTGTTTTTATTTTCCTGTAAATTGTTTGGTCGGTAAGTAACATTGAGAGCTATTTAAAACTCGAGTCAAATTCCATGCCATTTTAAAGCAACATACTTTGCAATTATACAAATATTCAAATATTTGCTACACATATATTCCTGGGATTGAATAGGACTAAAGCTGCATAAAGAGGTGGGCCGCACATATCTGCATGACAGCAGGTGAAGGGCAGAGAAAAGGCAAAATATGAAAAGATACTATATGTTTTAAACATTAAGTGTAAGTGTATGCAGCGCCGGCGATGAGTTGTGGGCACTGTTACAGACACACACACGCACAATCGCACAAACACACCCACACACACACACACTTTCTTATAATCCCTACAGGCCCTGGGGCCTCACTCTCAGGCCCCTCAACTGGGTGACAACAAACCTGCTTCTCTGATTTATGGAAATGCAGATGCCATTTTTATTATGCCTCCTGCTGAGACACACACACATACACACACTCACACACACAGAGACATCCTCCTCGGTTCAGCTTAAGGGAGGACAAAGGAGGTCAAACACTGTAAGAAATGTGTCAACTCTGCAACCAAAATGGTGATTACATTATTATCATATTATACATTGTGTGTGTGTGTCTATGTGGGTTCGTGTGGGTCTTTTTGTGTCTATGTCTGTGTCTGTGTGCATAAAGACATCTTGATATTTAATTGCTGTAATTAACATGTTTAAAGACGCAATAAATTATACAGTATTTTAGATGCATAATATATGCAGAGATCGGTGTGTTGGCTGCATGTTAATATTTGTATCGGTGTCTGTATTCATGCGTATTCTGTTGTGAAAAAAAAGTACTTAACTTTTAACAGCAAAATCTACCACTCCTGCTGCACATGGACCATGTGACTTATTAAAACATTTGACTATATAATTGATTAAGGGAAATCTTCCAATTGATTTTAGGTTACAGTCACCTAATTTTCACATATCCTCAAACTCCTTACAAATAAAGGGCAATTATCAGATTCATTTTTTTTCTCGTGGAGCTCTTATTGTTCTTTGTTAAAAATGTATTCCTCTTTTAAGTCCAACAAAATGGATTTTGAAAGATTCACCCAATGAACATTTGTATCGTTATTTTTACATCATCTGTTTGATTTTTTTCCTTGGCAAACTAACTACATGTAAAATGGTGCTGCTCAAGGTGGAGTTTTATTGTGTTTCAGTCCAGTGGTTTCCAAACAATGGGTTCAGGCCCCTCCATATTTATTGGGAATAAGTTACAAGTTATTATAAAATGACCAATCAACTAAATACAACTGTACATCTCCCACCAACATGATCTATTAGTTGAAAGGGGGAGGTTGTACCAGAAACATGAAAAGCGGTTCAAACTGAATGTAGCTGTTTTGTGATAGGCCATAACACAAGAGAACTCTGGTTAAAATCTTAATCTGAAAAGTAATATGTAACTTTGTAGTGGAGTATAAGGCACAGTACATCCCTCTGAAATGTAGTAAAGTACAAAGTGGTGTAACATTAGAAAACTCATGTAAAGTACTTCTATGTCAAAATGGACAGTCCTTGAGTAAACATACAGATCATTTCCACCTCTGTTTTTCTGTGTACGCATGTTTATCTGCATCTGTTTATAATCTTTCTGTGATGTGTTTCCACACACTGAAATCTGCATGACTCAGCGTTTCAGGAAACAACACTTCTTATATTGGCAGAACCAAATCTAGACTCGGGTTCAACATGATCAAAGGGGTGAATGAAATGTACAACCGATCAGTAGTGTTGTTTTCTGGGGTAAAGACAAGAGGAGGGAGAAATCTAAATGAGATCATATTTCTATTTGTGTCTTGGGATTGAATATTCATAATCAAGTGTGTCAAAGAAGTGGGGGGAAGGTAAAGGTGCAAAAACACATAATCCTCTTTGTGAAAGGGACTCCCTGTTAAAGAGGAACAAAGGGAGAAATAAAAAAGGAGCACTAACAGGTAGAGCAGAGCCTGTCCACACACTTGAGATAAAACACATCATTCATCCTCTGTTCCCGTGGTGACGCCTCTTCCTGCGCCTCTACACTTATATACAAGAGCTCTCGCATCAATCCTCTTTCTCTCATTCTCTCCTCCTCCTTTTTCATGCTCTTTACTTTCCACCCTTTCTTCCTCTTTCACTTCAATTTATTTTCTCTTCCCCCTCATCCTTTTTGGAGTGCTCTTTATCCCCACCAGTGCTCAGTATCCTCCCACAGCCCCCCTCCCCTTCCCTCTCATCTCATCCCTTCGTCCCGCCCCTCAGCATTCAGTGATTAATGCGAGTTTTAATTGTCATGCTCACTTTTATGCTCATTAAAGTGTATTATGCAGCAGTTAGGGTATTAAAGTTCAGCGAGAAATTTCATGCATACTGATGAGAATGCAAATGAGACCAGTGTGAAAGGATACTATGGTTTGTGCTGGGCGTGTGTGTGTGTGTGTGTGTGTGTGTGTGTGTGTGTGTGTGTGTGTGTGTGTGTGTGTGTGTGTGTGTGTGTGTGTGTTCGTGTGTGTGTGTGTGTGTGTGTGTGTGTGTGTGTGTGTGTGTGTGTGTGTGTGTGTGTGTGTGTGTGTGTGTGTGTGTGTGTGTGTGTGTGTGTGTGTGTGTGTGTGTGTGTGTGTGTGTGTGTGTGTGTGTGTGTGTGTGTGTGTGTGTGTGTGTGTGTGTGTGTGTGTGTGTGTGTGTGTGTGTGTGTGTGTGTGTGTGTGTGTGTGTGTGTGTGTGTGTGTGTGTGTGTGTGTGTGTGTGATTATCCCCAGGAGTGAGCCAGTGTGTCATTATCACCCGTACTAGCCTTCTTAGCTCAGCAGAGAGAGTCCATCCATAGAAATCATGTTAATGGGGGTCTTAAAGCATTATATATGCCTCAATACCTGAATAGTATTTAACAAATGATTATATATGTTGAAATTCTGCATGGGTTTTATTCAGTGATGTACAATAAACGTATAGACTGGTAGACTGAAGTTGAAATGATGGTGTAGTAGCATTCATTTCTGTTGTAAGTTGTGTACTGACCTGTTAAGCCCCAAGCCTGTTTTTCAGGTCTCAGGCTCAAAAATGACATTCCCAGAACAAATGACTATATCTTCACTTCTAAAAGGGGTAAATTAATAATCTTTTTTCTCAAAGCAATGATAAACCTGTGAGTTGGATGTAGAAAGGTCAGCATCAATATAGATTTTTTTTATTTTAAAGTAAATTCAGATTGAACATTGTAAAAAAGATTAAATTATAGTTTCCGTCCAAAAAAAACCCCATCATTTATAGTGAAAACGAGGGGCGGACTGGGGGGGAAAAAGTGGCCCGGGGATTAATTGACAGACAGGCCCACTTAATGCGCGGCATGTACTGTATCGCCGGCCGGCGACAAAAGTATGGTACTTAACAAAAAACCCTATGGATTTTATGTTATTTTGGACCATTATTCATAAAGTAATCACATTACCTGAGCCCTTGAGTTGCCTAGAACAAAATAGTTACAGCATATATTTAGTGATTCTAATGTTAACAGATCATTGATGCAATAACATTTGGACCCAATTTGCCTGACTTGACACATGGAATAAAACATGGGCGTAGGAAGCATCCTCAATGTGGGTGAGACAATTTAACAGGGGGTGTGGGCAGGTGGTGGACCTCACCTCCTCTAGGGGGGTCCGGGGGCAAACTCCCCTGGGAAGATTTTTTTTTAAATGTTGAAGTTAAATGCATCAATCTGGTGCACTTTGAGAGCAAAATTAGGGACTAAATCTATGGCAGTCAGTAGGGGCTTGGATTGTGAGCCGTAGGGTCGCGGGTTCAAGTCCCCGACCAGACCTACATTTGGAGTGTGGACTTCTACTTGGAGAGGTCCCAGTTCACCTCCTCCCCTGCCGTGGTGCCCTTGAGCAAGGCAACGGACACAGAAACTCCCGGTATTCCCAATGGCCAGTCCGCCCCTGGTGAAAACCACCCTTGGATGATGGGATAGTAGGCCAAAAGCTTTAGTAATCCAAACTATAACATATAATAAGTACCCTGTATCAAGATTGATGCAAAACAAGTGAAATTTGACCTTTTTAGAGAGGTTTAGAAAAAAAAAAACACTTCTGGGGTCATTTGGGTGTATTTGCCATATCTCTGGAACCTATTGGTCGATTTTGGTGATTGACACCTCTTTTGAACCATTAGAGCCAATAGAATCGAGGGGAGGTTCCTAAATCCACCTACACATTACCATTGAGGAGTGAGAGTGATGCTCACACAGTTTGCCCAGACCGAAAGCTATGTTACGTTCTGAAAACTGAAAACTAGACTTATTGCCATAAATATGGTACGGTGGATTATCAGTAATAATTTCTAAGGGACACAGAGACATTGGATTAACCTTCAGCAGCGTTTATCTGCGTTGTAATGCCCTTGAACACAACTTTTGATCAGAAAACAGCAAAGGTAAGACGTATTTGCCGTTTTGGCCCAGTAAAGTGAAGTTGTGTGTTGTCTTTGCTGGCCTTCCCTGCCGCGAGTTTTGATCGCTCAGTGATGATACTTATACCATTGGAATCTGTGGAAGCTCAGCTTTCAGATGATATCTTGTTTGTGCAGATCCGAAGAAGTATAAAAGATCGCTAACGTGCATTAGCATTTTTTCGCTTAGTGCTAATTCAGAGGCTTGGCGTTAGACTTGTGCTTTGTTTCGGTAAAAATGGTTCCTATCGCCAGGTAGTTGAGTTTCTTCCCGTTAAGTGGGTATGACACATTAATAGATTGTTAAATGTTAAAAAGCCCTGAGACACAGGGGAAAATGGGGTTTAACAGGTTGGGGTTTTAAAAAGCAGCTTTGTATAAAAAGCTTAAATAATAATGTAGTTACTTTACAGTACATACTAACATGCTGATTCTAAGCAGTGAGGCTGTGAATCTTTCAGTGTCCTTCAGTTCGATTCAAGATCGATTCACTACATTGGTGTGCTAATTTCAGGATCTACTCCGGTCTGCTGTGAGCCTAAAAATGCAGTGCGACAATTCATGGCAGGGATGTAGATTAAAATGTGTTTAAGATATAGCATTTTTTTTTGAGAAGGTTATATCTACTGCAATGATGTAAATATACGAAGGGAAAACTCAAGACAAACGCTTATTCCTTAGACACTTATTCCTGCTAAACTATTCACAAATAAACTAATTTGACTTAAAGGTATACTTAAAGTATTTCTCTATTTTCAATAAATTCAAGAATAGCAACTTCAAGTTATTCAACACAATTCTGTAAAAATAACATTGGTAGGCTAGCTCACTTTTTTTATTTCTCAGAAAATAGTCAATTTCTAAAATAAACTGTACACAAATGACACGAAACGTAAAATGTTGATGAAATGTGTGCACTCTCAGCGAAGCAAAGATAAGAGCCTTATTAACATAATGAGCGTCTGAATTGAAATGCTATATAATGAATGAGAAATGCCTGATATGTGAATATAAACTCAGTTGTTAGAAGGTGAATATCTTATTCAACACAGTGTGTCGTGTGTGTCTGTACTGCTGTCTTCCTCTCTGCCCACCTGCTGTTACCACCATGCTGAGTGAATAGGCTCAATCATTACTGCGCTTCTACTGCGCTGTCTGCTGGGTAAAATGAGACAATAGTAAAGATTTTCAACCAGGGGGCCTAAATCATTTACCCAGCATGAAGCAAGTGTGCTGAAATGAGGCTGCTGATAACTCTGTCCTGCAGCAGCAGCAGGTGGTACTGTAACTGGGAAAATCATGGCAGGATACAAGACAGATAAACTCATTACAGTGACAGATTGCTTGTGCATGAATAAAACAGTTACAATCATGACTGAAATGTTCCCCTGGTGCTGATCAAAAGAAGATATCTAACTTATTTGGCTAAGGCTTCTGACTGACAAAACAACATATACTTTAAGTGTTACTGTATGAGATTAAAAAAAAGTGTTTTGTGGATAGGATGTTGTAAAAAATGCGGGTATGCAGTTATGGACTTAAGCTAAATAAACTATTCAAAAGCCATTTGCATCAGCTGAAAAATGCATGGTCATAAAGATGAAAATAGGGATTTATCGTAAAAAGATATGTGGTTCTTACAGGACAGCGTGCAACAAATATAAGAGGATCTTATAGATTATTAATGTTCAAAAGTGTTTAAAATAGGCATTACCGTTACACGCAACAGTAGGTTTGTATGTCAGTGTGTTATCTTATCTCAGAGTATTGTATTATAACTATTTTTTATTTGTTTTTTGGCTGTATTTTGGCACCCTATCCAGGTCCAGACCTATTGAAAATGCATCTATTTAACCAAGTCACACCACGTTCAGTGTCCAAAGTTCATTTCAGTTCAAACCATATGTCACATTTTTCAATGTAGCTTTCCCTTAGGCTATAAACACCAGTGAGCCGTGATTAGTTCCTCTTTCCTTAAAGCTTTATTAATCAATATTTCTCATATTAACACTAATTCAAACGTCTGCATGTAATGTGAATATAACCGAAGAGAATTGGCACCCAGCTTATTAGCCACTTTAGCTCAATTGGACTGTATGATTCAGGCGCAATATGCTAATTACTTTCTGACACAGCTTCATCAGAAGCATGGCATTAAAATAACCGAATATGTTTTCAGAAAAAATGTGCAAATTAACATCAAGCATTTTTGTGTTTTATTTAAATAATTTGGGGAGAAAACTTTGATTCTGGGTGGACACTGGGTTGATACCACAGAAATGTATGAGCATGGTACGGATATTCTCTTTGAACAAAAACAATCTAAAATGTTTTTCTTTAAAATGCAGGACCAATCATTTGATGTCATAATAAGTGACATAAGCTTCAAAACGTGATTACAGAATTCTCAACATGGTAAACAGTGTTATTTATCTGGCAGAGAGCAAATAAATACTGCACACATAAATAGTTAAACTACAAAAACTGCAAAAGTGGTTTCATACTGAAGCCATTGTTCCAAATGTAGCAATGAATGCAGTGACTAGTTTTTCACCTAACTGTCCAGTGAATGCAATTAACCAGCTGATAAAACAGAAATCCAGCAGTTGGGCCTCAATGGTAACTGGGCAACAACAACATGTCCATTATCCGCAGTGAACTGTGTCCTGTGGCCCGGGGTGAGCACGCTCATGTAGAAGTAATCAGGATCAAATACACAATTGCAAGCTCTTTACAGACATGTTGTATTGTATTGTATTATCACAGACTAAATAAGGACATTGTTTCAAACACTTTTCAATATTTGCTACATTATAAATACAAATTCAGATGTATTATGTATATATAAATAGTATATTGAGGGACAATACAATGAAAACACAATAAACATAGAACAGTAGAATATGACAGATGTAATAATAATGTATTCAGTGGATTAAGGTTTAGAACGTGCTTATGGATATGTTTTTAAGAAGTTAATGATGAGTGCTTCTTGCATCAATTACTATATTTCACATAATGAGTGGCGTTTTCTTTAAACGGATCCACATTCCAGTGGACCTTTAAACGTCACACGGGGGCGGTGCTGCGTTCACTGCCCCTCCCCCAAAACCACGAGGCTCCCGTGTTGACAGGCCCGATCACCGCCCCACAAGCATCGCTCAGTCCGGCTTTACTAGCTCATAACCGGCAGACAAAGCAGCTCGCCTCGCCTCTCCGACTACAGCACCCACCGGTTAAAACTCACAGCCTGGAACCAGGACGGTCGTTTTACCCGTCGTTTAAAGATTTTCTGCTCTTAAACCTCACAAAGGATTACCGGCCGTACGGGAATTCCGCCATCCGGTGCCTTTTTTAGCACGGAGCTAACCGAGCAGACCCCGCCTCCTCTTAATTTGTCAACAAAGGGTTTGACAAGCTCGGAGAAGCCCTGCCCCCATGTTTCCATAAAAGGATGATTTGGCCATACACGGGCAACAATCAAGCCGTGGGTAACCTCTTCCCTTCCCATCCCGTTCATATGGTGCGTTGACTTCCTCCGTCGCCGTTAAAGCGGAGCTATCATGGCGGAGCGCGTACAGCAGCCCCCGGCCAAGCGGCTCTGCTGTAGACCAGGATACAGTGCAACATGTAGGCAAGGCCAGCGGGCCGCGGGGGCGCCGTGTGGCGGATCCGGAGCCAGCCAGGGCGGCTCGGGCAAGACCCAGAACCCGGAGACCCTGCTGGACATCGCCGCAAGGAAAGTCGCGGAGAAGTGGCCGTTTCAAAGGGGTAGAGGAGCGGTTCGAGAGAATCCCGGAGCCCGTTCAGAGACGGATCGTTTACTGGTCTTTCCCGAGGAGCGAACGGGAGATTTGCATGTACTCGTCGTTCAACACTGGCGGGGAAGAGACCGGGAGTAACGGGGAGAGCATCGACGAAACGCGGCTGCCTTTCCGCCGGGGCATCGCTCTGCTGGAGAGCGGCTGCGTGGACAACGTATTGCAAGTCGGTG